>NC_083438.1:3019300-3321309 GCF_020745735.1 Hemiscyllium ocellatum
GAGAACAAATGTTGGTTTATATGCAGAAGGTAGGGTTTAGGGGAGGATGTAAGGAGTAAAGGATAGGTAGGGATAGAATGGGAAGAACGGTTGGATAAAGGAGTAGATAAAGATCTGGCTGGGGGAGGGTGACTAGCTGTTAATGGAGACACTAACCATAGCTAGTGTGTAATGACAGGCTGTGAGAACAAGGCCTAATGTGTGGGGTAGGGGGCTAGGACATGGGGTTGTTAAGCTATGGTTAACCACTAACTGTCTCCGTTGTAAGCTGTTCCCCACAGACATCACTCCACGATTGGAGCTACAGATGGGTGGCACAGTGGTTAGCACTGTTACATCACAGCGCCAGAGACCCGCGTTCAATTCCTACTTCAGTCAACTGACAGTGTAGAGTTTGCACATTCTCCCCGTGTCTGTGTGGGTTTCATCCGGGTGCTCCGATTTCCTCCCACAGTCCAAAAGTGTGCAGATTAGGTGAATTGGCCATGCTAAATTGCCCGTAGTGTTAGATGTAGGGGATTGGGTCTGGGTGGGTTGCTCATTAGAGGGTTGGTGTGGGCTTGTTGGGCCAAAGGGCCTGTTTCCACACTGTAAGTAATCTAATCTAAAAAAAAACTCTTGAATATCTTTCCTAACCCCCTCTGTCCTCCTTAAATATGTATCTTAATGTTGTTCTCTTTAATCAATGTTTCCATCATTTGTGAACCACTTTCGGAGAATTGTCAGTGTGAAAGGCTCCATACAATACAGGTAGTTGTTGTTAATGTCTGACATCAGGAGAAACGGGAATGAACCCTCACTCTTATACCTCTTATAAGAAGTTGGGGATGGGACCGGAAGACCAGGCAGTGCCTGTCGGTCCTCCAACCAATCGGAGTGAATAAGGGGCGTGGCTATAAGCAACCATGTGATAAGCTTCACTGGCAGCACAGCGTGTGTTGTGACCAAGGCATTGGAAATTTGTGAAGGTGCAGGTCATGGTTAAGGAAAGACATATTGACCAGGAAGAGAAGGAAATTTTAATGGAACGTGCTGAGACGTATTACTGAACTTAGTGCACTTTGAAAAACACGAATTTGAAAATCCCAGGACCGTGTTTGTGGCAAACGGGAAAATGCTTCAAATGGTGAATGTTGCGAGTGAGCACCGCCACCTTTATTGGGGGCAGTGATTCATGGGACATGAGTGTGGCTGCCAAATTTGTGAGGGGCAAGCTGCAGGGGGACACATGCGCAGCTTTGCCTGGCAGGGTGTGATCGGGCAGGATTTACAGAGTGTCAGAGTCAGGGTGTTTTCAATGTCAGAGTGTGATGCTGGAAAAGCACAGCAGGTCAGGCAGCAGCCAATCGGTGGGAAGGAAGATGGACAAGAAGGTGGTGCCGAGTTGGAAAGCTGGATCTGGGATAAGGTGGAGGGAGTGGAAATAAGGAAACTGGTGAAATCCATATTGATCCCATGTGGTTGGAGGATCCGAACACAGAAGATGAGATGTTCTTCCTCCAGGCATCCGATGTCTGGGATTTGGCGATGGAGGTGGCCCAGGACCTGCATGTCCTTGGTGGAGCGGGAAGGGGAGCTAAAGTCTTGGGAAACAGGGTGTTTGGGTTGTTCAGTGTTTTACTGTTACTTTCACAGACCTTTTGTAAGTTAATATTCCTCTGCTGGCCAACCCCTGACAACGTGCTGCTCTCTAAACGGACTGAATTTTCCACAACCACTTTGCCAGTGAATCATTCTTTTTTACAACAAAAGAGTGCATTTTCCTTCCATTTCTGACCATCAGATTCTGCAACATTTTCATTCCCTGTAATGCATTTAGCACTCCCTGAAATATCAACTGTGTTTCTCCTTCCACAGATCCCAGTGATTAATGCCAAAGCCCCATTGCCTGTGGAGAGGGTGATGTTTGACTTCCTTGTACAGCTGCAGTTTGTGTGGTGAAGGTGCTCCCACAATGTGGTTGGGTAAGAGATGTTACAGATTATTCACTCAGCGACAGAGAAAAGTTGAAAATGTATGTTCAAATCAACAACAGTTTGTATTTTTATCATTTTTATAATTTCGCAGAAATACTATTGATAATTTCTGACATTAGGCAACAGATTTGTATATTAGGTCAGGTGATCAAAAGAATTGCCAAATAAGCAGGTTTTCGGGAATACCTTAAAGGAGAAAAACAGATATGGAAGGGTTAGGATAGGAATTCCAGACCATGTTGCCTTGGCAACAGTAGAAACAGCCAATCCGGTGAAGCAATGAATATACACATCGTTGGGAGTCTGAAAGAAAATGAGTTGTCGGGATCTCGCAGGTTGTGTGGTGCAGGGAGACAGGGATGTTCACAGCCAGGAATTACATCAAGAGTGAGAATTTTGAGTTGCTTGTAAACGGGAGCCTTTTGTTGGATCAGCAAGTTTTAGAGCAAGTGAGCACTTGGGCAGTAGAGTTTTAGATATTCTCGAGATTATATGTAAGTTGAATGTGGGAGGCTGGCCAGGAGTGTGTTTGGATAATGAAGTCTGGAGATAACACAGGGATGGACAAGTATTTCAGTGAATTAGCTGAGACTAGTGTGGGGTTGGGTGATCTCACGAATGTAGAAATAGCAGTTTTGGAGTCAGGCTCCTCCTCCTTATCACTCCCCCTCCCCAATTCACAGATATTGTTCCTTGTTCTGTCTGTCTTTTCTGGTTATGTCCTGATCACCCATTCTGCTACTAACTAATATTTTGCTCCACTCTCCCTTTCCTTTCTGAATTCCTTGTATTTGGTGTCCCTCAAGGATCTGTCCTTGGTCCCTCCTGTTTCTCACCTACATTTTGCCAGGAGGTGACATCGTCCAAAAGCACTGTTAGGTTTCACATGTACACTGACCATGTCCAGCTCTACCTCCCCATCATCCCTCTCCATTGCTCCACCGTTATTCTGTTATCAAACTGCTAACCATGCTCCCACTACTCGATTAGCTGCAATTCCCTCCAATGAACCATTGCAATGGTTAAACCCACTGCCTTCAGTTGCTGTTACAAATTCCTTTCCCTTACTGCTGAGCCCCTCTCTCTCACTGGGAACTGTCTGAGGCAGAACTACACTTTTCACAATATTGCTCTCCTATTCTGACGTCAAGGTGACCTTCTGATCAGACATCTACACAATCACAAACACAGGAAGTCCAATCAGTAAATTGTTGCTTGTCTCCCCCTCGCCCCAGCTCCGTTGCTACTGAAACTCCTTACCCGTGTTGGTGTTGCATTAAAGTTGACAAAACTAAAACAGAACCCTTGATTCTGCGACTGACCCAGAGTCTGGTTCTAGGTTGCCTCATGCTGGGCACATCCTGTCAGTCTTTACCTTGTTAAACCCCTGAGGAAGCCGATATGTTTGAAAGAGTTCACTTCTCATTCTTCCCAAATCGAGTGAGTAGAGTCCCGACTTCTTCAGCCTTTTCTTAAAAGAGAATCCCTTCAAACCAAGGATCATCCCAGTCAATCTTCTCTGAATGCCTCCGATGAAGTGATGTATTCCCTTAAATAAAGGGACCAAAACTTCTCTCATTACTCCAGATGTGGTCTCACTCGCACTGTATAACGTTGTTCTCAGGTGTATACTTCAAACTCTTATACTGCAAATCCCTTGAAATCGGGAACAATATTCCATTCCCCTTCCTGATGACCAGGTGTAACTTTGTGCTAGCTTGCTTTGTTTCCTGCACATTTACCTCTTGGTCCCTTTGTGGTGCAGCTTTCTACAGTTTCCACCAATTAAATAGTCCTCTGTTCTTTTTATTATCTCCTCCAAAATGAGCAACTTCACATTTTCCCAAGTGATACTCCATTTGCCGACTTGTTGCCCACTTCTCCAATGAATCCCTCTGTGTAAACTGTTTATAATCCTTTTGGAACTTTACTGTTATGCCTTTCCTCGGAGATTTTCCCCATCATTCTTCTAAACTTTTCCTGGGAACACTGGGCAGTGGTTAGCATGCAGAGTTCCTGTCTTTTAAGCGATACTCTATGGAATGACTGGGAGGAGCTTACTGCCTATTTGGTCAGAATGGTGACAACTTGCCCCTGAAGCTGCATGAGCCTTTCACCAACACCCCCCCCCCCACCCCCCTGTCTTATTGATGAGGCAAGCGGCAGCACAGAAGGAAGGAAGAAGCAGCAAATCCTGCTCTCCACATCTCACTAACACTTGGGAAAATTCTCTCCCATGTGTCAAAGATCTGCCCTGTTTAGTTACATGAAGTCCCAAGATGGAAACTGATAGAAACCCACGTAGATTTCCCCCTGAACTGACTGCTGACCTCCACAAGGGATAATGTGTCCAGTCATCCTGGGCCAGGAGGAGGGGATGGTGTGAGTTTCTAACCTGATCTGACAGTGACGGATTTTATAAACTTGTATTACAGGTAGACACTCAGATGGTAACCTCAGTATTTGTAACACCAAACTCTGACAGAATTACTTAATTCATCAGGATCTGGATATTTGCATTTAGTTGTGAATATTGTGTTCCAGCTCATTCCTATTTGATGCATAAAAGTTCTCCTTTGAATCAAACCATCCTGTCAATAGATCTCCCCAAGTCTTTCATATATGTCTTGGCAACAGTTTATGAAGAGCTGATGAGTGTAAGGTTGATTGTTCTAATGTATAATTTCCGTAAACCCCTCTGTCACAGTGCAGCCACTATTTCCTCTGCTACAAGGAGAACAACCTCAGTTTCCCCAAACCCCTGATTCCCCAATGTCTGTTTGCTCTATAAGGTACACATCAGGATTGTGTTGGCACATTCTCCACTTGCCTGAATCAGTGCAGCCCCCAACAATATTAAAGAAAGTGACCATCCTCCAGGACAAAGCACTGTGCCTGAGTGGTGTCCCATCCACCTTCAGCATTCCCTCTCCCCTCCCCTGGGATACAGTGGCATCACTGTATAAAAGGTAAAGGCAGCATTGTCCTTCCAGACCATAGGGCTGCTCTCTCATTCGGGAGAAATGACTGGTGGTGAGTTTAACCTGAAGGTTACCACAGCCCAGGCAAGGGGAGAGGTTAGAAAGGAGAGTCCCACTATTGTAGATGGATATTCTTGATCTGTGCCATTAACACCCATGTCCCTTCAACTAAAATCCCCCATTCCTTGTACCATCCTGGTAAATCTCCTGTGCCCCCTCTCAGGGACCCTGCCATCCTTCCCAATGTGTGGGTGATCTCTGGTTTGCACAGACCCAGCTGCTCTGTGTTCCTGTGGGCGATGTCGTCATCGAGCAACAGTTGCACTAAACCTCACTGTCTGTAATGGTGGGAGACACAGAAATCCCGGTAGCATTTAAGATGTATTTAGTGTGCACTTGCGATGCCATTATAGATGACACTTTTCCACAAGTACTGGAAAATAGATCAGGATAGTTTGGTGGTAGTTTTCTTTCTCACAGATGGATCACCAGAGTATTTTTCTGTTCTGTTTCCAGCTGAGATGTTTATTATAGGATTATGACAGGCTCCATTGGACATCAGGTCAGAAAAGGTGATACTAGAATAGATGACACTTGGTTGGTCGATGTTTTTGGGAGGTAAGTGAGATGGAGAGTCTGAAGATGAAATTCAGAAGCTCAGCTCAGGAATCAGAAAGGGCCATCATCAAATGTGAAATAACAATTGGGTGTCCTGAAGGCTGGAAATAAAGAAAGGCACATATCGCAAAGTTTTGAGAGAGGGGAGGGGATTAGAAATAGGGAGGATAATGAAGCTGGAGGACATGAAAGTTGCAAAGTATTCTGTGGATGGAGGATGTTACAGAGATAGATATTTATGATAGAAAATTTTGGGTTTTGAGGCTGGAGAGGAATTATTGAGATATGGAAGAATTGTAAGGCTGGATGAGGTGGCATTGACAGGGATCGTTCCGAGATCGCTGGGATTTAGAGGTAGCGAGCGTTAGAGTCATAACGTTATACAGCGCTGACACACACCCTGTGGTCCAACCAGTCCATGTTGACCATAATTTTGAACTGAACTAATCGCATCTGTCTCCACTTGGTCCAAATCCATCCTAGCATTCCCTATCGATATACGGGTCCAAATGCTTTTTCCTCTTTAGAATCCCATTCCCCTATCTTTTTACTCTATATTTACCCCAGACTAATTCACTAAACCTAATCGTCCCTGGACACTATGGGCAATTTAGCACGGCCAGTTCACCTACCCTGTATATCTGTGGCTTGTGGGAAGAAATGGCCGCACCTGGAGGAACACACGCTGACATGGGGAGGAATATCCAAACTTCACATGGACAGCCACCCAATGCAGGAATTGAACCTGTGTCCCTGGTGCTGTGAGGCAGCCCTGCTAGCCATTGAGCCACTGTGCTACCCTGAAATTGTAATTGCATTCACAACTACCACGTCCTCTGCAAGTATATCCCACACGTGAACCACTCTCTATGCAAAAACAAAAAATAAAATCCCAAACGTCGTTTTAAAGCTTTCCTCCTCTCACTTTAAAATGTCTGTACCCAGTCTTGAATCGCAACCCCTTCTGGAAAGGGCAACTGTTGTTCACATTACTGATAGTCTTCAGGACTTTATAAATCTCTAATAAGGTCTCTCCTCAGCCTCCTACGCTCCAGTGAAAGAAGTCCCAGCCTATCCAGACTCTGCTTAAAATTCAAACCATCCATTCCCATTAACCTCCCGGTAAAACTCTTCTGAACCCGCTCCAGCTTAATAATATCCTTCCCATGACAGCACAACCAGAACTGGGCACAGTATTCCAGGAGAGGCTTCCCCAACATCCTGTACAACCTCAAAATCCCGTCCCAACTCCTGTACTCTGAGGTCTGAGCAATGAAGGTAAATGTGCTAAACACCTTTTTAACCACCCTGTCTACATATGACACATACTTCAAAAATCTGAACACCGAGGTCTCTCTGTTCTATATCACTTCTCATGGCCTGACTTTTAATGAGTGTAAATCCTGACGCCTTTTATCAAGATGCAATATTTTGCATTTATTCCAATCCAAAACATCCTTCGAGTATAAAGGCAGTAAGAATACTGAAGAGGGAAATTAGGAGGTCAAAAAGGGGACAGGACACAGCTTTGGCGAATGGGGTTAAGGATGGGGTTGGAGGGAGAGAGACAAAACGACTATTTGGCATCATTGTTTACTGTGGGGAAGGACATGGGAGTTATAGAATGTCTGGAAATAAATGGTGACATCTTGAAAAATGTCCATATTACACAGAAGATGGTACTGGATACCTTGAAAAGCATAAAGGTGGATAAATCCCCAGAATCTGATCGGGTGTACCCTAAAATTCTGTAGGAAGCTAGGGAAGTGATTGCTGCGCCCTTGCTGAGATTTTTGTATCAGCGATAGTCACAGCTGAGGAGCCAGGAGACTGGGGGTTGGTTAATGTGGTGCTACTGTTTAAGGAAGGCGGTATGGACAAGCCCGGGAACTACAGACGCGTGACCCTGACGTCCGTGCTAGACAAGTTGTTGGAGGGACAGGATTTACATGTATTTAGAAAAGCAAGGACAGATCAAGATTGATGAAATTGATGTGCTGAAAATTTTGGAAAACACTAAGATTGATATGTCCCCATGGCCAGACCAGATTTTTCCTCGGCTGCTCCAGGAAGCGAGAAAGGAGGTTGCTAAGCCGCTGGCGAGGATATTTGCCTCCTCGCTCTACAGGAGTCGTACCGGAGAAGTAGAAGAAGGCGAATGTTGTTCCTCTTTTCAAGGAGGGAAATAGGGAAATTGGTGGCAATTACAGACCAGTCAGTCTTACATCTGTTGTCAGCAAAGTTGTGGAAATAATTCTGAGGGATAGAATTTATGACAGTTTGTCAAAGCATAGTGTGATTATTGAGTTCTATGAGGAGGTGTCAAGACAGGCCGACGACTGCAGAGCAGTGGATGTGTTATCAATAGATTTCAGCAAGGCATTTGTTAGGGTTCCCCACGGTAGGCTCAACCATAAAGTCAGGAAGTATGGGACACAGGGAGATTTGGCTATCTGGATTCAGAATTGGCTGGCTGACAGAGGCAGAGAGTGGTTGTCGATGAGAAGTATTCTGTCTGGAGGATAGTGTTGAGTGGGGTCCCGCAGAGCTCTGTTCTTGGGTCTCTGTAGGATTTATAAATGACTTGGATGAGGAGGTTGATGGTTAGGTTAGTAAATTTGCCGATGACACAAAGATTGGAAGTGTCGTCAATAGTATAGAGGGCTACTGCAGGCTGCAGCGTAACATGGACAGGATGCAGTGCTGGGCTGAGAAATGGCTGGATAAATGGGAACTTGAATGCTGAATATAGGATTAAAGACAGGATCCTTGGAAGTGTGGAGGAACAGAGGGATCTGGGTGTGCAAGTACATAAATCCCTCAAAGTTGCCAACCAAATGGATAGGGTTGTTAACAAAGCAAATGGATTTTTGGCTTTCATTAACAGGGGGATAGAGTTTAAGAGCCATGAGGTTTTTCTACAGCTCTTCAAGTCCCAGATGAGACCACACTTGGAATTTTGTGTCCAGTCTTGGTCTCAATACTGTAGGAAATGTACAGAGGCTTTTGAGAGTGTGCAAACTAGGTTTACTAGCATGCGCCCTGGACTGGAAGGCTTCCTGTATGAAGAAAGTTTGAATAAGCTCGGACATTCTCTCTGGAGAAACAGAGGAAGAGAGGAGAACTGATAGAGGTGTACAGAGACTTATCCCCAGGCAGGATTGACTTGTTTGAGAAGTCATATTATGAAGATATTAGGAGGAAGGTATAAAGGACGCGTCCGAGGTAGGTTGTTTACAGAGAGTTGTGAATGCATGGAATGCGTTACCAGTGGTGGCGGTGGAAGCGAAGTCATTGGGGACAAGACATACACATGGATAGCAGTGAGTTGAGGGGTGCGTAGGTTAAGTTGCTATGTTTTACATTAGGATTAAATCTCGGTATAACATAGTGGACGTAAGGGCCTGTTCTGTGTTGTATTTGTCTATGTTCTATGATGAGGGACAGTCAGCATGGCTTTGTGTGTGGGAAATCACGTGTCTCGTACTTGGTTGAGCTGTTTTTGAAGAATTAACACAGAGGATTGATGAGGGCAGAGTGGTAGATGTGATCTGTATGGACTTCAGTAAGGCGTTTGTTGAAGTTCCCCATGGGAGACTGGTTAGCAAGGTGAGATCTCACAGAATACCGGGAGAACTAGCCGTTTGGATACAGAACTGGCTCAAAGTTAGAAGACAGAAGGTAGTGGAGGAAGATTGTTTGGACTGGAGGCCTGTGATCAATGTAGTGCCACAAGGATCGGTGCTGGGCCCTTTGCTTTTTGTCATTTATATAGATGATTTGGATGTGAACATCGGAGGTATAGTTAGTAAGTTGGCAGATGAAACCAAAATTGTCGGCATAGCGGACAATGGAGTATGTTACCTCTGATTACAATGGGATCTTGATCAGATGGGCAAATGGGCTGAGGAGTGGCAGATGTAGTTTAATTTAGATAAATGCAAAGTGCTGCATTTTGGGAAAGCAAAGCTTAGCAGGACTGATACACATAATGGTCAGGTCCTGGGGAGTGTTGCTGAACAAAGAGACCTTGCAGTGCAGATTCATAACTCCTCGAAAGTAGAGGCGCAGGTAGTTAGTGCCCTTGAAGAAGTGTTGAGATGATCACACCAAGCACTACTGATGCTGCCTGACCTGAACACAATGACCAGGATGGATAAGATGTGGGCATTGCTGGAAGTCAGAATCTATACAATGTGGACCTGCGGAAGTGCAGCAGGTCAGGCAGCATCAGAGGAGCAGGAAAGTTGATGTTTTGGATGAGGACCCTTTGTCAGTCCTGATGAATAGTCCTGATCCAGAACGTCAGCCTTCCAACCTCATCGTATTCATGCTGGTCATCAAATACCTATTTATTCTCGTTCCACGTCCTGGCACTCAGCGTGTAATCGATATTGTAGTGCTTGGTGTGATCATTTCAATACCTCTTCAAAGCTGCAATGTTTCCTGCATCTGTCACCATTTCAGATGCCGCCTGACCCGCTGGGGATCTCCAGCACTTTTTGTTTTTATTGTGGATTTCCACCATTTTGCTGAGGCACTTCGAATCAGAGAGTTATCCAGCACGGAAACAGGCCCTTCAGTCTAACTCGTCCATGTCGACCAGATATCCTATCCTGATCAAGCTCCATTTGGGAGAGTTGACCGACATCACTCTGAACACTTTCTATTCATGTACCCCTCCAGTCACCTTTTAAATTAAATTTGGCCTGTGTTCATCATTCCTATAGCATCTCATTCCATACGCTCACCAACCTCTGAGTGTACCATTTGGCCCTCAGGTCCATTTGAAACCTTTCCCCTCTCACCTAATACCCAATGCCCTGTAGTTTTGAACTCCCCGACACTGGGTGGAAACAAAGACCATGGCTATTCACCCTGTCTGTGCTTCTCCGTAAGGTAACCCCTCAGTCTCTGACGCTCTGGGGAAAAAGCCACAGCTTATTCAGCCTTTCCCTTTAACTCCACAGTCCGAACAATAACCTTGCAGATATTTTGTGAAACCCTCCACAAGTTTGGTAAAACAGAGTCATAGAGATGTACAGGATGGAAACAAACCCTCTGTCCTAATCGTCCATGCCAACCAGCTCATTTACACATGTACCAAGCAAGTTGTCTCTACGGTCCCCTTGAAGTCTTTCCCCTCTCACGTTAAATCTCTGCCCTCTGCTTTTGGACTCCCCTATCCTGGGAATAAAGAAACTGACTAGTCACCCTGTTGTTGCTCCTCACAACTTTATAAATTTGTATAAAGCCATCCCACAGCATCTCCTGCCCCAGGTAAAAAAGCCTCAGCCCCTCCCTATGGTTCAAATGTTCCAATACTGGGAACACCCTTGTAAATCATTGCTCAACTTGTTCAGGTTTCCCAACATCTTTCCTGTAGCAGGGAGACCAGAATGGAAAGCACTCTGGGGATTCCAAAAGTGGCTGAGCTAATATACTGTCCAACCGAACCATGATCTCCCAACTCCTACATTCAATGCACTGCTCAACAAAAGCTAGCATACCAAACACCACCTTCACCAACCTGTCTATCTTCAACCCCACTTTCAAGGAATTATCAACTCACTGCACAGTGTATTTGTTTGTGCACACTTCTCAAAACCTGTCATTATGAGGTTGAGTCCTATTGTGGTAACATTTTTCTAAAATCAGGGAGAATAGAATTGAATGTAGTATTCTAAAACTGGCCTCACCAATGCCCAGTACAGTCACAACTGTACCTAACTCCTATACTCAGTGACCAAATGCCTCCAGTGTGGAAGCAGGCCATTCAGCCCATGAGACTATGCCAACCATCTGAACTTGTGTATTTCCCCTATCCATGCCCCTCATGATTTTACAAACCTTGATAAGGTCACCCATCAGTCTCTGACGCTCGAGGGAGCGCAGCCTATTCAACTTCTCCCGGTAGCTCATATCCTCCAGTCCTGGCAACATCCTTGAAATTCTTTTCTGACCCCTTTCAAGTTTCACAATATTGTTTTGATAGGAAGGAAAACAGAATTGTATGGATTATTCCAACAGTGGCCTAAGCAATGTACCGTGCAGCTGCAATATGATCTCCTAACTCCTGTACTCAATGCTCTGACCAATAAAGGAAATCGTACCAAACGCTGCCTTCACTATTCTGTCTACCTGCGACTCCACTTTCACGAAGCTATGAATCTGCACTCCGAGATGTCTTTGTTCAGCAATTCTCCCGAGGACCTTATCATTAAGTGGATAAGTCCCTACTGCAGCATCTCACATTTTTCTAAATTAAACTCCATCTGCCACTCATTGTACTCTGAGGTTATCTTTTTCACTGTCCACTACACCCCCAATATTGGTGTGATCTGCAAACTTACTAACCATACCTCCTATGTTCGCATCCCAGTAATTTATATAAATGACGAAAAGTAGTGGATCAAGCAGCGATCATTGTGACACTCCACTGGCCACAGGCCTGAAGTCTTCAAAGCAGCCCTCCACCACTCTGTCTTCTACCTTTGAGTCAGTTCTGTATCCAAATGGCTGGTTTCCTCTGTATTCCACGAGATCTAACCTTGCTAACCAATCTCCCATGAGGAGCCTTGCGGAACACCTTACTGAAGTCCACGGAGATCATGTCCACCGCTCTGCCCTCATCAATCCTTTGTTACTTCTTCAAAAGACATTCTTCCCTTTGGAAAACGTAACAGTTACAGCACCAGAGTAATCAGCCCACTGTGTCTGTGTGGATCATGATGCCATTCCAAACTAATTCCATCTGCCTGTCCATGATCCATATCCCTGCCACCCCATGCCTGCTTATGTGTCTGCCCAAATGCCTCAAAAACATTGTGATTGTTTCTGCTTTTACCATCTCCCAGGAGAGTACATTCTAGTCAACTACCACCTTCTGCTTAAGAAACTTGCCTGACATATCTCCCTTTAAACCCGCTCAGATATTGTTGGAAATGCCCAGCAGGTCATGCAGCATCTGTGAAGAAAAATCAGTTACTGTTTCGGGACTGGTCCCCCTTCCTCAGAAACGTTCACTCTGATTTCTCTTCACAGATGCTGCTGGACCTGCCGAGTGTTTTCAGAAACTTCTGTTTCTCTTCCTGGTTTACAGCATCTGCAGTTGTTTTGATTTTCATTTCCTTTAAACTGCCCCCTCTCTCCTTAAATGTGTGGCTCTAGAATTTGTCACTTCCACCTTGGAGAAAAGATACACATTATTCACTCTGTGCCTCTCGGGTTACCCCGCAGCTACTGACTTGCCAAAGACAAAACTCCAAGTTTTTCCAACCTCTCCCAATCCAGACAACATCCTGGTAAACCTGTTTTCACCCTCCCCAAAGCCTCCAAATCCCCTTGAAGTCTTTCCCCTCTCATGTTAAACCTATGCTCTCAACTCTTAGATTCCCCTACCCTGGGGAAAAAAAGAAACCATGACTAGTCACCTTAATGTTGCTCCTCATAATTTAATAAAGTTCTTCAATGCCACCTTGAGCGTCCAGTGCTTCAGTGAAAATAGCCTCAGCCTATTCAGCCTCTCCCTATGGTTCAAATGTTCCAATACTGGCAACACCCTTGTAAATCTTTTCTGAACTCTTTCAAGTTTCCCAATATGCATCCTATAGCAGGGAGACTGGAATTGAAAGTGGCCGAGCCAATAAACTGTACAACTGAAACATGATCTCCTAACTCCTATCCACAATGCACTGCCCAATAACAGCTAGCATACCAAACGCCATCTTCACGGACCTGTCTACCTTCAAACCCACTTTCAAGGAACTATCAAACCTCACTGCACGGTCTGTTTGTTCGTCAACATTTCCCAGGAACTTGTCATTGAGGTTGAATCCTATTGTGGTGACATCTTTCAGAAATCAGGAAGACTAGAATTGAATGTAGTATTCTAAAATTGTCCTCACCAATGCCCTATACAACCACAACATGACCTGCTGACCCTATACTCAGTGACAATCCCTACAGTGTGAAAACAGGCCATTCGGCCCATGAGACCATACCAGTCAATGGAACAGCATCCCACCCTAACCATGTAACCTCTTATTTCCCACAGCGAATCCACCTTACCTGCAAGACTTTGGATTGAGAGAGGAAACCAGAGCACCCAGAGGAAGGCCACGCAGGCACACACTGGGAGAATGTGCGAACACCACACAGACAGTAGAATTGAACCCAGTCCATTTATTAATCAGTGCCCTGACCAATAATGGTCACCATCCCAAATGTCAACAAATGATCTCCCTGAAACTCGACTTTGCAGGAACTATGCAGTTGTTCTGAGCCCTTCACAGGGATTGAAGGGGATGGAGAGAAAACAGCAACAAGGTTGAATTTTGATCTGTAAAAATTCTCTCCATCTTCCCCCTCTCTCTGTCTCCCCCATCTGTCTGTCCCCTCGTCCCCATCTGTCTGTCCCCCCTGCGCCTGCCCCTGTCACTTCCTCTGTCCCCACTACGTGTTGCCCATCTCTCTCTTCCTCCTTCTCTGTCCCCATCCGTCTCTATGCCACCCCTCTCTATCCCGCCAGCCTTTCTGTCTCCTCACCCTCTGCCACCCCATCCCTGCCTATCCTCGTCTCCCTATTCCCTAGGTCTGTACTCCCACATCACAGGAAAAAGACCTTGTCTATTTAATCTATCCATGTCCAGTCTGGTTTTATAAATCTCTATAAGGTCACCCCTCAGCCTCCGACACTCCAGGTAAAACAGCCTATCAAATCCTGGCAACATCCTTTTAATTCTTTTTTGACCTCTTTCAAGTTTGAGAACATCCTTCTGATCAGAAGGAGACCATAATTGCATGGAATAATCCAAAAGTTGCCTACCAATGTCCTGTACAGCCACAATATGATCTCCCATACCCTATACTAAACACTCTGACCAATAAAGGCAAGCAGACCAACTGCCGCCTTCACTATTTTATCTACCTGCGACTTTACATTCATGGAACTATGAAACTGCATAACAAGGTCTCTTTGTTTAGCAGCACTCCCCAGGAACTTACTATTAACTGTATATGTCCTCCTAAGGTTTGATTTTCCAAAATGCAGCACCTCTCGTTTTTTTTAAACTGAACTCCTCAGCCCATTTGCCCATGTGATCCAGATGCCTTGTACTCTGAGGTAATCTTTTTCACTGTCCACTCCAACTCCAATTTTGGTGTCATCTGCAAACTTACTAACAATACCTCTTATGTTCGCATCCAAGTCAATGATATAAATGACGAAAAGTAGTGGATCCAGCACCGATCCTTGTGACACTCCACTGGTCACAGGCCTCCAGCCTGAAAAGCATCCCTCAACCACCACCCTCAGTCTCCGACCTTTGAGCGAGTTCTGTATTCAAATGGCTCGTTCTCCCTTTATTCCATGAGATCTAACCTTCCTAACCAGTCTCCCATGGGGAACCTTGTCAAACGCCTGACTGAAGGCCATGCAGATCATGACCACTGCTCTGCCCTCATCAATCATTTTTGTTACTCCTTCAAAAAACTGACTCAAGTTCATGAGATGTGATGGCTCACACACAAAGCTGTTAATAATATCCAGGACTTAACTCTGTAACACCGCGTCGCCCAGTTATAGATGTTAATATTCTGTATAAATTTCACGTACATCAGCTTTGTGTTAGTGACTGTGTGTTGTTAATATCGCCACCACAGGTGGGTTCCTTTTGAAAGGCAGTCCCTATATCCCTAACCCACTCCCACCTGCTCTGTCTCCTCCATCCCTACCGTAGACAGTAAGTAGGAGGAGCTCATGGAGTTTCCATGCGAGTGAGATTGAGAACATCATCCCTTCCTTCCACTAGCCCACCAAGAAATGGTGGTAGTGTCCTTACATCTGTACCAGGAGGATCGGGTTTAGAGTTGAGGTACAGCATCTTTGTAGAGGCTGATTAGAAAACATGCCCAAGCCACCAAACCATACTGTCTCCCAGCTGTCCCAGCCTGAGCCTCAACAGAACCTTCCTGTAGTTTCTCTCCTGTCAGCCTCTCCCATTGCTCAGTTTGTCCAGGATCCCCTCCTGCTGCTGCACTGCTCCTGTCCCTCACTGACCTGTCCATCCCCCAGTGTCCTCCACATTCAATCACTGTTTACAATCCCATTGTCCCAGTCCTCCAGCCCCGCCCCCTCCACCCTATTGGGCAGAAGCTTCTGTCAATCACCCAGGTTCCTGTGTGATCTGGAGAATGTGCTGTAGCAGGGGGAGGCCAGTGCACGGGCGCAGTGCTGGGCAATTGTTGGTGTATGTGCAGTATGAGTCAGTGCCAGGGAGGCTGTAGGTGTGTGGGATTAATCTGTCATTGGCAGTTCCTCCCTCTGAAAACAGGACCCAGGGGAATGGCCCCTCCCCTGGTATCCTGACGAGTGGTCAAAGGATCAATGGAGAAGCATTTTGCAGAAAGTTATCAGAACTCTTGTGAAGATTCAGGAATATTATGGAGAGGGACAGGGGTGGGCCTGTAATTAGAATTCTAATCTGTTTCATTTTAGTTCAACCAGATATGATTTGGCCAGTGTGTGCAGGATGGTTCTCATCAGAGGTCGGAGTGGGGGAAATGAATAAGAGGTTCCAGACTGGCGTAAAAAATAAACAATGTGGGTATGACCAGGAAGAAACCCTGGGAGGTGGGGAGAGGATTCATCAACACCCCAGCAACTCCGAGTCAGACTCATTGGTTTGATTAGATTTCCTACAGTGTGGAAAGAGGCCCTTCGGCCCAACCAGTCCACACGGACCCTCCGAAGAGCAACCCACCCAGACTCATTTCCCTCTTTTTTTTAAAAGCACCTAACACTGTGGGTAATTTACCGTGGCTAATTCACCTGACCTGCACTGTCAGTCTTTGGATTGTGGGAGGAAACTGGAGTAAACCCACGCAGACACGGAGAGAATGAGCCCAAGGCTGGAATCGAACCTGGGACCCTAGTGCTGTGGGGCAGCAATGCCATCGTGCCGCCCCTTTTTTTGGTTCTTAGCCTGCAGGCAGGAGCTAGTAAGCTGAATTCAAAGAGAAGAGAGAGTATGAAAACTGGGTGTGGAGGAAAGAAATGAGGAGATTATTTTCGATTTCAGTTCACAGAAGAGAGAAATTGTGAGACTGAGATTTAAAGCTTTGGGGGAAACAAAGAAACTACAATTTAATACTATAATTGTCTTATGAATTTCCATCCTGTATTAACAGTGGTGACCTGGTTTCTCTATTGTAGGGTACTGAATGGGCGGATTTGTGGATGAGAAATTCAAATTGAACTTCCTATTTGGTTTTGATAGTTACTTGATCCGTGCCGATCTGAATATTCATTGGCCTTTTCATGTGGAAGGAAAGGTGTGTATTGTGTCCATGGGCGAATATTTCAAATGTCAGTGTGTCTGGAAAAAATTACCGATACATAGCCAAGTCCATGTTAGCGTGGTGACTGTGAAGAGATTTCATTTGCTTTTAAAAGTCTGAAAAAACATGGCACATTTCCCAGAAGCAATCAATTTACAGATTTGTTTTAGATGAGGACAAATTTTAAATTAATCATGCAACCAGAAAGACACAAGGATACCTGCAGCATGGGATTGGGGGAGAAAAGCGAGGGGCAGGGGAGAATGAAGCAGAGAGCAGCAGGGGCAAAGAAGGGTTTCAGAGAGAGGGAGGAGGAGAGTGGGTGAGGTGTGGGGGCGAAGAGGAGGAGAACGGGGGGAAGTTAGCGGGGAGAGAAGACGTGAGGGGGAGGAGGTGGTGGCATGGAGAGAGGGAGTAGGCAGCAGGAGGTGTAGGAGCAGAAGGAGGTGGCGAGGAGAGTTCGGGAGGACAGAGTGGTTGGAGGTGGGGAGGAGGAGATTGGGTGAAAGACAGAAGTGCAGGTGGGTAGGACGGTGAAAGTTGGAGAGGAAAGAAAGGAGAGAATCGTGAAGACGGTTGAGGGCAGGTTGGCAGAGGAGGGGGAGTAAGAGACTAGGGGGAAGAGAGGGGTGGGAAGATGGGTAGGAGAGTAACCCACCCAGACCTTTCTCTGTCTGAACAGTTCACCTCACCCTTTGGGCAACTCCCCCATGGCCAGTCCACCCTGACCTGCATACCATTGGACCGGGTGAGGACTGGGGAGAATGTGTACACTCCACACAGAGAGTCGCCTTGGGCAGGATTTGAACAGGGTCCCTGGCACTGTGAGTCAGCAATGGGAACCACTGAGCCACCGTGCGACCCTAATGAGAGAGAGAGAGATGAAGTGAGAGTGGGGAGAGAAGAGAGATGGGAGAGAGAAGAGAGAAGGGAGGAGAGAGAGGGAGAAGAGGGGAGGAGGAGAAGAGAGGTGGAGAAGAGATCGAGAAGAGAGAGCAGAAGAATGAGAGTGTGAGAGAGAAAACAAGAGAGGAGAGAGAAGAGAAACAGAGAGCGAGAGTAAGAGAGATAGAAAAGGCAAAAATGGAACAAGTGACCCCCAGCCCACACTCTGTCACAGACAGACAGCGACAGTAACAGGTCAATACTCCCCCGGTCAGCCCGCATGGCATGAGGGTAATGGCTGACTGAGCTAGGTTCAAATACTCCCAGACTCTGTCACCCAAACCCCATCTACTCCCCAACCTAGTTCATCCTGTCAGCTCCCAATTTTCTCTACCTGGAACACGCCTCCCCCAGGTATGCGATACACCAACAACCACCTAAGACTTTGGTACAGATCGTCAGGGAGGATATGATGTGTAAATTATATGCAGTGATTGGTAATGACTGAGGATGCAACACTCAAACAACAATTATTTCCAGTTTCTGATTAATCGATTGATCATGTCAGATTTTGATTAAATGTTTCTTTGGCATTTCCTGTCTGTGAATCTTCTTCAAATATTCAAAGAAGTTTAATAAAGGCAATGCTGGTTCCGGTGAGAAATCAGACTGACAAATAATTCCCTTAGTTTGATACCTTTGTGTCTATATCCGTCCTTGAAGTCCTCAGAGAAAGAAGCTTGCAAGATCCATCACTATTAGGGCAGAGAGAAAAGAATAATCAAAATAAAGTAAGAAATTGTCTCTAAACATGAACATTATTTCTCACTCCCAAAAAGTGCCAGTCCTATTGGGTTCCTCCTGTATCCTCTCTATAATTTCAGAAACTCACATTATCGCTCCTCGAAGTCGAGGGTGATCAGTATACTCACAACAGAGATCATCATACATTGTGAAGGATGGGAGGGTCCAGAGAGGGGATAGGCTCATTCATTTTCCTGAAAGTTTCAGGAGTGATTTATGAAACAATGGAGCAAGTGGAGTTGAAGCGAGATGCAACAGAGCTTATTGGCTTATAATTGGTATAGATAAGGAAGATGTAAACAAGATGTTCACATTAGCTGGGGGAAATGGACGATAAGATACAAAAATTAAGATTGTGGATAGATTGACAGGGAGGATTTGATGAAGTGGTTATATGGAAGGGATTCAATATCCACTGTATTTTAATGGATTGCATTTGGACTGAACAGCCTGAGGTTCTGTATTTAATTTCCAGATTGTGTCAAGCTGTGCGCTTGAATTATCCCAGTACCAGAGTCATAGTGATGTAGCTCAGGCAGTCACATTGAAGGGTCTGGATATCTTCCAGTTTGTGATAGTTCCTTTCCCTCTGGCTGTTTGCAGACCCCTCAAGCTCTCTGACGCTCTCGGTGATGAAAGCAGGAAAATTGGTGACAGACTCTGAAAACAGTGAGAGCTCCAGCTGTTCCACCGCCCTTCAGATCCCCGCTAACATTCCTGCTTTAGGGAAATCGGCACGCCTGGTTGGTGACAGGCTGTGTGACTCAAATGGGCAGCAGGAGGCTGCAAGATAATGGTTGGTAGTTTGAGACCTTGGTTGTTCTAGATCAGACGATGGGAACACCACCCTACCTCCATTTAAATCGGAACATCCATGGCAAGGTTGAATTGCAGCCCAAACCATTGATGATTCTGTGTTCCCTGACCTGACATGGAGTAAGATAGGGACAAACATTGTTCTCTCCATACCCCCGCTGTCAACAGACAGTGGCCACTGCAGCTCCCTGCACAGCCCTGGGACACAGCTTACAGAAACTCCCTCCCCCACCCCACTCCATGAACGGCACTTTCCGTGTGAAAATCTTTACATTTAATACGGTAACGGCTGCAATCCAACCCCTGTCCCCAAGATTAGAAGCTGCAGGATTTTGTGATGAGAACGATGTTATGAAGTTGAAGCCGTGCCCTCCACCTTTAAATCAGAGTGAATGCTGTTCGGAACTTAGAGCTGACAAATACCTGTGATGACCAGCTCGCAGTCTCAGCGTCTACTAGAAAATTGGAAAGATGTAATGGTTGGCTGTGAAACAAGCCAGTTTTGTTTGTTAATTAAGAAACAATTCCAATTTTACCAATCAATTTAAATTATGCCTCAGAATACTAAAATCCAATCGCTCTTCGCTTTAGTGTTTAGAAACACTGCAGAACCGAGGACTTCCATAATGTTGCCCCCACTGACTATTCCCAATGAAACAGGCCCAGGTTCTCAGTTGAGGATTGTTGCTGGGAACCTTTGCTGCTTGGCTTTGATCCAGACCGCCTGCCCAAGGAAAGCAAATGTGTTACTGTTTTTAGTGGGAGGATCAGACCACGGTGATCCCACTCTGAAACAGAATGGCCATCAATGGTGTCCACATCTGTGCTTATTCAGAACCCGGTTGGAGAAAACCGTAACAATGTTTCACACAGTAATGAAATGGGATTGTATTCCTTTTCACCACTCGAGCATGTATGAGCAAGCAAATTCAAAGCCAGGGTTGCTGATGTGAGCAGAAAGTTATAAAACTCTACTCTGCACATGTCAGTCTGAAAGGCTGCCATCGGGAATAAGGGCTGTTATTGCCGGAGTTTGAAGCAGGGAGTTTTCGTGTATGAGGTGACTCCAATCCACACTACACTACAGGAAGCATCCCCGCGAGCAGCTGGTGTTCAGAGTCGGCCAGCACTAAAATTTACACAGTTCAACACTTCACCTTTCCGTTTCCAGGAGCTGGTTATTCTCCAGCGTAATTGGCATCATTGAAAAATTAAGAAAATCGTGTGAAATTGCTCACAAAATATAGATAAGGATGTTGTCAGGGGTGCACAGTTTGGAACGTAGGGCAAGTCTAAACGTGGTCAAGTCTTAAGGAAGACTGAATACTTTTTTTTGTTTTCGGCAATGTGGGGTGAGTTGAAAACTGGAGAGCACAGGTGTAAGGGGAGATGGGTAAAATATAAAAGGGATTGAGGCACCTTTCCCACGCAGAAGGTTGTGCGGGATGGAATCAGCGACCAGAGAAAGTGAAGGAGGCTCGTACACTCAGAAGATTTCAAAGGCAACCGGATGAGTTTCTGGATAGGAAGGGTTTAGTGGGATAGGGGCCAGCTGCTGGGAAATGGGAGTTTAAAATTTTCAGAGATTTCGAAGCATGAATGCTGTTCTGGGGACAGTCCGAGGACAATTAGCCATAAACGGTTCCCAGATCCTTCAGCAGAACAATTCCAAACTGCGCTCCCAACATATATTGGAAACTTAGTGCACCGCACCTCCCGAAAAACTCTGAAATGAGGGAAAACAAAGAACCGAACATGAACGAGCCATGAAAATTGAAGATTCCCAAACACAATCTCGATTACATTAGTTTGCTCATCCGATCAACAATGCGGCAGTGCCTGCAGCCCACGTTTCCAGGACAGAAGTGAAGGAAATTAGAGAAATTTAAGACCATATTACATTGCAATTGACGGGAATTATGTTTCCATTCACTGGAACCCCAAATAATGAGAAGTAAATTCACTGCAGGATTTTGTTTCACACCAGCGATGAAATCCCAATCTCCGTTCGGTTTCAGTGGAAATAGTAAACAACACAACTTGGCCGGAACATGATGCAGCAGTGGAACCGCTTGAGGTCCGGCCTTTTCGTGTGGGAGGCGAATGTGATCACTCCAGCATGGACTTTGGCACATTGGAGAGTGTGCATTCTCTCAAATCCGAGATACATTTACAATAAGCAAAGTGAATTGGTCGTGTTAGAATTTAAACACTGAACATTAACGTGCGGCAGTAAAACAGGCAAAGCACACAAACGGTGGGATGCGAACACAACCCTCATTTGCGATTTAAACACAACACAGCGCCTTCGACCACTCGGCCACAAGAACAACCACTGGAATCAGCCATTTCCTTCCACTATCAATATTACGCCGGCAAAACAACAGCAGCAAAGTCACAGGGAAAGACTTCCCCCATCCCTGTCCTGCTCGCCCTGCTGCTGGGATCTGCCCAGCTACAATATCAATTTTGCAGCAGATAATGATAGCCCTTCAAGCCACACAAAGACCAATGGGAAGCTGATCTACCTTCTGAGAATCGTTTGAGCCACAAATGTAATGACCGGATGAGAGAATGGAAATTCGATTCTGATTCAACAAAGAAACCAAGAGCTGCGTGACATGACTGGAATTTTGATTCTTGCCTTGGGAAATGATTACACCCATTGCTCGAAACTGAGCAGCTTTCACGTTTACACGAACACGAAACACTCCGGACTACAGGGAAAATGCACAAAACTGAGCAGGCAGTGTTCCACATCAGACAGTGCAGCACACCTACGGTTACGACATCTGTTTTGCAGATTTAACGTCCCAAAGAATGATCTCGACCTGAAAAGTGGAGGTAGCAGGACAATCCGAAAAGGACAGGTCACATTGTGAGGATGCTCAAACCTGGGTGCCAGTACGAGTTCCACTTACCTTGTCTTTTAGCTAAACCGTGAAATTTGCTGCAGAGATGTCTACACCTGGACATGAGCCACACGGCGGCCAGCTGAGGTGGCAACCAATGTGGGAATCGCTGGAAAGCGACTCAGAAAGTTTACTAAATTCAATGGTGCTTATTAGAGATGCAGTTTCTGTTCACGTCAATCCAAAAGACAGTTTCTGAGTATATTAACTGAAGAGAAAAAAGTGAGGACTGCAGATGCTGGAGATCAGAGCTGAAAACGCGTTGCCGGAAATGCGCAGCAGGTCAGGCAGCATCCAAGGAGCAGGGCTCATGCCCGAAACATCGATTCTCCTGTTTCTTGGATGCTGCCTGACCTGCAGCGCGTTTCCGGCAACCCATTTTCAGCTCTATTAACAGAAGTCAAAAGTGATTACTCCCCAACCCCAGAAGATGTCAAAGAGGTCTTTAAAACTACTCTTTCAAACATACTGCAGCCTTATTGCACCACCACTTACCAGGCAATGCTAAAAGAGAGAAAGAATAAGTATGGACCATAAAAAAGTGAACTTCACCAAACACAGTCTCGATGAGATTACCTTTCCCTTCCAATGTCTCCAAGACGGAAATGAAGGAAATGGGAGAAATTCAATAACATATTCATTGGAACGATTTTCCCATTCGCCAGAAAGCCAAATACCGATGAATCAACTCGCCGCAGGACTTTGTGTCACAACAGCGATGAAATAACAGTCTCCATTCGGTTCCAGTAAAACCTCAGCTTGCCTGCAACGTAAAGCGAGAGTCCAAGCGACTCTCATCGCGTCAGCAAAGAAACGTTGCAATAGTTAGCACGTTTATCACACCACAGTTAAATCCAGGCACCGGGGATCGAAGCAGCATTTCAACAAGTTGATCACCTGAAATGGCCGTAGTGGGACTCGAACCCACGATCCGTGCGCGGTTGAAACCTGGATCCAGCACCTTAGACCGCTCGGCCACATTTCCAGACAGCCTATGCTCCCATTTTCTTGCAATTCGAATTGTGTTCCTGCATAACCACACATGCAAAGTCACATGAAAAGGGTTCCATGGTCCCTCTCCGACTCGCACAGCAGCTGGTATGTGCCCGGCTACAATGTCAATTTCGCAGCAGATAATGAAAGCCCATCAATCCAGACAAAAATCAATGGTAAGCTGAGTCTATCTTCTCAGACTCTTTTAAATACAA
This sequence comes from Hemiscyllium ocellatum, assembly GCF_020745735.1. Lineage (NCBI taxonomy): Eukaryota > Metazoa > Chordata > Chondrichthyes > Orectolobiformes > Hemiscylliidae > Hemiscyllium > Hemiscyllium ocellatum. Next base: position 3,042,841 of record NC_083438.1, read on the forward strand.
ATGTATCTGTGACTGCGTGAGAATATATGTTCGGTTATGATTTGGTCAAATAACCATGAGCTGCTTGACATTACTTCAATTTCGATTCTTGCTTTGCTGAATGATTTCACCCATTGCTCGAAGCAGGACAACTTTCACGTTTACACGGAACATGAAACACACCAGACTACAGGGAAAATGCACAAAGCTGAGCAGGCCGTGTTCCACATTATACCGTGCAGCATCGTTTCAGTCACTGTGTCTGTTTTGCAGGTTAAGCGTCCCAAAGAATGTTCTCCACCCTAAAACCGGAGGTAGCATTACAATCCGAGAACGACAGATCACATTGGGAGGATGGTCTGACTTCGGGGCCAGTTCGAGGTGCCACTTTCCTTGCCTTTTACCTTAACCGTGCAATTGGCTGCAGAGATGTTCATACCTGGACATGATCCACATGGATACAAACTGAGTTGGAAACCTGTGTGCGAATCGACGAGAAGCGACTCAATGAATTTTGCTAAGTTCCAAGTTGCTTATTAGAAATGCAGTTTCTGTTCACGTCAATTCAAAAGGCAGTTTCTGAACATAGTAACAGAAGTTACTACTCACCCCACCCCCACTCCGGAAGAGGTGCTAACTGCACTTGAGTGCTTTTTGTTCTCGATGTGAAGAGCTCTCCCGCATGAGTCACCTTCAAGTCTCTTGTTGCTGAGTGACTCACAAAGAAGGAGTTTCACCAGAGCTGCAACTTTCCCACTCGCCCTCCCGTTTACATTTTCCTGCTCGTCAGTGAATTAAAGAAAACCAAAAGGATGCGATGTCATTCTGTAGCCTCTCTGTCAATTCCTCCGTTTCAGTTCCAACATGGCTTAGATCTCGGGGCTCACCTTAATACTAGTGACGCTATGAAATCACAAGGCCAGAGGTTCCTCTGAGAGTGTAATTTCTTTCATTGCTGTTGTTGATTGAATGAGTCACTAACGTGCGAACTGATCCAAACCATGATTCAGCAACTCTGCTGCCAATTCTCGCACGTTGAATAACGACAGACAGCTTCCAAATGAGGTCTTGCAGAGACGACTTTGGGGTACATTTGTCAGACAGACTAGTTCAGTAATCTGTGGTGTGCTGTGACACCTGCGCATCAGCTTCTTCCCTGTCTTTGAACCGGTCCGCCTGCGCAAGGAATGCAAATGCGGTACTGCTTTTCGTGGAAGCGATCAGAACGCGGTAACTACACTCTCAAACACAATGGCATATGATCAGAACTAGGTTGGAGAAAACCTTTACAATGCTTTGCCCACTAATTACATGGAATTGCATCACATTTCACAAAGAGAGCAGATTTGTTCGAGCATTTTCGGGGACAGGTTTGCAGATGGGAGAGCAAGCAAGAAAGCTCCGTTCTTGTCCGTGTAAAAGGCTGCAATTGAAGAACAAAGCAGCGACGGCCCAGTTTCGAGCTGGGGACTTTTAGCGTATTAGATAAACGTGATGACCACTACACTACAGAAACGAGCCTCCGCAATGCGCTCCTGTGGCACCCAGCACTGAAAGTTGAAGCCATTCTACGTTTCATCTTTCTTTTTCCAATAGCTCGTTGTTATCCAGGGTAATTGACATCTTGAAAAAGTTTAAAAAAAAGACGTGAAATTGGTGACAAAATATAGACAAGGATGTCGTCAATGTTTGGACTGTAGAGTGAGGTGGAATAGGCTGGGACAACTTTCCCGGCAGCGTAACGGCTGCGACATGATTTTACGGAAGGGTTGTAAACTGAGTATTTACGTGTCTTACCAAGCTAGGATGAGGTGAAAACTCGAGAGCAGAGGTTTAAGGTGAGTGGTCTGAAATTGACAAAGGGCCTGAGGCACATTTCCCACACACAAGGTTGTGCGTGTATGGAATGTGCTACCAGAGGAAGTGGAGGAGGCTATTGCACTCAGAAAATTGCAATGGTAATCGGATCAGTTTCTGGATAGGATGGGTTTAGAGGGATTGAGGCCAAATGCTGGGGAATGGGACTTGTTGAATTTTGGATATGTGGTGAGCATGGATGAGATACACCGAAATATCTGTTTCCACGCGGTGTACCCCAACAACGTTGTGTGTTAAAGGATTACTTTTCAGCGGAGCTTGCCGTCGCAGTCTCTGGCACAATCATTTAATCTGTTCGACTGCTCACGGGAAAGGTAGTATTGTGAAACACTGCAGAAACGAACGACTTCCTTACTTTTGCTCCGACTGACCATACTTTGTGAAATTTTCCCAGATCCTCAGTTGACGATTTTTGCTGCTGGAAGTTACCTCATAACCCCTGTTAACTCGTAATGTATTGAGCGAATCGCAAACAGAAAGCATTTAACACGGAACACAAACAAAACGGGCATACCTAAAGCATGTTCAGACACAGCGAAGCATGAATGCTAAATGTGAGACAGTCCGAGGGCATGAGGCATAAAGTAATCTCACAACTAACAACAGGACAATTCCAAACTATTCTTTCAAACATACTGCAGCCTTCGTGCACTACCACTTCCAAGACAATGCTGAAAAAAGAGAAAGAAAGAATACAATTAGTTTGGCCCATAAAAAAAAGTGAATTTCACCAATCACAGTCTCGATTAGATTACCTTTCCCTTCCGGTGTCTCTGGGAAGGAAACGAAGGAAATTGGAGAAATTCAATAACATATCACATCAAAATTCATCGGAAGGATTTTCCCATTCGCCAGAAAGCCAAATAACGATGAATCGACTCACCGCAGGACTTTGTTTCACAACAGCGATGAAATAGCAGTCTCCATTCGGTTCCAGTAAAATCTCAACATGCTTGGAACATAAAGCAACAGTAGAGCTGTTGGCAATTTTCCACGCGGGAGGCGAACACGATCATGACAGCAGAGACAATTTGGCACTTTCCCACTCCACAGTTGATTCCCCGGGAAGCAAATCAAATTTTGTTCAGAACACAAGTAAAGCGGGGATGGAAACAGCAGTTAAACAATGCTGTGCCGTGGCAGTTGATCAGGAGAAACAGCAGTGGTGGGACACAAACCCACGCCCCAGTCGAGACGGGAGCCTTAATGCAGCTCCGGAGACCGCTGGGCCACACAAACAGCTGGGCAGCCACTCCATTTTCTTGCATTTCCAATTGAGCTCCTGCATGACAACAGATGGAAAGTCACGTGAAAAGGGTTCCATGATCCCTCTCCGACTCGCACGGCTGCTTGGATGTGCCGGCTACAATATCAATTTCGCAGCAGATAATGATAGCCCATCAATCCGGATCAACATCAATGGTAAGCTGAGTCTATCTTCTCAGACTCTTTTCAGCTACAAATGTATCTGTGAGTGCGTGAGCATACATGTTCGCTTATGATTTGGTCAAATAACCATGAACTGCTTGACATTACTGCAATTTCGATTCTTGCTTTGCTAAATGATTTCACCCATTGCTCGAAACAGGACAACTTTCACGTTTACACGGAACATGAAACACACCGGACTACAGGGAAAATGCAGAAAGCTGAGCAGGCCGTGTTTCACATCATACCGTTCACTATAGTTTCAGTCACTGTGTCTGTTTTGCAGGATAAGAGTCCCAAAGAATGTTCTGCACCCTAAAACCGGAGGTAGCATTACAATCCGAGAACGACAAATCACATTGTGAGGATGCTCTGACCTCGGGGCCAGTTCGAGATGCCACTTTCCTTGCCTTTTACCTTAACCGTGCAATTGGCTGCAGAGATGTTCACACCTGGACATGAGCCACATCGATACCGACTGAGTTCGAAACCTGCGTGGGAATCGACGAGAAGCGACTCAATAAATCTTGCTAAATTCCATGGTGCTTATTAGAAATGCAGTTTCTGTTCACCTCAATTTAAAAGGCAGTTTCTGAACATAGTAACTGAAATCAAAAGGTAATTATCTCACCCCACCCCCACTCCGGGAGTGGTGCTAACTGCACTTGATTGGTTTTTGTTCTCGATGTGAAGAGCTCTCACGCCTGAGTCACCTTCACGTCTCTTGTTGCTGAGTGACTCACAAAAAACGAGTTTCACCAGAGCTGCAACTGCCTAACTTTCTCACTCGCTCTCCCCGTTTACATTTTGCTGCCCCTCAGTGATTTAAAGAAAACCAAAATGATGCGATGTTATTCTGTAGCCTCTCTGTCGATTCCTCCGTTTCAGTTCCAACATGGCTTAGATCTCGGGGCGCATCATAATACTAGCGACGCTATGAAAGCACAGGTCCAGAGGTTCCTCTGAGAGTGCAATTTCTTTCATTGCTGTTGCTGATTTAAAAGAGCCACTAACGTGCGAACTGCTTCAAAACATGATTCAGGACCTCTGGCGCCAATTCTCGCACTTTGAATAACGACAGACAGCTTCCAAATGAGGCCTTTCAGATACGACTTTGGGGGTACTTTTGACAGACAGACTAGTTGAGGAATCCGTGGTGCACTGTGACACCAGCGCATCAGCTTCTTCCCTGTCTTTGAACCGGGCCGCCTGAGCAAGGAATGCAAATGCCGTCTTGCTGTTCGGGGAAGGATCGGTAACTACACTCTCAAACTGAATGGCACATGATCAGAAGCCGTTTGTAGAATATCTTTACAATGCTCTGCACAGTAATCAAATGGAAATGCATTGCATTTCACTACGAGAGCAGATTTGTTCAAGCAAATTCGAAGGCAGGTTTGCAGATGGGAAAGCAAGCAAGAAAGTTCCGTTCTTGTCCATGTAAAAGGCTGCAGATGAAGAACAAAACAGTTTCGACCGCGGGAACCTATCTTGCGGAAGGTGAACGTGATGATCACTATGCTACAGAAACAAGCCCACAGCCGCCCCTGCTGCAGCTCAGTGATATCCGACACTGAAAGTTGAAGCCATTCTACCTTTCACCTTTCTGTTTCCAATCGCTCGTTGTTTCATGGGAGTTGTTTAATTTTGGCTATGTGGTATGCATGGACGAGATACACCGAAGCGTCTGTTTCCACGCGGTGTAGCCCAATAACGTTGTGTTGCTTACACCGGCTTTAAAAGGATAACCTTTTAGCAGATCTGGCCGTCGCATTCTGTGGCACAATCATTTAGTCTGTTCGACTGCTCACTGCAAAGGTAGTATTGTGAAACACTGCAGAAATGAAGGACTTCCTTACTTTTGTTCCGACTGACCATACTCTGTGAAATTTTCCCAGATCGTCAGTTGAGGAGTTTTTGCAGCTGGAAGTTACCTCAGAAAGCCTGTTAATTCGTAATGTATTGAACGAATCGCAAAACAGAAAGCATTTGACACGGAACACAAACAAAACTGGCAAAGCAAATGCATTTTCAGATACAGTGAGCATGAATGCTAAATGTGAGACACTCCGAGGGCATGAGCCATAAAGTAATCTCACAACTAACAACAGCGCAATTCCAAACTACTCTTTCAATGAGACTGGAGCCTGAGTGCACCACCATTTCCCAGACAATGCTGAAAAGAGAGAAAGAAAGAAAGAACGAACATAATTGGGTGGGCGGCACGGTGGCACAGTGGTTAGCACTGCTGCCTCACAGCGCCTGTAGACCCGGGTTCAATTCCCACCTCAGGCGACTGACTGTGTGGAGTTTGCACGTTCTCCCCGTGTCTGCGTGTGTTTCCTCCCGGTGCTCCGGTTTCCTCCCACAATCCAAAGATGTGTGGGTCAGGTGAATTGGCCAAGCTAAATTGCCCGTAGTGTTAGGTAAGGGGTAAATGTAGGGGTATGGGTGGGTTGGGCTTCGGTGGGTCAGTGTGGACTTGTTGGGCCGAAGGGCCTGTTTCCACACTGTAAGTCTAATCTAATCTAATAATAAGAATGGGCCACAAAAAGTGAATTTCACCAATCACACTCTCGATTAGATTACCTTTCGCTTCCGGTGTCTCCTGGACGGAAACGAAGGAAATTGGAGAAATTCATCGGAACGATTTTCCCATTCGCCAGAAAGCCAAATAACGATGAATCGACTCGCCGCAGGACTTTGTTTCACAACAGCGATGAAATAGCAGTCTCCATTCGGTTCCAGTAAAATCTCAACATGCTTGGAACATAAAGCAACAGTAGAACTGTTTGTAATTTTCCACGCGGGAGGCGAACACGATCATGACAGCAGAGACAATTGGGCACTTTCCCACTCCACAGTTATTTCTCCGGGAAGCAAAACAAAATTTCTTCTGAACAGAAGTACAGCGGGGATGGAAACAGCATTTCAATCAAGCTGCGTCGTTGCAGTTGATCATTACAAATGGCAGTAGTGGGATTCGAACCCACGCCTCTGTCGAGACCGAAGATTTAATCCAGCGCCTTAGACCGCTCGGCCACACTACCAGGATCGCCAACTTACCCGTTTCTTGCACTTCCAATTGAGCTCCTGCATGACAACAGATGGAAGGTCACGTGAAAAGGGTTCCATGATCCCTCGCCGACTCGCAATGCTGCTTGGATGTGCCGGCTACAATATCAATTTCGTAACAATTCGGATAAAAATCAATGGCAAGCTGAGGCTATCTTCTCAGTCTCTTTTCAGCTACAAATGTATCTGTGAGTGCGTGAGCATACATGTTCGCTTATGATTTGGTCAAATAACCATGAACTGCTTGACATTACTGCAATTTCGATTCTTACTTTGCTAAATGATTTCACCCATTGCTCGAAACAGGACAACTTTCACGATTACACGGAACACACCGGACTACAGGGAAAATGCACAAAGCTGAGCAGGCCGTGTTCCACATCATACCGTGCAGCATAGTTTCAGTCACTGTGTCTGTTTTGCAGAATAAGCGTCCCAAAGAATGTTCTCCACCCTAAAACCGGAGGTAGCATTACAATCCGAGAACGACAGATCACATTGTGAGGATGCTCTGACCTCGGGGCCAGTTCGAGATGCCACTTTCCTTGCCTTTTACCTTAACCGTGCAATTGGCTGCAGGGATGTTCACACCTGGACATGAGCCACATGGATGCCGACTGAGTTGGAAACCTGCGTGGGAATCGACGAGAAGCGACTCCATAAATCTTGCTAAATTCCATGGAGCTTATTAGAAATGCAGTTTCTGTCCACCTCAATTTAAAAGGCAGTTTCTGAACATAGTAACTGAAATCAAAAGGTGATTATCTCACCCAACCCCCCAGTCCGGGAGAAGTGCGAACTGCACTTGATTGCTGTTTGTTCTCGATGTGAAGAGCTCTCACGCCTGAGTCACCTTCACGCCTCTTGTTGCTGAGTGACTCACAAAGAAGGAGTTTCACCAGAGCTGCAACTGCCTCACTTTCTCACTCGCTCTCCCCGTTTACATTTTCCTGCTCATCAGTGGTACCTCTAAACTGTCATAGAAATACCGTGCACACACCGGTTGTATCACTGGAGCCATTGAGTGTCTCTGCGACCTTATTCCCAATCCGATTTCAAGTTGGATCTTTGAGACTGCGCCACTCAATTCCTCTGATTCTGGGGCTGGGAATTGGGACGATGTGGCAGCAATGGTTACTGCCTTGTTGGGGGAAACCGGTGAAGGAGCCGATGTTAAACTGCATTACTATTGAAGCATACATTTCAACAAAACCTGCACTGTCCCCGGAGTCTTTGATGTTTTGGAGAAATCTATTTATCTCAGCCTTCAGCATATTAATGATGGAATCACCACAGCCTCTGGGGGCACCGATATTAAACGCTCAGCCCATTCTGATTTCCCACATATCTGCCACTGTTCGCTAAGCATTGATATTGTGCATTTTTTGCTCTGCCTAACATTTCTTATGCGACTAGACTAACCCTGATAGGGTGCTTGTGTGTGGGGTGGTGTGATCGTAGAGTGGTTAGTACTCTGCGTTGTGACCGCAGCCACAAATCCGAGTCACCGCAGTATACTCTCTATTTGCGCCAGCTGTTGTGAAACACAAAGGAATCAGTTGGTTTTACATGGTAATTTTCTCCAAGGTGATGACTTTTTTTCCTTCAAATTCTGCTCGCTCACATCTCTGCGTTTCATATGTCAGAATTCAAATCCACCCGTTCTCAGAGATTTCTCTCCCTCCTACGATCACTAACTAAACTTTCTGTCCCACACCCCCGTTTCGTTAATTTAGAGATGCCGGCGTTGGACAATGGTGTGCAAATGTAAAAATCACACAACACCAGGTTAGAGTCTACCAGGTTTTACTGAGCACTGGCTTCCGGAGCTATGCTCTTTCATCATGTGTTTGTGGAGCCATTTCCTATTTCATTAAGGCGCTGCAGAATCTAACACTGACTCTCACATTGATACCGTTCGCTCTTTGCTGCCGCGGTCACTGTTGCTGGGTGAACGTGCCCCAACCCCACCATCGGGACCTGAAGACCAGTTGATCCATTTGGTTACTGCTGTTGTGAGGCCAGTCCTCAGGTAGCTTTTACTGCCATGGACTTGCGATTATTGGGGTCAAGCTCAGAAAAATGACACAGGACAATATCGAGGAATAGGGACATTATTGGGAAAGATTAGTTGTACGGTTTTCTGCAATGCCCGAACGCTATCACCACTGGACTGTTAACTCAGATACCAAGCAAATGAACCAGGGACCCGGGTTTGACTTCAACCATGCCAGGTGTTAGAACAGGGATTCAATAAATATCTGGAATTACGAATCTAATAACACCTATAAATACATGGCCAATTGTTGAAAAAACAAAACCATCGGTTCTCTGACGTCCTTTGAGGAAGGAACCTACTGTTCTTACCTGGGTCGGTCCTCGATGTGACTCCAGACTCACTGCAAAAAGGTTCAGTCTCAAATACCCGCTGTGCAATTAGGGATCGCAATCAATACTGCCGAGCCAGCGCCGCCCACACACTGTAACAGAATAGAAAATAAAAGTTAATTCGGCTCTAGCTAGATTACTGTGTGCAGTTCTGCAATTCACAGTATAGAAATGATGTGATCGCACTGGGAACGTTGCAGGAGAGATTCAATGGGATATTGTCTGGGCTGAAGAAGTTCATTTATGAAGAGTGATTGGACAGACTGGGGTTGTTTGTCGCTGAGCAGAGGAGATTGGAGAGGACATGACTGAGATATACAAAATAATGACGGATATGGATAGGATAGACTGAAAGAAGCGTTTGCTATTGAAGGAGGGATCGAACACCGGGGCCAAGAGATTTGAGGCAGAAAGGTTTGAGTAGATGTGAGGAAAGGGTCAGAGAGGTGGAAACCCTTCCAATCTGAAAAAAATTTAAGATGTTAATTTGCGATGCCAAAACATAAAGGAATATAGGCGAAACAATGGAAAACTTGATTCCAGTTGTTAAGCAGTTGTGTCGGACAAGTGCAACCACAAGAGGCTGAAGGGCTCCCTTCGATGTTGTTGTCCTCCACAGTATCGTGGTCAGTGTCCCCGCCTGTCACAGGGCTCAATTCTCCGCTGGGGGCATCCTAAAGGTTTTAAACCAATGGTTCTGTTTCCCAGTGAAGGTTATGAATGCCTGGCCTTCCATCCTTGGTGGGACGTGTCACAGGAAGGACAGTGCTGTCTGAATCAGCTGGGGAAGGACTGCAGCTCCTGGGGAGAGAGAGTGTCAGTGAAAGTGCAAACACGTGACTTCTGCAAACTGCACATTGTTTCTGTGTTGCAACGAAAACCATTATATAGAGTTGTTCCTGACTGATGTGTTTATTTAAATCAGGAAGCTGAGGAAGAAAACAGAGTAAACCCATTCAGATCTGAGTGCAGAAACATTTCCAGCCGAACAAATGAGTTTGTACAGCGTAGAACTGTGTTTGAATGCATTGAATGGTGTTGATGGGCGCAGCTTGTTTTCATTCGGCTGAGTTACCAGTGTGCAAATGATACAGATAGTATTCAATGTGATGGTACATTTGATCAGTGGTTCCAACTGCAGTTACGTGTGTAGATTCGGTGGATTGGCCATGTTAAATTGTGCTGGTGTGTCCAGGGACTAAATTCAGGAATTTGAGTGAATTACCCATGGGTAACGCAGTGATAAGGTCAGCAGTCACACCATGCCAGATTTTATTCCAGCGGGTTTATTTAAAATCACTAGCCAGAAGCCTGCGGGGATAGAGACGGGAGCTCGGTCTGGTTGAGATGCTGTTCAGAGTGTCCCTACAGACTCAATTGGCTGAATTGTACTTTCCACATTGTAGGGAATCTGTGATTCTATCAGAGAGGACACTGCGGCGTTTACTGTGCTGCTAAGACGTTAGAGACTATGCTGACGGCGTTTAGTGGGGATGGAATTTTATTTATTTGTGTGTTAGAAAATTTGAAACTGAACCAAGGAAAACCGAATGGAAGTTTTGCACAGCAATTGAGCTTTGGATAGAGTAAATAGGTGGTAAATTCACTCTTCCAAGTTCGTAATTTTCTGAACGTCAGGCTTTCAAAACCATCAATATCGGCACAAAGAAATAATGGGAACAGAATTTCTGTCACTCAGAGAATCCGTTTCCAAAATATTTGGAAAGGCACATTTAGAGGCACAGAAGCAGTGAGTTTCACCAGGAGACAGACAGCCTGTGGCCAGGTAAGAGTGTAAAAGCGGGGTGTGGGGAGTGGAAGGTGAGATGAAACAATGTCTAATTTGGACTTTAGCTGTAAAGATATATCAGAAACGTATGCAGCTGAAAAGGATTCAACAAAAACTCAGAGTTTTGGAACATTTCCGTTCATATTCCACATGAAGCATTATAAATGGAACTAAGCAGATTTTGTATATTTTCAAGGAAAGATATTCCACAATGAATAGGAAATGACCCGTCTCTTGGAGATCGATTTCCTCCTTCAATCCCATGATTTAAAGATGAGAGGACAACCGCCATGATGTTGGTTCATTTGAGATTTTCTTTATTCTTTAAGCTGAAATAAATTCGGAGCAAAATTGAATGCAACATTAAACCTTCCAGTGATATAAATCCAATTCACTTCCGAGCGTTGTAAGGAACAGAGTGAGGTTGCAGCAAAATTAATAAAATGAAATGAACAAAACTGCATTTCCGGGAATTTTACCCAGTGCAGGTGCAGCCATATGAGAAAGACCACCGGGCTAAAACATCACCTTCACTTCTCTCTCCATATATACTTCTTCACGTAAGAGAGAAACTGTCTGAAGAAATTATGCATCAAGACTAAATGTGCGTGTGAATGTGACGGAAATTTCATGTTTGTTGGTTCATTCTGAGACAGTTGCGACTCGGAATGAATCAAGGACAGGTATTCCTTCCAAGGACGAGGTCAATTCTTTGGATTTTGCTGGTATTATTATTCCGTTGAAAGCAGAAACATAATTGTGTGGATTCGATTGCGCTCAGGGAATTTCTTATCCCCTCGGTGCATCATGTGTAATCTTGATGTAGTCACATGTGAGCCCCTTTGCAATGGGCGGAAGTGGCCCAGAGGTTGAGGCGACGGGTTGCTCTTCCATTATGCATGTGTGTACTTCAATCCTACTTTGGCTGTTACTTATATCAAACTAGCTGTGCTTTCCCTTTGTGCCTTGCATCTTTAATACACACTGGATGGAGAATCTTGCTCTTGCCCTTCATTGCACCGAAGATTTGTGATAAATCGATATCAAATTAAGGTCGAAATAAAGCAATTTTATCCTGTTGCAAGTTAAATTGGGATAATGAAAAGGAGTGCAACGTTTCTTTCCTCCTTTCATTCCATCTTGACTTTCTCTGAATTTACATCACATGAAAGAGAAACAAGTAAGGCGAGATCGAGAGCAATAGTTTATCCAGTGGGATTGTGAATGAGTATTTTGGTGTAACACTCCACACAAAGGTCTGATCAATAATTTAAAAAAAAACAATTGTAATTGGAACAGCAGAAGACTTCTCCAATGAAACAAACCTTTCATTCTTTCACAAACTATTGCTGTGTGAATCACACCGCGAACCATCATCCAGCATGATCACCAAGTTGCCAACAACATTAGATCCACCAATTCTCTTTAGCAATCACAGCTTCTGCACCTACCCATCTGTGGTGTGCACGGCACATTTCTTGTTCACGAGCTTATGAGCCTAGTTCCTGACCCATCTGATCAGTTTGAGAAACCTTTTCTATCACTTCATCCCATCCCCTCAGAATTCTAAACTTATCAATAAAATAATGCGTTCGATCAAATGATATAGGATTCGAAGTTGGCCATTCAGTCCATCGATTCTGCTCCACCATTCAACGAACTCATGGCTGATCTGATCATCCTCAACTCCATTCTCCTGCAATACCTCGACAAAGCTTCATCGTCTTTCTGATTAAATATCTGCCTGGCACAGTTAGAAAATACACAACAACTCAACCTCAACAGCAGTTTCGATAAGGAGTTCCACCGATTCACTGGCCCCTGAGCAAAGAAATTACTCCTAATTTCTGAATTAAATTGGCAATAACTAATTCTGAGTTCATGTCCTACGGTGCTCCTCATACCAGAGGGTAAACCACCTGCCCATATCTATCCTGTCCAGATCCCATGAATATTGAACGTTTATAAATGTTATTATGTGATTATAGAGCTCCCCTCCGCCTCCTCTGTTTCAAGGAGAATAATCCCAGCCTAACCAATCATTCCACGAAGCTCCATATTCTCCAGTGTTGACAACATGTTCGTAAATCCCTGCTGTCCCCTCCAGCGTCCTTCCATATTATTAAGGCAGGTGGAGAAATTTCTGTGAGGCAACGGTTGAAATTTCAAGCACAGAAGGGCAGTGGAACTTGAAATCAGACAGCGACTGGAATCAGATTGGTCCACACAAGGACGAAATACAGTAACAATAAATCTGACAAATGAGAATCTGACCATACCGTATTGACATTCAATGGCTTTACTGTCACCCATTTCCCCTGTGTAATCGTCCACGGAGCTAGTATGTAAAACGGATTGAGACTGGCTACATAAAAATTTTGAGAGCAAACATATGTCCGTTAGTACACAGTTTTTGATTATAAACTCAACTCATTGCTCCGTGAATCCTATACCGTCTGCAAGGCACAAATGGGATGTGGTACAGAACTCTCTCCATTTGCCTCGATGGGTGTAACTTCAATAATACTTAAGGGACTGGACACCATCCACGACACTGCAGTCACTTGATTGTACCCTATTTAATACCTGAATATTTATTCACTTCAGCGCTGAGGCACAATTGCAGCAGAGTGCACCAAATACACGCTACACTGGAGTAAGTCATCCGGGCATTTTTGACAGAACCTTCAAAGCTCAACAGCTGTACTGTCTATAAGGACATGGTTGGAAGATGCAACGAAACACCACCATTTTCAAGTTCCCCTCCAAGGACCATAGCACCCTGACTTGGAAATGAATCAGTGATAAACTCATTGAGTGGTGAAGCAGACTTGTTGGGCAAACTTTCATACTTCAGCCCCCCATCTTTTATCTTAAATTTAGGAAATGTTGTTTTATGTGGTGGCCAGACTTGGGCTCAGTCCATCAGCTATTCCCTAAACTGGTGATTGCTAAAGTTCTACTATCATTCACAGTCTCTGGTCAACAATAGATAATATCCAAAAATCCTCTCAATGAACTGATTCCCATCAAGATGAAAGTAGTGCTGGAGAAGCACAGCAGGTCCGGCATCAGCTGAGGAAAAATCAATGATTCAGACAAAAGGCCTTCATCAGGAATGAGACTGGGAGCATATGGGATGGAGAGATAAATGGGAGGGGGTTGTATCTGGGTAGAAGGTAGCTGAGGGTGCAGTAGGTGAACGGAGGAGGGGGCGAAGGTGATATGTCAGAGCGGAGGGTGGAGCGGATAGATCGGAATGAAGATACACATGTGGGACAGGTCAGGAGGACTGTGCTGAGCTGGAAGCTTAGAACTGGAGTAAGATGAGGGAGTGGTCTTGAGGAAACTGAGGAAGTCCACATTGATGCCATGGGGTTGAAGGGTCCAGAGGAAGAAGATGAGGAGTTCTTCCTCCAGGCGTCGGGTGGTAAGAGATTGGTGATGGAGGTGGGCCAGGACATGCATGCCCTCGGGAGAGTGGGAGGGGGAGTTGAAATCTTTGACCATGGGACAGTGGAGTTGATTCTTGCAGTAGTCCTGGATATCTTCCCTGAAGTGCTCTGTCAGAAGACATCCGGTCTCCCCAATTTAGAGGAGACCACATCTGGAGCAGCAGATACAACAAATGACATGTGTGGAACTGCAGGTCAACCTTTGATGGATGTGGAAGGCTCCATTGGAGCCATGGACATAGGTGAGGGGGTAATGTGGGCGCAGATTTTGCATTTCCTGCGGTGGCAGAGGAAGGTGCCATGAGGGAATTGACGCCCATTGGAGGGTGTGGACTTGATTAGGGAGTCACGGAGGGAAAGGACTTTGATGAAAGCGGATAGGTTTGGGGAGGGAAATATATCCCTGGTGGTGGGGTCAATTTAGAGGTGGCAAAAATGTCTGTGGATGATGTGATTTGTGCAGAGGTGGGTGGAATGGAAAATGAGGACCTTCCTCTCTCCATGTTCTGCCGTTGTTGTGTTCGGAGGTGTGGGGTTCATGGATAGAGGTGCGGGATATGGATGAGATGCGTTTGAGGGTATCTTCAACCACTTGGGAAGGGAAGATCCGGTCTAAAAGAAGGAGGCCATCTGGTGTGTTCCGTGGTGGAACTGGTCCTCCTGGGAGCAGATGCGGCACAGGCAGAGGGGTTGGGAACACAGTATAGCATTTGTGCAGGAGATGGGGTGGGAGGAAGTGTAATCCAGATAGTCAGTGGGTTTGCAAAAAAATATCAGTAACGCTGACCTCTAGGGATATTTTTCCCTCCCCACCTCTATCCACTTTCCGCAAAAAACGTTCCCTCCACGACTACCTAGTCGATCCATGCCCTCCAATGACCAACCCTGCCCTTCCAGCACCTTCCTCTGCTAACGCAGGAATTGCAAAACCTGCGCCCACACCCCCCCACCTCCGCTTAATGCCCCAAAGAAACCTTCCACATTCATCAAAATTTCACCTGCGCTTCCCCACATGTCATTTATTGCATCCGTTGCTCCCGATGCAGTTTCCTCTACAGTGGGGCCACTGGACACTTTCTCATACAGCGCTTCAGAGAACATCTTCATGATATCGGCAACAATCATCCCCAACGCCCCGTGACTGAATGCTTCAACTCCCCCCGCCACTCTCCAGAGGACACACAGGTCCTGGGCCTCCTCCACCGCCACTCTATCTTCACCCGACGCCTGGAGGAAAAACGTCTCATTTCCTACCTCATGACACTTCATCCCCATGGCATCAATGTGGATTTCACCAGTTTCCCCATTTCCGCTCTCCTCCCCAACCTTGCCCTAGTTCCAACCTTCCAGCTTGGCACCATCCTACTGACCTGACCCACCCGTCTATCTTCCTCCCCGCTTATCTACTGCAGCATCTTTTTCGATCGAACATTCTTTACCCCACCTCCATTCACCTATTGCACTCGCAGCTGAATTCTTCCAAGCCCCACTCCTTCCATTTATCTCTCCAGCCTCGAGGCCTCCAGCCTTAACCCTGATGCTTGTTGCCCAAAACGTCAAATTTTTCCTGCAACTCGAATGCTGACTGACTTGCTGTGGTTCTTCAGCACCGCTCTAATATTGACTGATCGCCAGCATCAACAGTACGCACTTCTGTCCAATTGATTCCCCTGTCCATTGATCTTCTGCGATCCTGAATGTCCACTCTCAGATCTCTTTGTTTGTCTACATCACAGAGAATACTCACTGTTATTGTTTCTTCGCCCCAATTTCGTTAACACTCACTGGTCTGGATTCAATTTCATTCAGCATTTTAATATTCCACCTGATTGATACATCACTGTAGTCTCTGATATTCTTCATCATAATCAACTACACGACCATTTGTTACATGATCAGCAAACCTCTGAATCATGGCAATTACAACTAAGTCTAAATCATTGTCTACATCAGAAAACAGCGGAACTCCACTGGAAACACGCATCCAGACATGGTTCATTGCTGGTTTGGATTAACAGCTTCAATAACAGCAGAATAGAACTCCTGCTGTGATTTCTAAAATTGCTGCTGACTCTATCCGTTGGTCTCCTGAGGGATCACTTCACACGCATGGGAGTGGTGAATGACCTGTACGCATTGAGACTGAGCAAGTGAGATTACACCTCAGCGGATAATTGAATCCCTTGCTGCACTCACCCCATGGCCCTGACTTCTTGGCGCTGCGGGTATCCTTGTGTCTATTAAGTTTGACAATCAGTTGAATTCGAGTCCACACAGGCACTATTTCCATTTTCCCCGTTGTTCATCTATTTTGATTCTTCCTTATTCTCCCACGGAATGTTGTTATCATTGGTCTGAACAGCATTTGTTGTTCATTCTTAATTTACCTTGAACTGAGTCAGAGGGCATTCATGGGTGAATCACGTTGTTGTGGGTCTGGATCACATATTGACAGGAATCGTTATGTTTGGCAGATTTCCCTTTCGAAGGAACATGAATGAATGAGTGTTCAGTAAACTAAAGTTATTGTCTCTGTTCCTGAGATTGGGCTTGTTTTTCAGATTTTATTCATCGAATTTAAATAACAGCACCTGCCACGTTCCAGTCACCAAAGATTACGAGCCTAATATATCTCCGCTGCACTGACAACTCCCTGCTAGATTTCTCCACTCAATGAATGACATTGTCAACTCACATTAACCCAGAGAGAATACGACGCATTTCTGTGTTGGACTGCAAGCAATGTACGCTGTATTAGAGTGTTTACTGGAGCAAGAGACTGATGTGGAGACGATGTGAGCAAAAGCAGTTCTTACTGCCAAAGTAACAAAATACCGCTTTGTTAAGGAAAATCTCTGAGAATGCTTTCGATTCATTGACCTCTCACTGAAGGCTCCAGAAGGCTCCCTCTGAGCGAATACTCAGTGGAGGTTAATGGAGGATCTGGGAAAATTTCACGTAGTATGGTCAGTCGAAGCAAAAGTAAGGAAGTCGTTCGTTTCTGCAGTGTTTCACAATACTACATTTCCCATGAGCAGTCGAACAGTCTAAATGATTGTGCTACAGACTGCGACGGCAAGCTCCGCTAAAACGTAATCCTTTAAAACCAGTGTAGGCAACACAACGTTATTGGGGTACACCGCGTGGAAACAGATACTTCGGTGTATCTCATCCATGCTCACCACATATCCAAAATTAAACAAGTCCCGTTCCCCAGCATTTGGCCTCAATCCCTCTGAACCCATCCTATCCAGAAACTCATCCGATTACCATTGCAATTTTCTGAGTGCAATCGCCTCATCCACTTCCTCTGGTAGCTCATTCCATACACGCACAACCTTATGTGGGGGAAATGTGCCTCAGGTCCTTTGTCAACTTCAGACCACTCACCTTAAACCCATGTTCTCGAGTTTTCATCTCACCCTAGGTTGGGTAAAACACGTAAATACTCAGTTCACAAACTTTCCATGAAATCATGTTGCAGATGTTACGCTGTCAGGAAAGTTGTCCCAGCCTATTCCACCTCACCCTACAGTACAAACATTGACGACATCCTTGTCTGTATTTTGTCACCAATTTCACGTGTCTTTTTTAAAAGGTTTTTAAAGATGTCAATTACCCTGGATAACAACGAGCTATTGGAAAAAGAAAGGTGAAACGTAGAATGGCTTCAACTTTCAGTGCTGGATGCCACAGAGCCGCAGCACGACCGGCTGAGGCTTGTTTCTGTAGGGTAGTGGTCATCACATTCGCATTACACGCGAAAGGTCCCCAGTTCGAAACTGGGCCGTCGCTGCTTTGTTCTTCATCTGCAGCCTTTTACACGGACAAGAACGGAGCTTTCTTGCTTGCTTTCCCATCTGCAAACCTGCCTTCGAATTTGCTTGAACAAATCTGCTCTCGTAGTGAAATGCAATGCATTTCATTTGATTACTGTGCAGAGCATTGTAAAGATATTCTACAAACTGCTTCTGATCATGTGCCATTCTGTTTGAGAGTGTAGTTACCGATCCTTCCCCGAACAGCAAGACCGCATTTGCATTCCTTGATCAGGCGGCCCGGTTCAAAGACAGGGAAGAAGCTGATGCGCTGGTGTCACAGTGCACCACGGATTCCTCAATTAGTCTGTCTGTCAAATGTACCCCCAAAGTCGTATCTGAAAGACCTCATTTGGAAGCTGTCTGTCGTTATTCAAAGTGCGAGAATTGGCACCAGAGGTCCTGAATCATGTGTGAAAAGTAATGCAATTCAATTTAATTAGTGAGCAAAGCATTGTAAAAGTTTTCTATAACCTGGTTCTGATCATATGCCATTCTGTTTGAGAGTGTAGTTACCGCGTTCTGAATCTTCTACAAAAAGCAGTACCGCATTTGCCTTCCTTGCGCAGGCGGGCCGGTTCAAAGACAGGGAAGAAGCTGATGCGCTGGTGTCACAACGCACCACGGATTCCTGAACTAGTCTATCTGTCAAATGTACGCCAATGTCGTCTCTGCAAGGCCTCAGTTGGAAGCTCTCTGTCGTTATTCAACGTGCGAGAATTGGCAGCAGAGTTGCTGAATCATGGTTTGGATCAGTTCGCACGTTATTGTGACTCATTCAATCAGCAACAACAATGAAAGAAATTACACTCTCAGAGGAACCTCTGGACATGTGCTTTCATAGCGTCGCTCGTATTAAGGTGAGCCCCGAGATCTAAGCCATGTTGGAACTGAAACGGAGGAATTGACAGAGAGGCTACAGAATGACATCGCAACCTTTTGGTTTTCTTTAATTCACTGACGAGCAGGAAAATGTAAACGGGAGGGCGAGTGGGAAAGTGAGGCAGTTGCAGCTCTGGCGATACTCCTTCTTTGTGCGTCACTCAGCAGCAAGAGACTTGAAGGTGACTCATGCGGGAGAGCTCTTCACATCGAGAACAAAAAGCACTCAAGTGCAGTTAGCACCTCTTCCGGAGTGGGGATGGGGTGAGTAGTAACTTCTGTTACTATGTTCAGAAACTGCCTTTTGAATTGACGTGAACAGAAACTGCATTTCTAATAAGCAACTTGGAACTTAGCAAAATTCATTGAGTCGCTTCTCGTCGATTCGCACACAGGTTTCCTACTCAGTTTGTATCCATGTGGATCATGTCCAGGTATGAACATCTCTGCAGCCAATTGCACGGTTAAGGTAAAAGGCAAGGAAAGTGGCACCTCGAACTGGCCCCGAAGTCAGACCATCCTCCCAATGTGATCTGTCGTTCTCGGATTGTAATGCTACCTCCGGTTTTAGAGTGGAGAACATTCTTGGGACGCTTAACCTGCAAAACAGACACAGTGACTGAAACTATAGTGCACGGTATGATGTGGAACACGGCCTGCTCAGCTTTGTGCATTTTCCCTGTAGTCCGGTGTGTTTCATGTTCCGTGTAAACGTGAAAGTTGTCCTGTTTCGAGCAATGGGTGAAATCATTCAGCAAAGCAAGAATCGAAATTGAAGTAATGTCAAGCAGCTCATGGTTATATGACCAATTCATAACCGAACATATATTCTCATGCAGTCAAAGATACATTTGTAGCTGAAAAGAGTCTGAGAAGATAGACTCAGCTTACCATTGATTTTTGTCTGGATTGATGGGCTTTCATTATCTGCTGCGAAGTTGACCTTGTAGCCGGGCACATCCCAGCAGCTGTGCGAGTCGGAGAGGGACCATGGAACCCTTTTCATGTGACTTTGCATGTGTGGTTATGCAGAAGCACAATTCGAATTGCAAGAAAATAGGAGCGCCGACTGTTTGGAAATGTGGCCGAACGGTTTTAGGTGCTGTATTCAGGTTTCAGTCCCGCACGGGTCGTGGGTTCGAATCCCACAACGGCCGTTTCAGGTGATCAAATTGTTAAAAAGCTGCTTCGATCCCCGCTGCATGGATGTCCCCAGGGATTTAACTGTGGTATGGTAAACGTGCTGACTATTGCAACGTTTCTTTGCTGTCGCGATGATAGTCGCCTGGACACTCGCTTTACATTGCAGGCAAGTTGAGATTTTACTGGAACCGAATGGAGACTGTTATTTCATCGCTGTTGTGACACAAAGTCCTGCGGCGAGTTGATTCATCGGTATTTGGCTTTCTGGCGAATGGGAAAATCGTTCCAATGAATATGTTATTGAATTTCTCCCATTTCCTTCATTTCATCCTGGAGTCATCGGGAGGGAAAGGTAATCTCATCGATACTGTGTTTGGTGAAATTCACTTTTCTTTGGTCCATACTTATTCTTTCTCTCTTTTAGCATTGCCTGGTAAGTGGTGGTGCAATAAGGCTGCAGTATGTTTGAAAGAGTAGTTTTAAAGACCTCTTTGACATCTTCTGGGGTTGGGGAGTAATCACTTTTGACTTCTGTTAATAGAGCTGAAAATGGGTTGCCGGAAACGCGCTGCAGGTCAGGCAGCATCCAAGAAACAGGAGAATCGATGTTTCGGGCATGAGCCCTGCTCCTTGGATGCTGCCTGACCTGCTGCGCATTTCCGGCAACGCGTTTTCAGCTCTGATCTCCAGCATCTGCAGTCCTCACTTTTTTCTCTTCAGTTAATATACTCAGAAACTGTCTTTTGGATTGACGTGAACAGAAACTGCATCTCTAATAAGCACCATTGAATTTAGTAAACTTTCTGAGTCGCTTTCCAGCGATTCCCACATTGGTTGCCACCTCAGCTGGCCGCCGTGTGGCTCATGTCCAGGTGTAGACATCTCTGCAGCAAATTTCACGGTTTAGCTAAAAGACAAGGTAAGTGGAACTCGTACTGGCACCCAGGTTTGAGCATCCTCACAATGTGACCTGTCCTTTTCGGATTGTCCTGCTACCTCCACTTTTCAGGTCGAGATCATTCTTTGGGACGTTAAATCTGCAAAACAGATGTCGTAACCGTAGGTGTGCTGCACTGTCTGATGTGGAACACTGCCTGCTCAGTTTTGTGCATTTTCCCTGTAGTCCGGAGTGTTTCATGTTCGTGTAAACGTGAAAGCTGCTCAGTTTCGAGCAATGGGTGTAATCATTTCCCAAGGCAAGAATCAAAATTCCAGTCATGTCACGCAGCTCTTGGTTTCTTTGTTGAATCAGAATCGAATTTCCATTCTCTCATCCGGTCATTACATTTGTGGCTCAAACGATTCTCAGAAGGTAGATCAGCTTCCCATTGGTCTTTGTGTGGCTTGAAGGGCTATCATTATCTGCTGCAAAATTGATATTGTAGCTGGGCAGATCCCAGCAGCAGGGCGAGCAGGACAGGGATGGGGGAAGTCTTTCCCTGTGACTTTGCTGCTGTTGTTTTGCCGGCGCAATATTGATAGTGGAAGGAAATGGCTGATTCCAGTGGTTGTTCTTGTGGCCGAGTGGTCGAAGGCGCTGTGTTGTGTTTAAATCGCAAATGAGGGTTGTGTTCGCATCCCACCGTTTGTGTGCTTTGCCTGTTTTACTGCAGCACGTTAATGTTCAGTGTTTAAATTCCAACACGACCAATTCACTTTGCTTATTGCAAATGTATCTCCGATTTGAGAGAATGCACCCTCTCCAATGTGCCAGTGTCCATGCTGGAGTGATCACATTCGCCTCCCACACGAAAAGGCCGGACCTCAAGCGGTTCCACTGCTGCATCATGTTCCGGCCAAGTTGTGTTGTTTACTATTTCCACTGAAACCGAACGGAGATTGGGATTTCATCGCTGGTGTGAAACAAAATCCTGCAGTGACTTTACTTCTCATTACTTGGTGTTCCAGTGAATGGAATAATAATTGCAGTTAATTGCAATGTAATATGGTCTTAAATTTCTCTAATTTCCTTCACTTCTGTCCTGGAAACGTGGGCTGCAGGCACTGCCACATTGTTGATCGGATGAGCAAACTAATGTAATCGAGACTGCCTTTGGGAATCTTCACTTTTCATGGCTCGTTCATGTTTGGTTCTTTGTTTTCCCTCATTTCAGAGTTTTTCGGGAGGTGCGGTGCACTAAGTTTCCAATATATGTTGGGAGCACAGTTTGGAATTGTTCTGCTGAAGGATTTGGGAACCGTTTTGGCTGATTGCCCCGGACTGTCCCCGGAACAGCATTCATGCTTCGAAATCTCTGGAAATGCATTTTAAACAAACTCCCAATTCCCAGCAGCTGGCCCCTATCCCACTAAACCCGCCCTATCCAGAAACTCATCCGGTTGCCTTTGAAATCTTCTGAGTGTACGAGCCTCCTCCACTTCCTCTGGTCGCTGATTCCATACACGCACAACCTTCTGCGTGGGAAAGGTGCCTCAATCCCTTTTATATTTTACCAATCTCCCGTTACACCTATGCTCTCCAGTTTTCAACTCACCCCACATTGCCGAAAACAAAAAAAAGTATTCAGTCTTCCTTAAGACTTGACCACGTTTAGACTTGCCCGACATTCCAAACTGTGCACCCCTGACAACATCCTTATCTATATTTTGTGAGCAATTTCACACGATTTTCTTAATTTTTCAATGATGCCAATTACGCTGGAGAATAACCAGCTCCTGGAAACGGAAAGGTGAAGTGTTGAACTGTGTAAATTTTAGTGCTGGCCGACTCTGAACACCAGCTGCTCGCGGGGATGCTTCCTGTATTGTAGTGTGGATTGCAGTCACCTTATACACGAAAACTCCCCGCTTCAAACTCCCCGCTTCAAAATCCGGCAATAACAGCCTTTATTCCCGATGGCAGCCTTTCAGACTGACATGAGCAGAGCAGACATTTATAACTTGCTGTTCACATCAACAAACCTGGCTTTGAATTTGCTCGCTCATACGTGCTCGAGTGGGGAAAAGGAATGCAATCCCATTTCATTACTGTGTGAAACATTGTTCTGGTTTTCTCCAACCGGGTTCTGAATATGCACAGATGTGGACAGCATTGATGGCCATTCTGTTTCAGAGTGGGGTTACCGTGCTCTGAACCTCCCACTAAAAACAGTAACACATTTGCTTTCCTTGGGCAGACGGCCCGGTTCAAAGCCAAGGAGCAAAGGTTCCCAGCAACAATCCTCAGCTGAGGACCTGGGCCTGTTTCATGAGGAATAGTCAGTGGGAGTAACATTATGGAAGTCCTCGGTTCTGCAGTGTTTCTAAACACTAAAGCGAAGAGCGATTGGATTTTAGTATTCTGAGGCATAATTTAAATTAATTGGTGAAATTGGAATTGTTTCTTAATTAACAAACAAAACTGGCTTGTTTCACAGCCAACCATTACATCTTTCCAATTTTCCAGTACACGCTGAGACTGCGAGCTGGTCATCACAGGTATTTGTCAGCTCTCAGTTCAGAACAGCATTCACTCTCATTTAAAGGTGGAGGGCAGGTCTTCAACTTCATAACACTGTTCTCATCACAAAATCCTGCAGCTTCTAATCTTGGTGACAGGGGTTGGATTGCAGCCGTTACCGTATTAAATGTAAAGATTTTCACACGAGAAGTGCCATTCATGACGGGGTGAGGGGTGGGGGAGGGAGTTTCTGTAAGCTGTGTCCCAGGGCTGTGCAGGGAGCTGCAGTGGCCACTGTCTGTTGACACCAGGGGTCTGGAGAGAACAATGTTTGTCCCTGTCTTACTCCATGTCGGGTCAGGGAACACAGAATCATCAATGGTTTGGGCTGCAATTCAACCTTGCCATGGATGTTCCGGTTTAAATGGAGGTAGGGTGGTATTCCCATCGTCTGATCTAGAACAACCAAGGTCTCAAACTACCAACCATTATCTTGCAGCCTCCTGCTGCCCATTTGAGTCACACAGCCTGTCACCAACCAGGCGTGCCGATTTCCCTAAAGCAGGAAGGTTAGCGGGGATCTGAAGGGCGGTGGAACAGCTGGAGCTCTCACTGTTTTCAGAGTCTGTCACCAATTTTCCTGCTTTCATCACCAAGAGTGTCAGAGAGCTTGAGGGGTCTGCAAACACCCAGAGGGAAAGGAACCATCAAAAACTGGAAGGTATCCAGACTCTTCATTGCAACTGCCTGAGGTACATCACTATGACACTGGTACTGTGATAATTCAAGCCCACGGCTTGACAGAATCTGGAAATTAAATACAGAACTTGAGGCTGTTCAGTCCAAGTGCAATCCATTAAGATAGAATGGATATTGAATCTCTTCCATATAAGCACTTCGTCAAATCCTCCCTGTCAATCTATCCACAAACTTAATTTTTGTATTTCTTCATCCATTTCCCCCAGCTAATGTGAACGTCTTGTTTTCATCTTCTTTATCGATACCAATTATAAGCCAATAGTCTCTGTCGCATCTCGCTTCAACTCCAGTTGCTCCATTGCATCATAAATCACTCCTGAAACTTTCTGGAAAATGAATGAGCCTATCCCCTCTCTGGACCCTCCCATCCTTCACAATGTATGATGATCTCTGTTGTGAGTATACTGATCACCCTCGACCTGGAGGAGGGATAATGTGAGTTTCTGAAATTATAGAGAGGGTGCAGGAGGAACCCAATAGGACTGGCACCTTTAGAGAGAGAGAAATAATGTTCATGTTTAGAGACAATTTCTTACTTTATTTTGATTATTCTTTTCTCTATGCCCTAATACTGATGGATCTTGTAAACTTCTTTCTCTGAGGATTTCAAGGAAGGATATATCCACAAAAATATCAAACAAAGGGAATTATTTGTCTGTCTGATTTCTTACCTGGACTGACACTGCCTTTATTAAACTTCTTTGAATATTTGAAGAAGATTCACAGACAGGAAATGCCAAAAAAATTAATCAAAATCTGACATGATCAATCGATTAATCAGAAACTGGAAATAATTGGCGTTTGAGTGTTGCATCCTCAGTCATTACCAATTACCGCATACAATTTCTCCATCATCTCCTCCATGAATATCTGTACCAAAGTCTTAGGTGATTGTTGATGTATCCCATACCTAGGGGAGGTGTGTTCCAGGTAGAGGAAGTTGCGAGCTGACAGAATGAACTAGGTTCGGGAGTAGATGGGGTTTGGGTGATAGACTCTGGGAGTATTCGAACCTAGCTCAGTCAGCAATTATTCTCACGCCATGCGGGCTGACTGGGGGAGTATTGACCTGTTACTGTCTCTGTCTGTCTGTGACAGAGTGTGGGCTAGGGGTCACTTGTTCCCTTTTTGCCTTTTCTATCTCTCTCACTCTCGCTCTCTCTTTCTCTTTTCTCTCCTCTCTCATTTTCTCTTTCACACTCTCATTCTTCTGCTCTCTCTTCTCCACCTCTCTTCTCCTCCTCCCCTCTTCTCCCTCTCTCTCCTCCCTTTTGTCCTCTCTCTCCCATCGCTCTTCTCTCTCCCCTCTCTCTTCCCCCACTCTTCTCTCCCCCCCAACTGTCTCTCCCCCCACTCTCACTTCATCTCTCTCTCTCTCTCTCATTAGGGTCGCACGGTGGCTCAGTGGTTACCACTGCTGCCTCACAGTGCCAGGGACCCTGTTCAAATCCTGCCCAAGGTGACCGTCTGTATGTAGTGTGCACATTCTCCCCAGTGTCTGCATGGGTTTCCTCACCCGACCCAGTGGTGTGCAGGTCAGGGTGGACTGACCATGGGAGTGTTGCCCAAAGGGTTAGTTGAACTGTTCAGATGGAGAAAGTTCTGGGTGGGTTACTCTCCTAACCATCTTCCCACCCCTCTCTTTCCCCCAGTCTCCTCCTCCCCCTCCTCTGCCACCCTGCCCTCACCCATCTTCACGATTCTCTCCTCTCTTTACTCCCCCACTTTCACCAGCCTACCAATATGCACTTCTGTCTTTCACCCAATCTCCTCCTCCCCACCTCCAACCGCTCTGTCCTCCCAACGTCTCCTCGCCACCTCCTTCTGCTCCCACGCCTCCTGCTGTCTAGTCCCTCTTTCCACTCTACCACTTCCTCCCCCTCACCTCTTCTCTCCCCGCTAACATCCCCCCGCTCTCATCCTCCTCGCCCCCACATCTCACCCACTCTCCTCCTCCCCCTCTCTGACACCCTCCTTTGCCACTGCTTCTCTCTGCCTCATTCTTCCTGTCCCTCTCTCCTCCACCCCTCTCTCCTCCCCTCTCTCTCTCCTCCCCCTCTCCATCCTCCCATTCTCCTCCCCTCTATCTCCTCCCTCTCTCTGTCCTCCCCCTCCCCTCCCCTCTCTTTCGTCTCTCTCTCTCATCATCCTCTATCTCCTCGCTGCCTACACCTCTCTCTCCTTCCGCTCTTCGTCCTCCCCAACCTCCCCGTCTCTCCTGCCCCTCTCCATCCTCCCCCTCTCCTCCACTCTCTCTCCTCTCCCTCTCTCTCCTCCTCTCTCTCTCCTCTCTCTCCTCCCACTCTCTCCTCCCATTCTCTCCTCCCCCATGCTCTCCCCCTCCCATCTCCCCTTTCCCCTCTCTCTTCTCCCCCTCCCCGCTCTCTTATCCCCCTCCCCTCTATCCTTATCCCCCTCCCCTCCTCCTCCTTCTATCATCTCCCCTCTTCCCTCTCTCCTCTCCCCTCTCCTCTCACTCCTCACCACTCTCTCCTCTCAATCCCCTTCACTGTCTCCTCTCCCCTCTCTCCTTCCCCTCTCCCTCTCTCCTCACCACTGTCTCCTCTCCCCCTCCCATCTCTCCTCTCTCCTGTCCCCTCTTTCCTCTATGTTCTCCCCCTCACCTCTCCCTTCTCCTCCTTCTCCCCTCTCCCGCTCATCTCTCCACTCTCCCCTCTCTCCTCATTCCCTTTCTCCCCATCCCCTCTCCTCACCACTTCTCTTCTTCCACCCTCTCCTTTCTTCACCTCCCCACTCTCCTCTCCCCCTCCACCGCCCTCTTGTCCCCCTCTTCTCCACACACACTTCTTCCCCTCTCCCGTGCCCCTCTTCTTCATCCCTTCTCCTGAACTCCTTCCCTATCCCCTCGTATCCTCTCCTCCCACCTGTCCTCCCTTCTGCTCTCCCATCTCTCCTGCCCCCTCCTCTCTGGCTCTCCTCCCTGTCTCTGCTCCATTTCCCTGCTCACCTTCCCCCTCCTTCCCCCACTTCTGCCTCTCCTCCCCACTCTCTCCTCCCCTTCACCTCCCACCGTCCTCCCCTCCTCCTCAACTTCATCTCTTTTCTCCCCAATCCTCCACACATCCTCCACCCCTCATGTCCCTCTCTCATCCACCTCCCACCCCCTCTCTCCTACTCCACCCCAAACTACCCCTCACCTCACACCCCAAACTCCCCCTACATTCTCGCTTCCTCCTCTCTCTCCTTCCCCTCCCTCCTAACCCCTCTCCTCCCACTTCCCCATCACTCGTCCCTCCATTTCATTCACTGTCTCCTCCCCGTTCTCCACCTTCCACTTTCTCCCCACTTCTACTCCTCTCCTTCATTCCTCTCCTTCTCTCCTACAACCCCTTCACATCCACCCTCCACCCCTCTAGACCCCCTCAGGTCCTCCACCCCTCGCTCCTCACCCACTGTCCTCCTGTTCCCTCTCCTATACAACTCCTCCTACCCTCTCCTCCCATCTCACTTCCTACTCTCGCCCACCGTTCCCAGCTCTCTCCTACCCCACTCTCCTACAGCCCTCTCTCCACCCCTTCTTTCCTCTGCCCTGCCTCTTTTCCCAATCCATTTATCCCCGCGCCTCCCCTTCGTCCACCCACTCTTTTCCCCGTCGCTCCTCGCCTCTCCCTCCCGTCCCCTCCCCACTCTCCCTCCCCATCTCTCACATTGACCGATGAAGTGGTCAAAACCATCATGAAACTGGAAGATTGGGAAAGTGTTAAAGATCAGAGGGAAGTCACAAAAAGTGTGATAAAGAACCGTAGGAAAGAACAGGAGAGAAAAGATGTACCACAGAATTTAAAGACAGATCGCAGAAGTGTCTATGATACCTTTAAATGAAAAAGAGTGGCTAAGGTAATTGTTGGTCCTTCAGGGGATGAGAAGGGACATTTAGTTATGGGATGTGATGAAATGGCTGAGGCACTGAACAGGTATTTTGTATCGGTCTTCACAGTGGAGGGCACTAATAACATGCCAGACTTTGACAAAGAGTTGGAGTCGGTGAGGACCTGGAAACAAACAGTATTATGGAACGCTAGTGTTGGGCAAGCACATGGATATAAGGATAGTCAAGTCTCCTGGTCCTGGTGTAATGCATCCCAGCGTGCTAAAAGAGACAGCGGGTGATAGAACAGTTACACTGTCAGTAATTTTCCCAATTTGCTTGGAAAGTTCCAGAAGATTGGAATACAGTGGCGCTGCTGTTTAAAAAGGAAGGTAGACAAAAGATGGGGAAGTATAGATCAGTTAGTGTAACATCTGTAGTGGGGAAAATGCTTTAGTCTCTTATCAAGGAAGAAAAAGCAAGGCATTGCTGGATCCCCAAATGAATATCTACCCTCACATGGAACAGCTGAACGACTTCTCCCCCATGTGAATAGGGTGATGTTAAATAAAGACCATTGAATTTAAGACCTTTAAAGATCTTAAAGATTTTTCCCCCATAGTCAGGGGAAAGGTCTTTTGTCAGTGTAAAGCCACTGGTGTGACATGAAGCTGGATGACAAAATAAATCTCTTCCCACAGAATGTCTGTGTCAGTGAGTCTCCAGGAGGTCTGTGAATTTTCAATCCTTCTCACAATCCAAATATTTCCATGGTTCTGATCTCCTCGCATATTTCCAGGTTGGATGATCTGGTGAATCCGTTCCCATAAACACAACATATTTATGGCTTCTCTGTCTGTGAATGTTTTTAGGTTGTTAACTGGTTAATGTTAAATAATTTCTGCAGTCAGTTCACTGGAACACTCACATTCCTATTTGTGTGTGTGTGTGTGTGTGTGTCTGTGTGTGTATGTGTCTGTGTCTGTGTGTGTATGTGTCTGTGTGTGTGTATGTGTCTGTGTGGTTGTGTGTGTGTGTGTATGTGTCTGTGTGTGTGTATGTGTCTGTGTGTGTGTGTGTATGTGTCTGTGTGTGTGTGTGTGTGTCTGTGTGTGTGTGTATATGTGTGTGTGTGTGTGTGTGTGTGTGTGTGTGTGTCTGTGTGTGTGTGTGTGTGTGTGTATGTGTGTGTGTTGGGGCTTGACCACACACAATGTTGTTTGAAACCTTTGCTCACTGACATACAAGATAATCATGTTCCCTTTATGGCCAAATGAATTTAGTGACTCTGTTGGATCTTTATATCATGTTTGATTTGTCTCACTTCTTGCGAGAGGTGCAAGTGGAGTTCAATGCAGCTAAATGTGAGGTGATGCACTTTGGGAAGGATAACAGGAAGGCAGAATACTGGGTCAATGGAAAGATTTTGGTAGTGTGGATGTGCAGAGGGATCTTGGAGTCGATGTACAAAGATCCCTGAAATTTGCCACCCAGGTGGATAGTGCTGTTAAGGTGGCATACAGTGTGTTAGGTTTCATTGGGAGAGGGATTGAGTTCTGGAACCACAATATCATACTGCAACTATACAAAAAAATGATGGCGCAGCCACAGTTGGAATATTGTGAACAGCTGTGGTTGCCCCATTACAAAAAGAATGTGGAAGCTTTGGAAAAGGTGCAGAGGAGATTTATCAGGATGGTGCCTGGTCTGGAGGGAAGGTCTTATAAGGAAAGGCTGAGAGACTTGGATTTGTTCTCATTGGAAAGAAGGTGGCTAAGGGGGGATTTGATAGAGACATACAAGATAATCAGAGGATTAGATATGGTGGACAGTGAAAGTCTTTTTCCTAGGATGATGATGTCAGCTAGTACGAGAGAGAACAACTATAAATTGAGGGGTGATAGATTTAGGACAGATGTCAGAGGCAAATTCTTTACACAGAGAGAGTGGTAAGTGTGTGGAATGCTCTACCAGCTCAGGTGGTCAACTCAGCCACATTAGGGAGTTTTAATCAATCTTTAAATAAACTCATGGATGATTTCGGGATAGTGTAGGGGGACGAGTTGAGAAAATTCCACAGGTCGGTGCAACATTGAGGGCTGAAGGGCCTGTTCTGCGCTTTATTGTTCTATGTTCTATAATCTGAATCTTTTTCCAAGGTAGAAATGACAAATTCTAGAGGCCATAGATTTCAGGGCATGGGGAAATTTAAAGAAAATAAAAACTGAAACAACACAAGATGTGGTTGATCAGAAACAAAAACAGAAATTTCTGGAAATGCTCAACAAGTCTGGAAGCATCTGTGAAGAGAAATCAGAGTTCATGTTTTTGAGACAGGACCTGAAACATTAACGGATTTTTATTTTCTCAGATGCTGCAAGACCTGCTGAACATTTCCAACAACATAAGAAAGTTTAAAGGGAGTTATGTGTCAGGCAAGTTTCTAATGCAAAATGTGGTAGACGACTAGAATGTACTCTCCTGGGAGGTGGTAAAAGCAGAAACAATCACAATGCTTAAGAGTCATTTGGTCAGGCACATAAGCAGGCAAGGTGTTGCCAGGGATATGGATCATGTCCAGGCAGGTGGAAATAGTTTGGAATGGCATCATGGTCTGCACAGATATGATGGGTCAATTATTCCGGTGCTGTAATGTTCTGTTTTCCAGGGAGCACAATGTGTGGAGGGAGAGTTAATGTTTTTTTAGAACACACAGTGAGTTGATACATTTTGAGAGAAGCAATGTAGAAAGGAAATATATATTTGCATGGCACAGACACAAAGAGTAGAGACTGAGGGAAGGGTGGGGGACAATGTGTACAATTCTTTAAAGGAGAGAGGACATAATCAAAGTGTATTGATCAAAACATATGGGACCCTAGGTTTCATTAAATATTTTAATTGACTAGTTAGGTCACAGGCAATCATTGTATCCAATTCAGGTCAACAGATTCCTGCTCAGGAAGGATCTGAGTGACCTTCAGGGTGTGGAGTGCAGACTTACTGGTGTGGTGCACTGATCAAGAAAATGCAGTCACTGGATTGAGTTGGAAAAAAAAAGCTATTTTCTTTGAAGAAATCAAGTTGAATATATCTTGATAGAATAAAATGGAAAAGATTACAACATCTTATAATCTTATAAGATAGATAGAGCAGACAATAAAATAAATTGCACTTGATGGCTCAAAATTTAAGATTAGATATAACGTTTTGAGGAAGTGGGAGATGAGCAAGTGTTCCCGCTGACTGTATTGGCTGGAAATATGCAGAACATGCTGCCTATTATGGAGGTGCAAGTAGAGATAATCAATGATTAACGAATACAATCATATCAGATCTGAGGGAAATACATTTTCAGGGTTTTGGGGACAGTTGGAGAATGAGAATAAGGGATTCTGCTACAGAGAGCCAGCTTGGATTTGATGGGCCCCTTTCTGTGCCATAACACTTTGTTTTGGACTTGCTTAACTTGTTCCGGTTGATTGCCTTCAGGGGTTAAATTATCATAAAGGTAAATCTGCTCTGTGTTCATGCTCAGACCAACACAGGTTATCCTTCCACAGCAGGAGATGATGTTTACTGCTTTATACTTTGTTCTGGGGGAGTGCCCAGGTAGGGTACACAGAACTGAAAATCTGATCCATGGTGTTTTAACCAGGATTCTGAATATCTTGGAACATCTAGTGCCACACCAATACCTGGAATGCTTTCTGACTGACTGACTAAATGAAATATGTTCCTTCCACAGCATGTTGCTGGCTGGAGTTCTGTGGTCAGTGTTATTACACAAGGATCAGAATTGGAACATCTATTGTCTGTAACATATATCAATGATTAGCATGGAAATGTAAACGATTTAATTAGCAAGTTTCTAGATGGTACAAATTGATGAAGTTGTGAATCGTGAAGAATATTGTCAAAGGATAGAGCAAGAAAGAGATCAGTTGGAAAACCCATACGGAGATAGATTTTAATCCAGACAAGTGTGAGGTGATGTATTTTGGGAGACTCATTGCAAGAGGAATGTATTCACTAAGCCAAAGGGCTCTCAGCAGCATTGATGTACACAGGGATCTTCACGTACAAGTTCACAGCTGCCTGAAAGTGGTGAAGGAGGTGGATGGCAGGTTTGCCTTCTTCTGTCAGGGGGGTGATTGTAAACCTGTCATTAGGCCACCTTTGGGGTATTGTGTGCTGTTTTGATCACCACATAAAAAGGAGGATGTGGAAGCTTTGGACAGCGTGATAACAGGTTTACCAGGATGTTGCCTGGATTGGGAGAGGTTGGAAAGACTTGGATTTTTGTCCTGGGAAAGTCAGTGGCTGCGGGTGATCCGAAAGGCTCAGACAGAGTGAAAAATCTGAATCTTTTTCCAAGAAGAAAATGGCAAATTCTACAGGCCATAGATTTAACGGGATTGGGGGCAAGTTTAAATGAAATTAAAACTGAAACAACTGCAGATGCTGTAAACCAGAAACAAAAACATTTTCGGAAAATGTTTAGCAGGTCTAGAAGTTTCTATGAAGATAAATTAAAGTTAACGTTTCTGAGGAAGGGTGACCAGACCCGAAACATTAACTGATGTTTCTTCAGAGATGCTGCATGATCTGCTGAGCATTTCCAACAACATCTGTGCAAGGTTAAAGGCAGTTGTGTCAGACAAGTTTCTTATGCAGAAGGTGGTAAGTGACAAGAATCTACTTTCCTGAGAGATGGGAAAAACAGAAAAAATCACAACTTTTAAGATGCATTTGGGCAGACACATAATCAGGCATGGGTTGGCAGGGATATGGACCATATACAGGCAGGTGGAATTAGATTGGAATGGCATCATGATCCGCACAGACACGGTGGACCGATTATTCCGGTGCTGTACTGTTCTGTTTTCCAGGGGGTAGAATGTGTGGAGCGAGAGATAATATTTTGAGTGGAATATGTCTCTTCTTTAGAACACACAGTAAGTTGATGCATTTTGAGAGAAGCAATGTCGAAAGGGAATATATATCTGAATGGCACAGATACAGAGAGCAGGACAGCAGGAATGGGGGACAATGTGTACCAATCATTAAAGGAGAGAAAACATGAAGTATTTTGAGTGAAACAAATGGGATGCTGGGCTTCATAAATGGGGGAATGATAACAAACTCACGGGAAAGATACTGACCCTTGACAAGAATCTAGTTAGGTCACAGTCAATCATTGCATTCAATGCTGGTCAACAGATTCCTGGTCAGAATGGGGAAGTTAAAATACCATAGAGGGGCGTGTTCCATACCGTTTGCTTCTCTTTCAGGACACCGTGGGGTGTCAAGGGTTAAACATTCCTTGCCAAAGGCCTTATTTTATCAACTGAAGGCCTGTACTCTTAGAATACCGACAGAACACCTCAGAAGGGGGGAGGCTGAGAGTATCTCAAAATAGAACCTCTTGCAGCCACACATGGGGATTGCCCCATAACCCCAGACAGAGGAATTTGCCCTTTCCAGACAAGACTGAGAGCCCTGGGCAAAACCCTGTTAACTGCCTCCTGCTCTTATTGTCTTACCTCTCCTCCATATTAGCATAGGTAAGTGAATCCCCCATTTACTGAAGGAAGAACCCTTCTGCCTTAATCCCTTCCCATCAATACATAATCATGAACAATATGATAATCAATTTCTGTTATCCATTCACACGTTATCATGGGGCATCGTCATTCATCAAGCTTTGTAAGGTCATAATTACCTACTTTAAACTCTGTAATGACAATCGCCCATGTGACTGATATGCCTTTGTCTAATTTCTATGAAATATTCTGTCTCTGTGGGTAAGGCAGAGATTCGTGAAGAAGAGTCTCTACAAGTCGACACTTGGCTACTTTCAAGACGCTTTGAAACTCTCGCCGGCTGTCCGATAATAAAGAAACTGCTGTTGTGCGGAAAAACTGTCTCATCTGGATCTGTGGAACAAATTAGGCACCAACAATGAAGGATATGAGTGATCTTCAGAGTGTGGAGTACAGACTTACTGGAGTGGTTCACTGATGAAGAAAATGCAGTCACTGGATTGATTTGAAGAATTTGCGATTTTCTTTGAAGTAAACAAGTTGAATATATTTTTGATAGAGCTGTATAAGATTATAACAGTCCTAGATATAGCAGACAAAAATATCTGAATTCGATAGGTGATGGCACAAGAATTTAGGTCAGATATAAGGTTTTGAGACAGCAGGAGATGAGCAAGTGTTTTTACTGACTGCATTGGCTGGAAATATGCAGAACATGTTGTTTATTATGGTGGTGCAAGTAGAGAAGATCAATGATTGATAAAAACAATTAGATCAGTTCTGAGGGAAATAAACTTGCAGAGTTTGGGGTACATATGGGGAATGAGAATATGGGATTCTGCTACAGAGAGCCAGCTTGGGTTTGATGGGCCTCTTTCTATAATGCATTTTATTTGGACTTGCCTAACTTGCTCTGGTCACCGATTAAATTGTCATTGAGGTAAATCTGCTCAGTGTTCCTACACAGCCCAATACAGGCTGTCCTTCCACAGCAGGAGATAATATTTACTGCCTTATACTGGGTTCTTGAGGGGTGGGGGCTAACGGTGTGTGTAACAGTCTGCTAGCATTTATCTAAAATGGCAGAACACCATTGCAGCCACACTAGGGACAGACTCTGGAAATGTGGGGAATGCCAAAAGGGAATTCTTTACCTACCCCAACTGGAAACTGGCCAAACCAGTCAGACTGGGGAGCTGTTCGCATACTCTGTGTGTGTGCGGGGGGTGGGAGGGGAGGGAATCACTCAGGCATCTGTCCTGCTGAGACACCAGTCAAATTACTGATAGCCACAGTTGAAGGAATTTTTTTCTCTTTTTTTACGCCAAGTAATGAACAATGGTTTTGGCAGCTCATAAAGTTTTGCACACAGAAAACTTAGTTTTGGAAATGTTCACAGCAGTTTTGAACATGTACAGATTCACACTGGGTACAGATTTTTATTTTACTTTTTTCATTCACAGGAGGAGGGTGTCGCTGGCCCGGCAGCATTTCCTGCCCATGCCTAATTGCCCAGAAAGCAGGTTGGAGTCAACCACATTGCTGTGGGTCTGAGGTCACAATGTAGGCCAGACCAGGTAAGGATGGCAGCTTCCTTCCTGAAAGGGCATTACTGAACCAGATGGGGTTTTCTGACAATCGATTAATGGTCATCATTAGACTCTAAATTCACAAGTTTTTTTCTTAATTTCAAATTTCCCCATCTGCTACAGCAGGCTTTGAACCCAGGTCTCCATAACACGATCTGGGGTTTTAGGTTAACTGTCTCACGACAATACCACTCGTCCAATACTTCCCCACATCGCTGTCCATCTGCACAGAGTGAACAGTGATTTTCTGGTTCATCAGAACTGGTTCATCACATGTAAGTTTGCTCAATGATTGCAGGAGTTGGATGTTGATTTGCAATTGACGTGCATCTCTGAACCATATATTCTGGGGTTTGTTTCTGGTAATGATTGGAATCACCATCAGAATTGTTATCTTTTGGGGATAAAAATAGTTTCAATTGGCTTTCTGTTAAATACATGGCAATCATGTTAATTTCACAACTCTCAGGCAGATTGGTTTCTTTTGAAGGGCTGTCCATCTCCCCAACCTCCTCCATCCTTACCCCCAAGAGTACAATAATCTCACAGAGTCTCTTTATGACAATGAATGAGACAATCTGATCAGCTGCTTCTTTCCCTACTTCTATGTCAAATTGGATCTCAAACACCTCTTACTGCAGTTGTGATCCTGCATCATTGTACAGTGTTGCTCGTATTTCAAGTCTTGGCCTATCAGTGTTCATGATACTGCATGTAGTATATGGGGCCAACAGTGTAAGAGTTTATCTCTTTCCTTCCAACAACAGCAGTAGAATTGTACTCCCAACAAAACTTACAGAATCATGGCCCAGTATATCCCCCAATTTACCTTTTACCATCGAATCAGAGTATCACTTCTCGTTCAACTGAGAGAATTCAGGAGGGCATGCCAGTAACAGCAGCGTGAATACCTAAAAATTAGGTGTTAACCTAATGAAGTTACCAAAGAGGACTACTTGTGTGCCATACAGCATAAACGGCAAGTGATAGACAGAGCGAAGCAATCCGGTAAACAACAGAACAGATCTAAGATCTGCAATCCAGCCACATCCAGTTGTGAATGAAATCAGAGCACAGCTGGAATTCTGAGGACAGTTCTCTTCAAGATATTAACCAACAAGAACATGAGACTGGATTAATTATCATAAAACTCAAGTCCTTTTGATATTCATATATTTACAATCAAGGTTCAATTCACCAATGTAGCTGAATGTAAAGACAATCTTCAAGTGATTGTAACAGTGGAGACATCTGAATACTTGATCAGCAAATTTAAGTCTGTTGTGTTTAGATAGTAATAATTTTAAAGAGATTTTAAAAAGTAAGGTAACTCGAGTACAATGGAAGAAATTGATTGGTGGGTAGCTGATAATCTTGCTTTAATCTGAAATTAATTTAGGATTATTGAACAAATAAACACATGGTAGGGAATCCAAGCCCCATGGAGTGCACATCCAGTTCCATGTGGGAAAACCAGGACACTTCTTGTCTGAGTGACAACCAGAAGAACACGGAGGTGACACGGGAAATGTCAGCAACACTCGTTAAAGTACTGCACACACTTCTGATCCCCACATTCCAGGGTTGATGTGATCACACCAGAGAGGGGACAGAGGAGATTGATCAGAATGTTTCTACAATTGGAAAATTTCTGCTCTGGGGAAAGGCTGGATAGGCTGGGGATGATTTCCGAGGAGGATGAGCTGAGATTTAATTGAAGTGATAAAATGCTGAGGAATCCAGATCGAGTGGATAGGAAGGAGCTATTCATTAACAAAGAGGTCAGAAACTGGAGGTTTTAGATTGAAACTAATTCTCAGAAAGAAGGGGAGGGGAGAATTCATTTCACTCGGAGATGGTGGGGGGCAGGAACACATTGATGGGGTGGCAGAGGCAGTAACCAGCATCACATTAGAATAAAAGGACATGGATGTAACTGAAATGCAGAAACACGCAGGGCTGCGGACTAAAGTCTGCAGAATGGGATCATTGTGATTTATTTAACATTTCTCCAGAATATTAAACTCAAGTCCAATTTGAGAATTTATGAACATCATCCGACCTGAATTCCAAATGTCAGAATAAATTTATCAGAAAGTTACAGTACAGATCGAGGCCACTTGGCCTATCCTGCATGTCTTGGCTGTAATAGAATGACCCAAGCTTTACAGCGTTCTGTACTCACCAATGAGAGCAACAATTTCAGACTGTGAACTCTGCCCTCTATGTTGTTATAAACTGTTTTTTTTTCAATGTATTTCCTTGACAGCTGCTCACCTTGTTTCCTGGTTTCTTTCCCAGCCCTAACTCCATTCCCCATGGCCTTGAGGGACTACCATTTCTGCAATTTAATCTCTCCTGCCTTCCCCTGTGTGACACTGTCTTTTTGTCCTTGTCTCACCACCACCTTGCTCACAACCTGTTACATTTCTGATGGTTCCCAGACCTCTGTGACTTCACTGCACTCCCTGGGTCAGTGGCATGAGTTTTTAATTCTCTTCTTCATGAGACAATCGGAAATCTTTCTGGCTGCTGTTTCCCCCCGATTTTATTTTGAAAAAAAAAAGAGCATTTGTGTCAGAGTCAAGTATTTGTGAGCCTTCATCCACAATCCTGAGCAATTTGACATAATATGTCACCCTCCCACAGATGTGCAGGTTTGATGGATTGGCCGTGCTAACGGGTTAGCCATGCTAAATGTGGGGTTATGGAGGTAGGGTGGGATAGCAAGTCATTGCAGACTCGATGGACCGAATAGTCTCTTTGTGCGCCTAAGGGATTCTGTAATTCTAACTAGTTGTGATTGTTGTCACATTTTCCTAAGGCCAGGTTCATTCAGCTCAAGTACACATGCTGCCTTTTGTGTTTTTGTGGGTGCTCACTCAATCCTTTACTTCTGTTTTCCATCAATTTTACACTGAGGGTAGGAATGAACGTGTAAATATAAATACTCCAACTGAAACCCCTCACAAGTCAGGAATTGTTTCTGCTACTAGCATCACTCACAAGGAACAGAAAAATAAAGGTTCAGTCACAAATCTGACAGAAACAGAGGTTATAATCACGAGGAAAGGCTTAACAGCTTAAAACTCTTTTCTTAAGAAAAGAGGAGGCTCAGAGACAACCTGGTACAAGTAGGAAGCGTTGTGTCTGTATTTTCAGAGATTTGTGGTTGAAATCATTGGGTTGGAAGCATGTTTCATTGCCCCAGGTCAACAAAGGTGCTATCTAAGTGTGCATCTTTCTTTCTACCTATCTGTCTGAGTAAACAATCAGATGGATATGTCATTGTCTGTATATTTTCCCGAATTCCTGATTGAATCTGCCTCCCCCCACAATCTCAGGTGTCAGCTGCCTCTAGTCTACCCACATGGACATGTTGAAGAGCATGACAGGAGAATGGGTTGAAACCGAGAGTTCAATAGCCAGGATAAAATAGGAAGAACGAAATAAACGGGAGTTTTGGATCCCAGGGGATACAGACTCCAGGATTAGTCCTTGTGGGCATTCCCGTAGTTAAACGTGACAGCATTCCATGATGAGAGTTAAATCCGGGTGGCAGTAGAGGGAGCCACAGAACATTAGCAGGTTTAGGTCAAACACAGGAGGTTTGTTCAGTCAGTAACAGTGTGTGTGACATGGAGGTGAAGTGAGCAGTGAGGGGAAATGTTATCACAAGCTGCCGATGGATAACTTTCATTGGAACAGGAGGAGGCTATTCAGCCCTTCAACCCTGCTCTGCCACTCAATAGATCATGGCTGATTTGTGGTCCAAGTTGTAATGTTCAAAACTCTCCAAACTCATCAATAAGCTCCTCTGCAACAGACAAGATCAATATTCAAAAACGAAACATCTGCAAATGCTGGGAAATCAGGAACTAAAACAGAAATTGCTGGAAAAAGTCATCAGACCTGGCAGCATCTGTGGAGAGTGAACCTTTGGGTCCAGTGAGCGGTCAGGTGACCAGCTGCAGCTGACCATTCTGCCTGTTTCTGTAACACTCTCTGGAACAGGTTCTGGTGCGGGGGGAATGAGACTATCAATAACAACTGAGAGAAACAGGAGGATGTGTTCAATCAGAATAAAACCCATTTTGGTCTTTCACTTTTAATTAAAAGGCAAACATTATTCATGATCATTTCAGAAATAAGCTAGTAGGCCAGAAATCAACTCTTCATGTCATTGGGCCTGGGAGACTGTGTTAATTCTGACCTGGTCCAGCCGACAAGTGAATCCAGACCCTGAATAATGGGGTTGACTCTGAACCATCTCCTGGGCAGTCAGAATGGATGCAAATACTACCCCAGCAAGTGATGCCATGATCACATGAACAAACAAAACAAATCCAATCGCTGTGGTTAGTTGTGAGCTCGCTGGTGTTATTGGAAGGTTTATGGGGTAAAGGGAGAAGAATGGCATTCAGTGAGGTGATCCTTTGGAGAGCTGATCAGCCAATCAGCCTCCTTTTGTACAGTAACAATTCTGTGAATAATTAATTCTGAGCCCTCTAAGGAAATATCAGAGCAGAGTTTGTAAAGAGGTCAGATTGAATGAGTGTCTCTGTGAACACAAGTGAGACACAGGTACAGAGAGGCTTTGGGATGGATTAAATTAAATTTTATACATTTGCACAGTCATCAACATTACAGCAGTGAAAAATGGGAGTGATCAAGAGAGTGGAATTAGAGCAGCAAATAAATCTTCAACATTGATGCAGCTAAAGGGGATGCTGCGTAAAGATACCATAGTTAGTGCTTATTTTATTCCAGGCACACCAGCCTAGGAGCACATCCTTCCTCTATCTGTCCTATCGAGCTCTTGAAGATTTTTGTTCATTTAAAGTGTTTCATGTTTAGATACTCCAGAGAAGACAGTTTCAAGCTCCTCAATCTCTCCTGCCAGGGCAATGCTGCTGTTAGAATTCAATTCACTGGCATGTTACTGGCTGCTTCATGGACTGGAACTGGCAATTGAGACCGAAAGGTTCCTGTATAAAATACCTTCAATGGTATTGCCAGACGTGAGTGGTTTTAGGAAAATGACCTTGAATTACCGGCATTGAGTGTCAGAGCACTTCCTGTTGTGGGGCATCCTGTTTAGATTCAATCTATTGAAAACTATTGGAACTGACCAGCACTGGCTCTGTCAAAGTGGTCAGAGCATTATGGCTGTCATCGAAGCTGGTAACAAACTTCAAATGGGTTAAAAATTGTAAATGATAGAGGAGGTACGAGGTCTGATGGCACAGTTGGAGTATGGATGTTGTTGTTAATCACATTAACTCGGCAGGAGTTGACTGAATTTATATTGTCTCTGTCTGAATATCAGGATGTCTCTCTGGGCAATAAGTCTCCACAAACAGCAATGTGACAATGAGCAGGGATCATCTGTTTTGATTTAAATTGGGATTATAGCACTGCTGCTTCACAGCACCAGGTACAAGGTTGGAGTCTAGCCTTGGTCAACAGCCTATGATAGTGTTGGCCCCCTCCAGGTGCTCTAGTTTCCTCCCACAGTTCAAACATTTGTGAGTTCGGTGGATCAGTCATGCTAAATTGTGAAATTGTGTGAAATTGTCCACAGTGTCCAGGATTGTGCAGACTCGGTGGATCAGCCACGGGAAATGCAGTGTTACAAGGATGGAGTGCTCCAGGTGGGATGCTCTTTGGATGGTCGGTGGGGTTTGATGAGCCAACGCTCTCCTGCCAGACTGTTGGGATTCTATTCTATGACTGAGGATAAAGCAGGGTGTCCTTGGAGAAGGAGCATGTGGTATGTATCAATGCTCTCACTGCCTTTAGATAGAGGTGGGCATCGCAGGGGATGCAGTGCTTTATCTCCACCGCTGCCCCCTCACCCACAAATCTACTTTGATTCGGTCCCTTCCCACTTTGTCATTTGTAATGGTTTGCTTGGCCCATAATGGGCTTTGTTTGGAAATATTCAATTGGTTACACAAATGGTTTACTGCGGGTGATTATATATTAACAAAACCCAAAATGGCGTAATGATAAACGTGGCGGGTGGGGGTGGGGTGGGGTGCTTTTCGGTTCTCCTTCACAGCTCACAGAAGGAGAACCGAAAAGCAGTTAAATCAAACCAAAGGTTCAGACAGGGAGGGAATATTTCCCTGGAGTTTGAGTAACTGGGAAGTGGGGGTGTCCGGGAATAGACAGGATTTTGTTTTACAGGACGTTTGAAATTTTTAAAAACTTAGTTTCATTTCTTCTCTTTTAGTTTTATTTATTGTGGAATAAATAGCTACAATATTTTAAAACCAAATTCACAAACCTTGTGTTAAAGACAAATATCAAATAAAATCCATCACACCATCCCTCACAGAAAACTGTTGTGGAAGTGCAATCTCCTGGAGAATCCCTGCCCACTCCTTCCTCCCTGGGCTCCATGGTTATATACATACCTGGGAGATAGCAGCAGGAGGAGACCATTCAGCCTTTCACTCCTATTCCACCATTCAATGGGAAACAACTGACCATCCAGCTCAGTCTCCTGTTCCTGCTGGGCTCCAATCCCCTTTCATGACTTTACCTCGAAGAACTATATCTAAGTCCTTCTTTGGCTTCACTGCCTTTTGTACCAGTGACGTTGCTGTGTTACTATGTGGGTGTAGGCAGGGGTAATGTGATGGTGCTGCCTCCTGGAGGATGCACTCAGCATCGCTCATCATCCTGCAGGAACATCAACTGGGTTTCAGCAACTAGAGATAGAAAACATTTTCAGGATATGGGCATCACTGGCTCAGCCAGCATTTATTCCCCATCTCTAGTTACCCTGGAGAAGATGGTAGTGAGCTGTCCATTTGGTGCAGATAGACCGACAATACTGTGAGGGAGAGTGTTGCAGGATTTTGGCCTAGTGATTCTCAATCTTTGGTTCTTCAAATGCTGGTTAACTTAATCACAATCTGCACATGATTTTGAGATTTCAGTCTGCAAATCTTCACCATGTAGCACCCTGTATAAAGGAATATATACAGATTAGAAATTCAGAACAGACAATTCTAGTTTCTGTGGAATATCTCTTTCCCCTTTCTTCCCCCAAAGCTGTAACCCTCCAGCCCACTTACTCTCTCCCACCATTCTGACTCTGCTACCCCCTAGTGTACACCCTCCCCATTCTCATGGAGTTACTGATAAACAGATCCATTCCACCACTTCCCGTCCCTGGTTAGACTCTGCACCCTTTCTGGGTTCACTTCCTTTCCCTTCAGTTGCTGCAAGTCAATAATGTAACAGCAGAATGAAACAAAAGGAAACAGAAAGGGAGGTGGCAGATCCTGCACAGAAGAGGAACTTTCGGTCTGGGAGAATGGGTCACATGCTTTGTTTCTCATTGGTCTATTCCTTTGTTACGACAAGTTGGGAATGTAACTTGGTCCCATGTGAGTGTGGTGACACTTTGACCCTCCAACAGACCAATACTACAAGCAAATACGTTCCTACTCCAGACAATCACAGTGTGAAATACTTTCCACAAGTTACCCCAAAGCACATGCTCCAAAACCCACCCACATTCTGCACTTGTGCAATGCCAGGTTTCCCACAGACGTGTGGTCCCTGCCTCGGAAGTTGGGAGTTGTAGCCCCCATGCAGCCACTGGAGCCCTGTCTCTGGAAAGTGAATGAAAAGTGTGGGATGGAGGATGTTGTGTATCGGATCCCATTCAGACACATGGGACATGTGGGCTGTCACTGTGATTTACTGAGACATCCGCTTAGACAACCGGATTTCTGACGTAAGGAACACAGATCCAGCCAATTGGGGGATAGGGAGGTTAATAAGGCGCTGTAGGTTTTAAGCAGAGGCGGCTCAGTGGCTTGCATTGCTGCCTCACAGCGTCAGGGACCTTAGGCGACTGTGTGGAGCTTAGCCATTCTCACCATGTTTGCATGGTTTCGTGCAGTTCTCCAGTTTCCTCACACAGTCCAAAGATGTGCAGGTTAGATAGATTGCCCATGCTAGATTGCTGAGACTGTCCATGCACGCTAGCCATGGGAAATGCAATGTTACAGGGAATGAGTGGGTCTGAATGGGATGCTCATCATAGGGTTGGTGTGGACTCGATGGATGAATACCCAGTTTCTGCACTATGGGGACTCTATTCTATTCTCATGAGGAAGAATATACTTATCTCAATGTGGTGTGAATCTGTGGAATTCCCTATTCAAAATGCGGTGGACGCCAGGACAATGAGCAGATTTAATGAAGATATACTGATGTTGAATTTGCAATGAGATGAAGGGTGAGAGAGAGCAGGTGGGAAATCCAGCTGAGACCGAGGTGAGCTCAATCATCACCGTATTAAATGGTAGGGTTGGTTGGAAGGGCTGCATTGCCTCTCCTGTGCCCAGTGCTTATCTTCCTACGGTAATAACTGGAAAGCTGAATCCAAAACTCACCACCTTCACCAAAGGTGATTTTGGAAAAAGCAGGATAGTCAGGTGGTTTAGCGTTCCAAACTTAGATAGTGAGGTAGCGTGCAGGAGATAACGATTTTGCAGTTTTAAACTGAGGGGAGACAGTGATTTATGGTTTTAGACTGTGCAGTACATTCACACCGTCCAGAATAATCTGTTGTGAATATCCATCCTGTACTTTATTACAAAGCGAAGGTCTCTGACAATGAAAACCAAAACACCCAGGTAACATTGTCTCACCTCGTAATCTGATAAAAGACTTGTGATAAGTCTGGTTGAACTTAGAACACAAATGGAAAGCTGGAAGATTAGATCCATTCCCAAGATCCAGTGCTTAAACAAAGGAGACTACAATAGGATAAGGCAGGAGTTGGCTAATGTAAACTGGAAGCAAAGACTTTACCGTGGGACAGTTGATGGACAGTGCGGAAATATCAAAGCAATTTTTCAAAGTGCTCAGCAAAAGTATATATCAGGGGAAAGGAAGGAATGTAGGTAAAGGAATAATCTGCCATGGGTGGCTCAGGAAGTAAGAGAGTCGATCAAACTGAAATAGAAGGCATACAAATTGGCAAAGACCAAAGAGATTAGAAAAACGTTAAAGATCAACAGAAAGCGAGATGGGATTGGGAGAGAAAAGTGATGAGTAGCTATCCCCAGGGCCAGAGTAGCAGTTTACTCTGCTAGAGGGGAACCTATTGTGTGGGGAACATATGGCCTCTGTAATTGTTAAAGCACTTAACTGTTACCATAGAGATAATCCTGATCAAATTAAAAATCACAGCACACTCCAAAAGCTTGTACTTCCAAATAAACCTGTTAGACTATAGCCTGGTGATATGTGGCTTTTAACTTTGTCCACCCCACCACGGGCTCCTCCACATCAGAATCCTGATAGATATTCCACTGAAAATGAAGCGCCTGTCAGATACTTGAGGGAGCCATGGGGGCATGGGAGGAGGGGAGTGTGGTTTATCCACAAGGTGCTGAACTGGACAGACTTTCTAACTGTCGTTGCCATGGAGATAACACTGAGAGACAGTCTCTCTTCAAAGTCCCAAACCACAAAGGTATAAGAATGGGAGCTGCACATCGGACAGGCGGGGAGTTACCTGATGCTGCCTGGGAGGTGTT
Organism: Hemiscyllium ocellatum; assembly: GCF_020745735.1. Lineage (NCBI taxonomy): Eukaryota > Metazoa > Chordata > Chondrichthyes > Orectolobiformes > Hemiscylliidae > Hemiscyllium > Hemiscyllium ocellatum. Next base: position 3,087,371 of record NC_083438.1, read on the forward strand.
TTGCATGCACACTATCCAGGTAACTGCCATGTTTCATCAGTAAAGACTCAAAGACGACCTCTCAGAGTTCTGTGCCGAGTTATTCTTATCCAGCAGGGTTTAGGAATATGATTACACAGCAGTCAGTGTTCAGTGGAGGATACGAAGAACATGCCAGTAATTGATAAGGAGACTAAGGAAGGTGAGGACCTCGAAATAATCATTATCGTGAAAGAGTTAGAGCTGGGCAAGCTAATGGAGCTAAAGGTAGACAAGTCTCATTGCCCTGATGGAATACATCCCTGGATACCAAGAGTTAGTGGGAGAAATAGCAAATGCACTTAGAGTCATAGCATCCTGCAGCAGAGACAGGCCCTTTGGCCCAAACTAGCCCATGCCGACCAGAATGTCCATCCACACTAACCCCATTTCCCTGCACTTGGCCCATCTGCTTCTGACCCTTTCCTATCCAAATGTCTTTTACCTGTTGTGAGTGTTCCTGTCTGAACCACTTCCACTGGCAGCTCATTCCATATATATTGATAAGTATGTACCAGTCAGGCAGGGAGGAAAGGGTCTTGTGAGGGAGCCGTGGTTTAATAAGGAATTGGAATCCCTTGTGAAAGGGAAGAGGGCGGCCTATGTAAAGATGAGGCGTGAAGGTTCAGTTGGGGCGATTGAGAGTTATAAGGTAGCCAGGAAGGATCTAAAGAGAGCGCTAAGAGCAGCGAGAAGGGGTCATGAAAAGTCCTTAGTTGGTAGGATTAGGGAAAACCCAAAGGCTTTCTATGGGTATGTCAGGAATAAAAGGATGACTAGGGTAGGAATAGGTCCAGTCAAGGATAGTAGTGGGAAGTTATGCGTGGAGGTGGAAGAGATTGGAGAAACACTAAATCAATACTTTTCATCAGTATTCACTCAGGAACAGGACATTGTTGCTGATGTGAATATTGAGTCACAAGTGATTAGAATGGATGGCTTTGAGGTATGTAGGGAAGAGGTCCGGGGAATAGTGGAAAGGGTGAAAATAGATAAGTCCCCTGGGCCTGATGGCATTTATCCTAGGATCCTCTGGGAAGCTAGGGAGGAGATAGCGGAGCCATTCGCCTTGATTTTTATGTCGTCGTTGTCTACAGGGAATAGTGCCAGAAGACTGGAGGATAGCGAATGTGGTCCCCTTGTTCAAGAAGGGGAGTAGGGATAGCCCTAGTAACTATAGGCCAGAGAGTCTCACTTCTGTTGTGGGCAAAGTCTTCGAGAGAATTGTAAGGGATAGGATTTATGAACATCTGGATAGGAACAATGTGATCAAGGATAGTCAGGATGGTTTTGTGAAGGGCAGGTCGTGCCTCACAAACCTTATTGAGTTCTTTGAGAAGGTGACCAAGGAAGTGGACGATGGTAAAGCAGTAGATGTGGTGTATATGGATTTTAGCAAGGCGTTCGATAAGGTACCCCATGGTAGGCTCCAGCAAAAACTACGGAGGTATGGCATTGAGGGTGCATTAAAGATTTGGATTAGGAATTGGCTGGCTGGAAGGAGACAGAGGGTAGTAGTTGATGGTAAAGGTTCATCTTGGAGTGCAGTTACTAGGATCTGTTTTGGGACCATTGTCATTTTTATAAATGACCTAGAGGAGGGGCTTGAAGGCTGGGTGAGCAAGTTTGCGGATGATACGAAAGTCGGTGGAGTTGTGGACAGCGAAGAAGGATGTGGCAGGTTACAGCGGGATATAGATAAGTTGCAGAGCTGGGCAGAAAGGTGGCAAATGGAGTTCAATGTAGCTAAGTGTGAAGTCATTCACTTTGGTAGGAGTAACAAGAAGATGGATTACTGGGCTAATGGTAGGCTACTTGGGAGTGGGGATGAGCAGAGGGATCTTGGTGTCCATGTACACAGATCTCTGAAAGTTGCCACCCAGGTAAATAGTGCTGTGAAGAATGCATATGGTGTACTGGGCTTTATTGGTAGAGGAATTGAGTTCCAGAGTCCTGAGGTCATGTTGCAGTTGTACAAGACTCTGGTGCGGCCTCATCTGGAGTATTGTGTGCAGTTTTGGTCGCCATACTTTAGGTAGGATGTGGAGGCACTGGAACGGGTGTAGAGGAGGTTTACCAGGATGTTGCCTGGCATGGTAGGAAGATTGTATGAGGAAAGGCTGAGGCACTTGGGGCTGTTCTCATTGGAGAAAAGAAGGTTTAGGGGAGATTTGATGGAGGTGTACAAGATGATTAGGGGTTTAGATAGGTTGACAGTGAGAACCTTTTTCCGCGTATGGTGTCAGCTGTTACTAGGGGACACAGCTTTAAATTAAGGGGAGGTTGTTACAGGACAGATGTTCGGGGTAGATTTGTTACTCAGCGGGTTGAGAGTTCATGGAATGCCCTGCCAGTAGCAGTGGTGGACTCTCCCTCTTTATGGTCATTTAAGCGGGCATTGGATAAGGTTACTGGGCTAGTGTAGGTAAGGTAGGCTTCGGTCGGCGCAACATCGAGGGCCGAAGGGCCTGTACTGCGCTGTATTTTTCTATGTTCTATACCACCCTCTGTTTAAAACAGTTGCCCCTCAGCTTCCCTTTTATTCTTTCTCCTCTAACCTTAAACTGATCCAATCAAGCCCTCCACTCCTTGAGTTCCTGGGTAAAAGGCTGAGTGCATTCACCTTATCCATGCCTCTCATGGTCTTATACATGGTCTTATACACTTCTAGCACAGTAGCCCCTCAGTTTCCTCTGCTCTAAATATAAAATCCTCACTTATCCAACCTCTCCCTATAACTCAGACCCCTGAGCCCTGGCAACATCTTTGTAAATTGTTCTGCACCTTTTACAGTTTAATAACTGAAAAGTTCACTGCATTCATCATATTTCCAGTATTTCCCCACTGCGCTGGAACCGACGTGACAACGCCAATGGATTACTATCCATGATTGAGAATGAACTCATTTACAACAATCCCGTTTTCATAGTATTTCCCGAGGTGCATCCTTGTGTCTTTCTGGTTGTATGGTTAATTAAAGACTTATCTTTCTACAAAGCAAAGCTGTGGCTTAATTGTTCCTGGGAGATGTGCCATGATTTTTCAGACTTTCAAAAACAAGCGAACTCTTTCTTCACAGTCACCACGCTAACATGGAATTGGCTGTACCTCAGTACTTTTTCCAGTCACACTGACATTTGGAAAATTCGCCCACGGACAGAACACACACCTTTCCTTCCACATGAAAAGGCCACTGAATATTCAGATCGGCACGGATCAAGTAACTATCAAAACTGAACATGAAGTTCAATTTGAATTTCTCATCCACAAATCCACCCTTTCAGTACTCTACAACAGAGCAAACAAGTCACCACTGTTAATACAGGATGGAACTTTATAAGACAATTATAGTATTAAATTGTCGTTTCTTGTTCCCCCAAAGTTTTAAATCTCAGTCTAACAATTTCTTTCTTCTGTGAACTGAAATCCAAACCAACCTCCTCACTCCTTTCCTCCACACCCAGTTCTCACACTCTCTCTCTCTTTGAATTGAGTTTCCTAGCTCTTGTCTGCGGACTAAGAACCAAATCAATGAGTCTGACTCTGAGTCCACCAGGGTGTGTGTCTGTGTGTGTCTGTGTGTGTGCGCGGGGCGGGGGGGGGGGGGGGCGGGGGGCGTTGTTGCTGAATCATCTGACGACAATCTTCTTGCATGCACTGCTTCCTGCACACTCTGGCCAAAACCCGTCTTCCTAAAATGAACCGAATTTGAACTCTAATCGCAGGCCCATCCTTGTCACTTTCCATAAAAACCCTGAATCTTCACAAAAGAGTTCTGATAACTTTCTGCAAAATGCTGCACCACTGATAGTCTGATCACATGTCGGGGGGGGCAGGAAAGGGGCCATTCCCCTGGGTCCTGCTCCCAGAGGGAGGAAGATGCCAATGACAGATGCCTCACAACCACAGCCTCCTTCCCAGGCACTGTGCATACTCCCACAATTGGCCAGCACTGTGCCCATACACTGGTCTCCCCTCCTACAGCACGTGCTCCCGATCATACAGGAGTCCGGGAGATTGACAGCAGCTGCTGCCCAATATATCAGAATCCCGACAGTATGGAAACTGGCCCTTCGGCCAAACAAGTCCATACCGACCCTCCAAACAGTAACTTATACAGACCCATTCCCCTACCCTATGTTTACCCCTGATTAATGTAACTAATACTATGGGCAATTTAGAATAGCCAATTCACCTCCTGCCCATCTTTCGATTGGGGGAGGAAACCTGCTCAGACATGGGGAGAATGCGCAAACTCTGGGTTTGGCTGGAATCGAAACCGGGTACCTGGTGCTGTGAGGCAGCAGTGCTAACCACTGAGCCGTCTCTATAGACGGAAAGGGGTGGGGCTGGAGAACTGGGGTAATGGGATTGTAAACAATGAATGAATGTGGAGGACACTGGGGGAATGGACAGGTCAGTGAGGGACAGGAGCAGTGCAGCAGCAGGAGGGAATCCTGGACAAACTGAGCAATGGGAGAGTCTGACAGGAGAGAAACTACAGGAAGGTTCTGTTTAGAGGCTGAGGCAGGGACAGCTGGGAGACAGTATGGCCTGGTGGCTTGGGCAGGTTTTCTAATCAGCCTCTTCAAAGATGCTGTTCCTCAACTCTGAGCCCGAACCTCCTGGTCCAGAGGTAAGGACACTGCCACTATTTCCTGGTGAGCAAGGGATACGGGGACTGCCTTTCAAAAAGGAACTCAACTGTGTTGGTGACATTAACAAGACTCAATACACAGTCACAGACAAAATGCTGGTGTACTTGAACTTCATCCAGAATATTAACACCTATAACTGGGCAACGCAGACCCTGATGTACAGAGTTAAATCCTGGATATTAATAACAGATTTGTGCATGGGAAATCATGTCTCATGAATCTGACTCAGTTTGTTTGAAGAAGTAACAAGGAGGATTGCTGAGGTCAGAGCATGGACATGATCTACATGGACTTCAGTTACGTGTTTGACAAGGTTCCTCACGGGAGACTGGTCAGCAAGGTTAGATCGCATGAAGTACAGAACTGGCCCGAAGGTAGAAGGCAGAGGGTGCTTTTCAGGCTGGAGGCCTGTGACCAGTGGAGTGTCACAAGGATTAGTGCTGGATCCACTACTTTTCGCCATTTATATTCATGATTTGGATGTGAATATAAGAGGTATTGTAAATAAGTATGCAGATGACACCAAAATGGGAGGTGTAGTAGACAGGGAAAAAGATTACCTCAGAGTACAAGAGGATCTGGATCAGATGGGTAATGGGCTGAGGAGTTCAGTTTAGAAGAATGCGAGCTGCTGCATTTTAGAAATGCAAACTTTAGCAGGACTTAGTTTATAATAAGTTCCAGGGGAGTGCTGCTCAACAGAGAGTCCTTGGAGTGCAGGTTCCTAGTTCCTTGAAGGTAGAGAAGCAAGTAGATAGACTAGTGAAGGCAGCAGTTGGTCTGCTTGTCTTTATTGGTCAGAGCATTGAGTGTAGGGGTTGGGAGGTCATATTGTGGCTGTACAGGACATTGATTCGGCAACTTTTGTAATATTCCATGCAATTCTGGTCTCCTTCCTATCAGATGGATGTTCTCAAACTTGAAAGGGGTCCAAAAAGAAGTCCAGGATGTTGCCAGGTCTGGATAGGATGTTTTCCCTGGACCATCAGAGGCTGAACGGTGACCTGAAAGAGATTTTTAAAATCAGACCGGGCATGGATAGGGTAAATAGACAAGATATTTTCCCTGCGGGGGGGCGGGGTAGTACAGAACTAGGGGACTGGGAGGGGAGGGTAGGCAGAGGGGGGTGGAGGGTCAGAGGGTGGGTTGATCGAGAGGTTTGGGACAGAAATGGGTGGGGGCAGAGAGGGGGGATAGAGAGGTGAGGCACAGAAATGGATGGGGACAGAAAGCAGGATTAGAGAGGAGGGGAACAGACGGGGGGGTACAGACGGGGCAACCGACGGAGGGGTAAAGAGACAGGTGTGCGACCAACAGGGGTGCGACTGACAGAGGGGGGACAGACCAATAGATTGTGGGACAGACCAACGGGGAGTGCGAGCGACGAGGTGGGGGGGCGACAAAGGACTGACCGACAGAGAGCGGGGGGGGGGGAACCAGACAGATTGGGGGGAGACGGGGGAACAGAGAGGGGAAGATGGAGAGTTATTTTATAGATCTACAACTCAACCCGGTTCGTGTTTTCTTCTCCTCACCTTACTTCCCTCTGAACAGCTGCATAGTTCCTGGAAAGTAGGAGATCAGATGCTGAATGTGGCATTTGGGACACTGACCTTTAATGGAATGCGCTGGTCAATAAATGGACTCTGGTTCGACTCCATTGTCTGTGTGGTATTTGCACATTCTCCCTGTGTGTCTGCGTGGACTTCCTCTGGGTGCTCCTAATTTCCTCCCACAAATCCAAAGACATGCAGGTTAGCTGGATTAGCTTTGGGTAATGGTAGGTTACAGAGTTAGGGTGGAATGCTGTTCTGATGGTTGGTATGGTCTCATGGGCCGAATGGCCTGCTTCCACACTGTAGGGATTCTGTCACTGAGTATAGGGATGAGGAGGTCACGTTGTGGCTGAGTAGGGCATTGGTGAGGCCAGTGTTAGAATACTGCATTCAATTGTGGTCTCCCTGATTTCAGAAAGATATTACCAGAATAGGACTCAACCTCTTAATGGCAAGTTCTTGGGAAGTCTTGACAAACAAACACCGTGCAGTGTGGAGTGATAGTTCCTTGAAAGCGTGGTTGAAGGTAGACAGGTCGGTGAAGGTGGTATGCGGTCTGCTAGCTCTTATTGGGCAGTACATTGAGGATAGGAGCTGGGAGATCAGGTTTCGGTTGTACAGTTTATTGGCTCGGCCACTTTTGGAATCCCCAGACTGCTTTCAACTCCAGTCTCCCTGTACCAGGAAAGATGTTGGGAAACTTGCACGAGTTCAGAAAAGTTTTACCAGGGTGTTGCCAGTATTGGAACATTTGAACCATAGGGAGAGGCTGAATAGGCTGAGGCTATTTCCCTGCAGCACTGGACACTTTAGGTGGCTTTATCGAACGTTATAAAATTATGAGGGAGCAACGATAGGGTGAATAGTCATGGTAACTTTTTTCCCAGGGTAGGGGAGACCAAACAAACGTGAATCTTTTTTCCAAGGTGGAAATGACAAATTCTAGAGGAGAGATGGCAAGTTTAACTGATATGAAAACCGAAACAACTGAAGATGCTGTAAACCAGGAAGACAAACAGAAGTTTCTGGAAAAGCTCAGCAGGTCTAGCAGCAGGTGTGAAAAGAAATTAGAGTTAACGTTTCTGAGGAAGGGTGACCAGATCTGAAACTTTAACTGATTTTTCTTCACAGATGCTGCATGACCTGCTGAGCATTTCCAACAACATCTGTGCAAGTTTAAAGGGAGTGGTTTGGAGTACATACCTGAGAGTAACTTTATAAAGTGCGAGTCAGACCATATCTGGAGTAATGACAGAAGTTTTGGTCCCTTTATTTAAGGAAATGCATCATTTCATCAGAGGCATTTCACAGAAAATTGACTGGGATGAACCCTGGTTTGCAGGGATTATCTTTTAAGAAATGGCTGAAGACGTTGGGATTCCACTCACTGGATTTGGGAAGAATGAGAGGGGATCTCACTGTAACATGTAGGATTCTCAAGGAGTTTGACAGGGTAAATACTGAGTGGATGTTTCCCATCATGAGGGAGTCTGGAACCAGATTCTGGGATAGTCGTGGAATCACGGGTTCTGTTTTGGATTCGTCAAGTTTACGGCAACACGGATACGGGTCATGGGTTTCAGCAGCAATGGAGCTGGGGTGAGGTGGAGCCAAGCAACATTTAAGAGATTGGAATTCCTGGTGTTTGTGATTGTGTAGATGCCTGATCAGAAGGTCACATTGGGGTCAGAATATGAGAGCAATATTGTGAAGAATGTGGTTCTGCCTCAGACAGTTCCCAGGGAGAGGGAGGGGCACAGCAGTAAGGGAAAGTAATTTGTAACAGCAACTGAAGGCAATGGGTTTAACCATTGCGACGTTCCGCTGCAGGAAATTGCAGCCAATCGACTAGTGGGAGTGTGATAAGCAGTTTGATAACTGAGTAACGGAGAGGGATGATGGGGAAGGAGAGCTGGGCATTGTCAGTGTACATGTGAAACCTAACACGGTGCTTTTGGACGATGTCACCTCCTGGCAGAATGTAGGTGAGAAACAGGAGGGACCAAAGATAGATCCTTAAGGGACACCAAATACAAGGAATTCAGAAAGGAAAGGGAGAGTGGAGATGGAGTAGGTGTTTGCAACAACAGTGTGGTCAAATATTAGTTTGTAGCAGAATGGAAGAGAAGGACATAACCAGAAAAGACAGACAGACAGAACAAGGAACAATATCTGTGATTTAGGAAGGGGGTGTGATGATGATGATGATCATGATGAGGAGGAGGAGCAGCCCAACTCCAAAAGCATTAGTGACATCACCCAACTCCACCCTAGTCTCAGCTCATTTACTGAAATACTCGTCCATCCCTGTGTTATCTCCAGACTTCATTATCCAAACACACTCCTGGCTAGCCTCCCACATTCAACTTACATGCAATCTCAAGAGAATCTAAAACCCTACTGTCCAAGTGATCACTTATACCAAAACTTGTTGATCCATCAAAAGGCTCCTATTAACAAGCAACAATTTAAAACACTCACCCTTGATGTAATTCCTGGCTGTGAACATCCCTGTCTCCCTGCACCACACAACCTGTGAGACCCCGACAACTCATTTTCTTTCAGACTCCCAATGTGTTTATTCATTGCTTCACTGGATTGGCTGTTTCTACAGCCGAGGTTGCCAAGGCAACACGGTTTGGAATTCCCACCCTAACCCCCTCAGACCTGCTTTCTTCCTTTAAGGTATTCCTGAAAACCTGTTTATTTGGCAATTCTTTTGATCACCTGACCCAATATCCCCATCTGTGGCCTTATGTCAGAAGCTCTCAATAGTATTTCTCTGGAATTATAAACATGATAAAAAAAAAAAACTGTTGTTGATGTGCACACACATTATCAACTCTGCAATGCTGCTGGGTGAAGAATCTATAACAGCTCTTACCCAACCACAGTGTGGGAGCACCTTCACCACACGAACTGCAGCTGTACAGGGAAATCAAACATCACCTTCTCCAGAGGCAATGGGGCTTTGGCACTGATCACTGGTACCTGTGGAGGGAGAAATGCACAGTTGATATTTCGGAGAGTGAAAAATGCATTATAGGGAGGGAAAATGGTGCAGAATTTGGGATTTTCAAATTTGTGTTTTACAATGTGCACTAAGTTCTGTAAAACCTCTCATTCCATACCATGAAAATTTCCTTGTCTTCCTGGTCATTATGTCTTTACTTTCCCCTGCCCTGCACCTTCATACATTTCCAATGCCTTGGCCACAACACACACTCTGGTGCCAGTGAAGCTTATCACGTCGTTGCTTATAGCCACGCCCCTCATTCACTCCGCCCCCCCCACTCTTATTGGTCCTGCGCTGACATCAATATTCCGAGGCCCATTGTGGGCTGGAGCATGCTCAGTGCTTCCTGCTTTTGCGGTTGTCCATCAGGTATGAGTGAGAGGGTTCATCCCCAACAGTCTCCATTAACAGCTAGTCACCCTCCCCCCGCCAGATCGTTATTCACTCCTTTATCCAACCGTTCTTCTCACTCTATCCTCACCTATCCTTTACTCCTTTTATCTTCCCCCAACATTAACTTCTGCACATAACCTGACTTTTTTTCCTCAGTAACATCTGTCCTCAGGAAGGGACACTGGGTCTGAAACTTTAACTCTGATTTCTCATCACAGATACTGCCAGACCTGCTGAGCATTTCCAGAACCTCCTGGTTGTTGTTTCTGATTTCCAGCATCTGCAGTTCTGTTGGTTTTGTTTTAACAGGAGTTTGTAATTCAGGTCCAACAGCCTCTGTCCCAGTCTCTGCTGTCTTTCCCAACCCCCACCCAGTGACACTGCACCTGCACCAGCCCATGGTCACGTGTTGGCTTGCTGGTCACACCCCTCATTCACTCAAATTGGCTGCAGGACCACACAGACTCTCCTCCTATTGGTCTGGAGCTGCCATCAATCAAGCCGGGGCCGATTGAAGGGTGAGTGGTGGGCTCCTCGCTCTCTCTGCCCTGGGATGAGCTTCATCATTCACAGTGTATGGGGCAGTATCACAGAGCACAGGGGCTGGGGACTATTCAGCCCATTGGAGCTGTACTCTCTCTCTCTCTCTCTGTAGATGCTGCAAGTCAGTCCTAAGTCCCCTCCCATGTGCCCACAGCCCCCCAAATCCTTCCTTAAAAAGTAAAATTCCAAGTCGGTTTCGGAATACCTGCTGAATCTGTGTCGTTCAGACTGTTCCAGATGCTCAGAACTTACTGAGGAAAATAGTGTTCACATTTTCACCTTGTATTATTTGCCAATTACTTGAAAGTAGTTAGTAAAAATTGTGACAGTGTTAACAATTCCTCTCTCTCTCAAATTCCAGACCTTGGAACCAAATCTGCATCAGGTCGAAATCACTGCTTCACCTTCTCAGCTCCAAGGATAATTACTTGTGCTTCAGCTAGCTCTCCACAAAATAGAGAAATGCATCTTAATTTATTAAAATCAAAGAAACAGACCTTCGGTCCAATTCGTCCATGCCAACGAGGAATCCTAAACTAATGGATTCCCATTTACCACCTATTGGCCTACATCCATCAAAACCCTTCCTATTCATGTACCCAATTGGAAGCCTTTTAAATGTTGTGATTTTATCAGCCTCCACTACTTTATCTGGTAGCCCCTCCCATACACACACCACACTCAGCTTGAAAACGTTTCCAGTTAGATCCCTTTTAAATCTTTGCCCTCTCAACTTAAACCTACGTGCTCTAGTTTTGGACCCACCTAACATGAGGAAATAGGACGCCAGCTGCTCACCTTATTCACACCCCTCGTGATTTTATAAATCTCCATGAAGTCACCTCTCAGTCTTTGACTCTCCAGAGAAAATAGCCCCAGCCTATTCAGCCTCTCCCTGTAGGCCAAATCCTCCAATCCTGGCAACGTTTTTGGAAGTCTTGTCCAAACCTTTTCAAGTTTCACAACATCCTTCCCAGAACAGGGAAATTCAAAATGAAAACAGAATTCCGGAAGTGGCTTAATCAATGCCACAATATGACATCCCAGCTTCTGTATTCAATGCATTGACCAACAACGGAGAGCGTTAATGGAGTCCCATTTGCCAGTGGTTCACCCTTATCCCTCTAAATCCTCCCTCTTCGTGTACCCAATCAGATGCCTTTTAAATGCTGCAATTGTACTAGCCTCCACCCCTTCCTCTGGCAGTTTATTCCACACATGCACTGTCCTCAACATGAACAAGATGCCCCTTAGATCCCTTTTAAATCTTTACCCTCTCACCTTAAGCCTGTACCCTCTAGTTCTGGACCCACCGAACTTGGGAAAAAAGTCCCTGACTGCTCACCTTATCCATGTCCTTCATGATTTTATAAGATCATCTCTCAGTCTCCAACTCTCCAGGGAAAATATTCCTAGCCTGTTCAGCCTTTCCCAATAGCTCAAATCGTCCAACCCTGGCAAAGTCCTTGCAAATGTTTTCTGAACCCTTACAAGTTTCTCAACATTATTCCAAGAACCGGGATATTGGAACTGTAAATAGAATTCCAAAAGAGCCTTAATCAGTACAGCCCTGTACAGCCAAAATATGACGTCACAACAGCTGCTTTCAGTGCATTGACCATTGACGGAGAGCGTACCAAACGCTGCATTGACTACCCCACCTCCCTGTGACTCTACTTTCAAGGAACTATGAACCTGCACTCCAAGGTCCCTTTGTTCAGCAATGTTCCCCAGGGCATTACCATTAAGTGTATAAGTCCTGCCCTGATTTGCCTTTCCAAAATACAACAGCTCATATTTATCTAAATTGAACTCCATCTGCCATTCCTTGCTCCAGTGGCCCATCTGATCAAGATCCTGTTGTATTCTGAACTAACCTTCTTCACTGTCCACTACACCTCCAATTTTGGTGTCTTCTGTAAACCTACTGACCATATCTCATATATTCACATCCAAGTCATTTATTTAAGGACCCAATATCCATCCTTGCAGCACACTGCTGCTCACAGGCCTCCAGTCCGCAAAGCAACCCTCCATCATCATTCTTTGTCTGATACCTTGAAGGCAGTTTTGTAATGGCTTGCTCTCCCTGCATTCCATGTGATCTAACCCTGTTAACCAGTCTGCTTTGTGGAACCTTGTTGAATGTCCATATAAACAATGTTCACAGTCTGGCTTAATCAATTTTCTTTGTCACTTCAAAACACTCACTCAAGTTAGTGAGACCCAATTGTGCATGTACAAAGCCACATTGACTCTCCTTGATCATTCCTTACCTTTCCAAATAGATGGGTATCCTGTCCCTCAGAATCCCTTCCAACAACTTGCCTGCCACTGACTTCAGGCTCACTGTTCTCTTGTTCCATGGCCTCTCCTTACCACCTTTTTAAATAATGGCACCTCACCTGTCACTATCAACAATACAAATACCTCAGGAGAGGCCCAACAATCACTTCCCTAGATTTTCAGAAAGTTCCAGGATACACCTGATCAGGTTCCAGGGCATTATCCACCGTGATGTGATATGACATCCAGTCCCACCTACTCTGTAACATGGACACTTTTCAAGTTATCACTATTTATTTCTCCAAACTCTCGAGCTTCCATATACTTCTCCAGTAAAAATGACCTGAAATATTTGCATATCATTCGCACCCCCTGTGGTTCCATAGACAGCCTTGTTGACCTTTAAGGGGTCCTATTCTCCGGCCCAGTTAATCTTTTATCTGTGATATATTTGTTTAATCTCTTTGGATTCTATTCCAGGACATCCCAGAAAGGCCTACTTCACGGACCGTAATTTTCCTCTGACTTGATCAACAATGCCCTCCAACACATACCCTCCACTTCCCGCACCTCCACCTTTACCCCACCCCTCCAGCCACAATAAAGAATATAACCCTGCGGTCTTCACCTTCCACCCCACTACTCTCCAGATACAGCACATTAACCTCTTATTTCTGCTGCCTGAAGTCAGACCCCACCACCAGAGACATATTTCCCTCCCCAACCCTATCTGTGTTCCACAGACACCATTCCTCTGTGACTCCCTTCTTCGGTCCACACCCTCCTACCAACCCACGCTCCACACCCTTGACCCTCCCTTACCACCATGGGAGATGTAAAACATGCGGCCACACCTCCCTCTGACCAAGACCCCAAAAGGATCTTTTCACATCAGGCAGAGATTTGCCTGCACATCCCAAAACCTCATCTACTGCATCTAGACACTATGGGAAATTTAACACGGTTCATCCAACTAACCTACACATCTTTGGACTGTGGGAGCAAACTGGAACACCCGAAGGAAATCCTTACAGACACTGGGGAGAATGTGCCAACTCCAACACTGACAGTTGCCCGATGCTGGAATCAAACCCAGGTCCCTGGTGCTGAGGAAGCAGCGCTAACCACTGAGCCACAATACTGTGGGGTCTTTGGTGCTGATGCACTGCCCCACTGATACCTCAGTCACTCACTCTGCCTCATTTCCTAAGATGTAGTGATGATGGAGTGAAATTATCACTAGACAGTTAATCCAGAGACCAAGATAACATTCTGGGGACCTGGGTTTAAATCCCATCACGACAGATGATAGAACATGAATTCAAAAAATATCTGGAAAAAACTAATCTAGTGACGGCAAGGAATCCATGGTCAATTGGTGGAAAAACCCATGTGGTTCACTTATGACCTTTAGGGAAAGAAAATGCCATCCTTACCTGGTCTGGTCTGCATGTGACTCCAGACCTATAGCAACGTGGTTGACTCTTAACTGCCCTCTGGGTAAATGCAGCAATAAATGCTGGCCGAGCCAGCGACAGCCTCATCCTGTGAATAAATAAAGAAAACAGGTCAGGTTTTGTTCCATCTCTAGTAGGTACATCCTACAAACTCAATTGGAAATGTTCACGTACACACTGAACAAATACCTTTCCGTCCAAGCCCTTAAAATTACAGCACGCTGAGGCAATGTTGGTAAAGATAACTGAGGTCTCCCGGTAAAATTGTGTCTTAATTCCCCGCTGACTATTGGGAGAGAGTCTATAATACAATCCCAGTAAGCTGGTCATCCCTTACTTATTTCTCAGTACCACCCAAATAACCTGCCTGGATGTACTCCCAGGAATATCCTCCGGAAGCCCAGCCATAATCCCTCATCAAAAACACCTCTCCCCCTGCTCTGTTGCCCCCTTTCGATCCTTGCTATAGCATCTATGCCCTGTAACATTAAGCTACCAGTCCTATCCATCCCTGAGTGATGCCTCTGTAATTGCTGTAATATCCCAGTGCCATGTTCAATACCATACCCTGAGCCCACCTGCCTGACCTGTCAGGTCTCTTGCACTGAAATAAATGCAGTGCAACTGCTCCGTCGCATCTCATTCTGGGACTTGCTCTTGCCTGCCTTGACAGTCTGACCGGTGAACAGTACCAGCCTCAGACTCATCTCTTTTCTCACTATCTCTTTAGGATTACCCCGACTCCCTCACTGGTTTAATGCCTCCCGAGTGGCACTAGCAAATCTACCTGCTCGTCAGGACCCCATGCTGTCCCCTTCCTATGCCATTGGTACCAACGTACAATGTCCTCCCACTGGTTATTTTCCCTTTTGAGAATATTCTGCTCCCTCTGAGAGACATCCTTGACACTGGCACCAGGGCAGCACCACCTCATTCTGATGTCTCACTGTCACCTGCAGAAATGGCAGACTGTGCCCCTGACTAGAGAGTCCTCTATCACCATCGATCGTGTGGAACTGGATATACCTCAGATTATAGTAGAGCCAGTCTCAGTCACAGTAACATGGCAGTCAGCGTTACATTCCCCTGAACGTCTATTACCAACTATATTTTCCAAAACAAGTATACTTATTTGAGATGGGGATAGCCAGAGAAGACTGCTGTACTCCCTGCCTACCCCTCCTAGCTTTCCTGGAGGTAACCCATCTACCTGACTGTATCTGCAGTATCCTGCAATCCTGAGACTGCCACCTATCATATCTCCAGGCTCCTGTCAATCCCTCACTGCCTTTAATCACTCCTCCCCCAATCCATGTGATCCAATAGGATTTGCAATCACACTTCCTGCAAACATAATCATCTGGATAATTGAAACTCTCCCTAATCTCCCACACCCGACAGGAACAGCACGCCACTCTACAACAGGCTATCTCTCTGCCTTTCGAATCTACAGACCAAGACAAAGGCACAGTCTTACTATTGGAAACATACTGCCCAAGAATAACAATGTTTACGTTTTATATTTTAAACATTTAACCAAGAGTTGTAAGACATTAAAAAGAAACCCTTACCTGACTCACTATTGTAGATTTAATAAAATAAAACAAAACAGACTAAGACTGATGTTTGAAGAGACTGAAACCCACTGAGCTGATCCCCTTGGAAGTCTGTGTACTTCCAACGGTGAGATCTCTGAGTGCAGCTGTGAAATGTCACTGTCTCTCTTCTCTTCCCCTACCATTTCCAGAGAGATTTATAACTTCACAGCCAGTCTGCTCAGAGAGGTCACTGCTTGGTTTTATTCACTGGGGGTTGCCTTTGCTGCTCAGACAGCATTTATTGGCCACCTTTACTTGTCTTGGAGAAAGTGGTGGTTAACCGCCTCCCTGAAATGCTGCAGTCCATGTACACCACAGTGATGTTTGGACAACAGCCCTCCTCTGGTCCCACAACCCTCCGTCTCTGTAATCCCCTTCCAGCCTCACCACCCTCCCCATCTCTGTAATCCCCCTCCAGCCTCAACACCTTCCCCGTCTCTGTAATCCCCCTCCAGCCTCACCACCCTCCCCGTCTCTGTAATCCCCCTCCAGCCTCACCACTTTCCCCGTCTCTGTAATCCCCCTCCAGCCTCACCACCCTACCCGTCTCTGTAATCCCCCTCCAGCCTCACCACCCTACCCGTCTCTGTAATCCCCCTCCAACCTCACCACCCTCCCTGTGACTGTAATCCCCCTCCAGCCTCACCACCTTCCCAGTCTCTGTAATCCCCCTCCAGCCTCACCACCCTACCCGTCTCTGTAATCCCCCTCCAGCCTCACCACCCTCCCAGTCTCTGTAATCCCCCTCCAGCCTCACCACCCTCCCCGTCTCTGTAATCCCCCTCCAACCTCACCACCCTCCCTGTGATTGTAATCCCCCTCCAGCCTCACCACCCTCCCCGTCTCTGTAATCCCCCTCCAGCTTCACCACCTTCCCCATCTGTGTAATCCCTCTCCAGCCTCACCACCTTCCCCATCTCTGTAATCCCCCTCCAGCCTCACCACCCTCCCTGTGACTGTAATCCCCTCCAGCCTCACCACCCTCCCTGTCTCTGTAATCCCCCTCCAGCCTCACCACCTTCCCCGTCTCTGTAATCCCCCTCCAGCCTCACCACCCTCCCTGTGACTGTAATCCCCTCCAGCCTCACCACCCTCCCTGTCTCTGTAATCCCCCTCCAGCCTCACCACCCTCCCTGTCTCTGCAATCCCCATCCAGCTTCAGAAATTATATGTCCGTGGCATAAGATTTTTATTTGGATTAATTTTGTTTCTTTTACCTCAAAAATGTAAAATTTAGAAAACCCCAAAAATTGTGAAATATTTTCCCCCCAAACAGATTTCTGTTGAGTGACCTTTTGGAGAGACCGACACATGAATGTTTCAGTATTTCATCAAATTGTACACGTAGAATGATGGAACTTATTTTTAAAAAAAAACACTGCTAAAAAGGGAGGCAATGGCCTCATGGTATTCTTGCTAGACGAGTAATATGTGTAATGTTCCGAGGATGAGGGTTAGAATCCCAACATGGCTGATGGTGGTATTGGAATTCAATACAATCGAGAATGTAAAGGCTAATGATGACCATGAAACTATTATTGATTGTTAGAAAACCCATCTGGTTCACTCATGTCCGTAGGGAAGGTAACGGTCATCCTCACCTGGTCTGGCCTACAGGTGACTCCAGACCCACAGCAATGTGGTTAACTCTCAACTGCCCTCAGGGTAAACACCCACATCAACTGAGTGAATAAACAAAAGAGATTTATTTTTAAATCGCGGAGGAGAGCTTTTCCAAAATAAAATCGTGTTTTCAAAATTTAAAAACATGATCACCTTGGTCGGATGGCACTGTGGACGCTGCAATAATCAGAGTGAACTAAAGGAACATTCAGAGAGATCTCAGATATACAGTCAGAACAATAAGGTGGTAATAGTAGGTGATTTAATTTTGCAAACATTGACTGGGACTACCAGAGTGTGAAAGGTTTGGTTGGTAAAGAATTTGTTGAACGAGTTTGAGAAAATGTTCTTTATCAATATGTAAACGTTCCTATCGGAAAGCTAGCAACCCCTGACCTTTCCTTGGCTGATCAGACAGGGCAAGTGACTGAAGTAATAGGACGGGAACAGTTTGGGTGGGAGGAAATTGTGGGCACCATGGAGAAATGTTTATACAGTCGTTAACTATGGATGAGCTGCCTGGTGACTGGAGAGTGGCTAATGTTGTACATTTGTTTGTGAAGGGATGGATGGAGAAGCCTAGGATCTGTAGAAGTCTGAGTCTGACTTCAGTGGTGGGTGACCTGTTGGAAGTAATTCAGAAGGATAGAGTTTACATGTATTTGGAGAGTTAAGGAATGATTAGGGACAGTCAACATGGTTACATAAGAGGGTGTCTCACAGACATGATCGAGCTTTTTAAGGTAGCAACCGAGAAGATCGATGAGGGCAGAGCATTAGACATTGTTTATTTGGATTTCAGTAAAACCTTTGACAAGGTTCTGCTTGGGAGACTAATTTGTAAAGTTCGATCACATGGGATTCAGGAAGAGCTTGCCAACTGGATACAAAACTAGCTTAACGGTAGGAAACAGAGTGTAATAGTGGAGGTTGCTTTATAGACTGGAGGCCGGTAACCAGTGGTGTTCTACAGGAATCGGTGCTGGTTCCATTTTTGGTTACCATGCGTGTAGATGATTTGGGTAAGAATATCCAAAGCATGGTTTATGTGTGGGTGACATCAAACTGTTAAAGTGGACAGTAACAAAGGTTATTTACGATTACAAAGGGATCCTGATCAATTGGGTGAATGGGCCGAAGAGGGGCCGATGGGGTTTAATTTGAATAATTGTAAGATATTACAGTTTGATAAAACAGACATCCCCTTTATCCTCATTCATTAATTTCACGAATTAAAAGTAAGGCCTTGAATAGTGATATAGAACAAACAGGCTGAGGGGTTCAGGTCTTGTGTCATAGGTAGACAGGGTGGTACAGAAGGTGTTTAGCACACCTACCTTCATTGCTCAGACCTTTGCGTAGAGGAGTTGGGACAAAAAGTTGAGGCTGTACAGGATGCTGGTGAGGCCTTTTCTGCAATACTGCGTCCAGTTCTGGTTCCCCTGTTATAAGAAGGATGTTATTAAAGAAGGTTCAGAAGCTATATCCCAGGATGTTGCCATGAATGGAGGCATGATGTTGAAGGAGAGACTGGATAGGCCGAGATTTCTGTCACTGGAGTGAGAGGTTGAGGTGTGACCTTATTAAAGGTTTATAAAATCACAGAGGGTGAATGGCCGGGAGGTCGCAGGGGGAATTCAAGACTTGGGTGCATACATTTTGAAGAGAGATGAGAAAGGTTTTAAACAGATTTTAGGATGTTTTATAGATATTTTATAGATATTCTAATAGGTATTAGGATAGTTTTACATTTGTAAAATGAACTGCAAGGGGAAATGGAAGCTGTGAATACAATTTCAATCTTTAAAAGACATCTGCAAAAGTTCATAAATAGGAAATATTTGGAGGCAGGTGCAGTTAGTTTAGTTTGGAATTATAGTCGACATGGATTGGTGAGACCAGAGTCTGCTTCCATGCTGTATAACTTTAAGACTATAACTCCCGGGGTCTCTGTAAATTGCTCCATGCTCACAACTCTCCCTATCACTGTCACCTCATCAGCTTCACACCTCTTCCTTATCTCTTTAATTCCTCTCCAGCCTCAGACCCCTCACTATCTCTGGTATCACAAAACATCTGTCTCTGTAACATCATCCATTCTCACAATCCTCCCGGTTTGTAATCTCCTCGAGCCCCACAAATCTCTGTGCTAAGTGCCTTTCACTAATTCCAGCCTTGAGAATAGCCCATTTTTAACTCTGATTCCTGCACCCTGAGCTCCAGAAATTACTACTAAACCTCTCTGCTCATTTTCCTCATCAAAATATTAACTAAACATGTATCATCTATGGTAATATCAAAAGGTATTAGATGATCATACAAGCTATGTGTGCTTGATGACCAATATGGATAAGATAGGGGCATTGTGATCGACAGTTTTATACCGGAGACTCTGACCCCATTTTATTCCATGTTTCTCTGTGATTCTCTCTTTTCAAAGCAGACAGGAGTGGGAAGCAGTGGAGAATGTAAATGATACGTGGTCTTCATAGTGAGGGGATTCTACCACCATGGGCTGTTTACCCTTCAGCTCCACAATGTCCTCTCGCCTATCCAAGCTATCACAGATCCTGACACCAGGGAGGTAACATACCATCCGGGATTCATGTCTGTGGCTACAGAAGTGCCTGTCTGTGCCCCGACTATTGAAACCCTTGTCACTATAGACCTGCCACTCTCTATCGTCCCGTTCTGTGCAGCAGAGCTTTCTATGGTGTCATGAAGTTGGCTGTTACTGATTTCCCCTGAGAGGGCAACCCACCTGTAACCTCCCAAAGAATCCCAAGTGGTATATCTGTATCTGTTTGAGAAGGATGTAACCACTGGGAACTCCTGCACTCCCTTCCTGTCTATTTTCTTGATCTGATGGTCACCCAATCCCTTTCTGCCTGTGCAGCCCTCACTTGCAGTGTGACTAACTCACAAAACGTGCTGACCATAACATGCTCAGTATCGCAGACGCTGCACAGTGAGTCCACTCTCAGCCACAGCTGTGAAAAACAGTTATCCAGTAGCTGCAGATGGGCCCACTTCCTGCACACATAGCCATCAGGGATACTGGAAGCTTCCCTTATTTCCCACATTGGGCAAGAGTAGCACACCACAGGTCTGAGAGCTCCTGTCTCAATGTCTCTCTGCATTCATCTACTTACTCCCATTAAGAGAATTTAAATGAGCTGGTAACCTTCCTTCACACAAACATTTCCATTATAATCAAAAGCACCAATCTTTACTTAAGCTGTTATGTTATACTTGAAAAACTGTTAAGAAATACTCTGCAGGTAACACTTAAAAACTGGCTGTTCCCATTGGGACCATGTGAATTCCTGAATGCCCTGAACTAAAACTGAGTTTCAGGTTCACCTTCTCCCGGTCTCACCTCACTCTGTTTACATCCAACTTCAAAACACTCTTATTGAGCCAAGCAGCCCTCACAATGCAGCCCTGTTATTTTCATCATCTGCTCACACCTACACTGCCCTCAGCCTCCTGTACTGTTCCAATGCATCTCAATGGGAGCTCAGGGACAGCATCTCATCTTTCAATTCAGCCCTTTGTAACCCAGAGTCAACATGGACCTCAGCAGTTTCTGGGTGAATGGACATTTGTTAGAATCTGGAATATTCCACCTGGAAAGGTGCTGGAATTTGAGACCAAAAGGATTTTTAATGGGAAGTTTGCAGGTTATTGAAAATAAGGAGTTTACAGGTTAACATCATGAAGTGGGTGATTGGGTGAAGATCTGAGCGTTCTTACAAAGAGATGAGGTGTAATTTGAATAAATCTGTGCTCCCTCTCAGGGCAATACCTCCTTCCTCAGCGACAGGGCCCAGAACAGAGCACATATCCAAAGGGTGATCCAACCATGAATTTGTACATCTTTCTGCTGAACAAAAATATTGAAGATATTTTCCCACAAACAGAACAGACAAACCTTTCTCCTTCCACAGTTAAATGCCAATGATATTCAGATCCTGATGACTCCATTGACTGTAAAAGCTTACTTTTGAGATCCCAGCCTCAATTATTCTGATTTAATCTCCAATGAAATGAATTCACAAAACAAAACTCACAGTCAGTGCAGGAGGAATATAAAGACATACATTTTTCTTGGTATGTGCTTGATGTGTAAATGCCTCTCTTCAAATCGTACAAACCCACCCCATCCTAGGAAGAGGACATTTCCATGCCCCTCACTGTACCTTGCCCCGCCAATAAAGATGGCGGCCATATCCCAGGTACTATCACTGCCTGAGGGCCGCAGCCATTTTCCCATCTGCTGCAAACGCGGGATTAAGAGTTTCTAATTCAGATTAACGATCCGCACAGAGTGTAATTAAAACTTCTCAGTCTAAAGTCACTCATTATCTCCCTGTCTCCGAGGCCACTCTCCCCTTCCCTGTTCCCGCCTCCCACATTCACCAACTGCCGAGTCACGTGACACTGCATCGGCCGAGTTACTGGTGACGTGTCATCCCACTGGCCACGCCCCTCATTCACTCCCATTTTTTGGATGACCATCTGTACCACTTGGTCCACCAGTCCCACCACCTTTTCCTATTGGTCCAAAGCTGCCACCAATCAGCTGGACCCCATTGTGAGGTCAGTGGTGGGATCCTCCGCCTGCCTGAATCAAACCTGGAAGGTGGATGGATGGTGTCAATCAGGAACAACATGCAGGAGGTGCTGGGAAAGCTCAGCAGGTCTGGCAGCATCTGGGAACAGGAGTCTGTCCAGTGGCCCTTCCTCAGAACCGATGGGAGATGGGAAAATTAGAATCCTGACAGCGTGGAAACAGGCCATTCGGCCCCAGAAGTCCACAGCGTCCCTCCGAATGATATCCCACGCAGACCCATTCCGCCTAGCCTATTACTGTATATTTCTCCTGACTAATGTACCTAACCTACACATCCCTGAGCATTATGGGAAATTTAGCTTGGCCAATTCAACTAAACTGCAGATCTTTGTACTGCAGGAGATAGGGGTTAAAGAGTAAATAATAGGCAGGGACAGAACGCAGAGAGAGACCGGAACATTTGGAAAGACAAAGGAGTGGATTACGATCTGGCTGGGAGGGTGCATAGCTGTTAATGGAGGAGACAGGAACCTGTGTCTGGCAGCATTTCAGTGGAGGTGCTGGAAATGGCAGCTGATGATCTACGTTCTGCTGCAAAAACAGACCCCGAGCTTCCAGCTGCCTGTCACTTTAACACACGAGCCTGTTCCCTGGCCAACATCTGTCTCAAGCTTACTGCAGTGTTCCAGTGAATCCAGAACATACCAAATGACCCCGAATTTCAAGGATTGCAATTTACCCTCCCATGTGGTCAATACCATCCAATATATCTTCTCCACTTCTCGCACCTCTGCCTTTGAAACTGTCACCTCCAACAGCAACAAGGATAGATCACCCCCACCCCCCGCCCTAAGTCCTTACCTTCCACCCAGATCATCCTCTGCCATTTCCACCAGCTACAATCAGACCACACCATACTGATGTGTCGGAGGGTAAATACTGAGAGGGAATCTGAAATCAGATTCTGAGTCAGTCACAGAACCAAGGGTTCTGTTTCGGATTCGTTTAGTTTAAGGCAACACAGACACGGGTAAGGGGTTTCAGTGGCAATGGAGCTGGAGTGGGGAGGAGACAAGCAACGTTTAAGAGATTGGAATTCCTGGTGTTTGGGATTGTGTATATGTCTAATCAGAAGGTCAGCTTCGCGTCAGATATAACTGCAATATTGTGAAGAGTGTAGTTCTGCTGCATTGTTCCCAGTGAGAGGGAGGGGCTCAGCAGTAAGGGAAAGGAATTTGTCATGCAACGGGTTTAACCATTACAATGTATCATTGGAGGAAACTGCACCTAATCGAGTAGTGGGAATGTGGGAAGCAGTTTGATAACTGAGTAATGGAGAGGGATGATGGGGAGGGAGAGCTGGGCATCGTCAGTGTACATGTGAAACCATGTCACCTCCTGGCAGTATGTAGGGGAGATACAGAAGGGACCAAGGACACCAAATGCAAGGGTATTCAGAAAGGAAAAGGAGAATGGAGATGGAGCAGGGTTTTGGGAGAAAAGGACATAATCAGAAAAGACAGAACAAGGAACAATATCTGTGAATCGGTGAGGGGGACTGATGAGGACGAGGAGGAAAAAAAAGAGTTGGAAAGTCTATGGTTTAATGAGATTAGGGTGAGGGGCGGGTGAGGGGCAGCAGATCGGAATATCTCAGTCTTAGTGACAGAGGAACTCCATGTGCTCCAAACTCTTGTTGTTGGAGAGAAGGATGGAGGAGACAGGATGATGGACGGTGTTTCACAAAGAAACAAAACCTGGGTAAGTGATATTTAAAGTGAGTGAACAAACCTAATGTATTTAACTTTTGTTCAAAATATTAAAACAAACGACTGAAGTCCTAGTTCGAATCCCAACTTGGCAGATGGTGCAATCTGAATTCAAGAAAAAAAAATAACTGGAATTAGGAATCGCCTGATCTCCATGGAACCATTGTCAATGGCTAAAAAAAATCCTGCCAACCTGACAGTGGCCCAGCCAGCTACTCACTGTATTAATCACTGCGAAGTCTCAACAGCGGAATGTAACTGGATGGATCACTCGGTATCTAACAGGGCACCAGAAAATACAACCACAGAATCAGCCCTCTCGATGGTGCAACGTCCTCCAGACTAACATCTGGAGTTTGGTGCCAAACTGTGCAGAACTGTCTCACAGATCAATCAAGGAACAGCCTGACATACTCATACTCATGAAATCAACCCTTACAGACAATGACCAGACACCACCATCACCATCCCTAGATATCGAGAGTGTGGTGATGGAAAAGCACAACAGGTCAGACAGCATCCGGGGAGAGGGAGAATCGACATTTCGAGCCTAAGCCCTTCATCAGCCTGACCTGCTGTGCTTTTCCAGCACCACACTCTTGACTCTGATCTCCAGCATCTGCAGTCTTCACTTTCTCCTGAAATGTCTGGACATGTCCTGTCCCACCAGCAGGACAGACCAGGCAGAGGTTGTGGCACAGACAGGGAGGATTTGCCCTCGGAGTACTCAGCATTGACTCCGGACACCAGGAAATCTCATGGCTCCTGCTGATTACCACGTACTGTCCTCCCTTGGCTGATGAATCACTTCTCCTTCATGTTGAACAACATTTGGAGGAAGCACTGAGGAAGTAAAATGGTGTCAAACGTACTCTGGGTACAGGATTGCAATGTCCGCAATGGAGACTAGCTCTGCAAAGGAATTACTGACTGAGCTGGCCAGGTCCTAAAGGATACAGCTGCTCAACTGCGTCTGCAGTGGATGGTAAGGGAGCCAAGGGGGAAAAACATACTTGATCTCATTGTTATGACTTGACCAACTGCAGATACATCTGTCCATGACAGTATCGATAAGAGCGACCATCACACATTCCTTTTGCAGACACAAGTCTTGGCTTAAAGTTGAGGTTGAGTGACACTATCACTGTTCTAAATGGGATAGACTTTGAAGAGATGTAGGATCTCAAACTGGATCTCTCTGAGGCACTGTGGGATAACAACAGCAGCAGAACTGTACTCCAGCACAATCTGTAATCATGGGTTTGTAAGTCCCGCTCTCACCCATCACAATGGACAGGAAAGGACGGCATGCCAATAGCAGCACCAGGCATACCTAAAAATGAAGTGCCAACCTGTTGAAGCTACCAAACAGGACTATCTGCATTTCAAACAGCATCAACAGAGCTAAGTGATCCCACAACCAATGGAACAGATCAGAGCTCTGCAGTTCTGCCACACCCAGTTGCGAACAGGGAGGGACAATTAAACAACTCACTGGAGGAAACATCACAGATATCCCCACCCTGACTGATGGAGGGGCCTCACGCATCCATGCGCCAGATAAGACAACAGCATTTGCAGCAATCTGTATCCAGAAGTGCAAAGTGGGATGATCCATCTCCAGTGGTTTCCAACATCACAGATGCGAGTTTTAAGCCAGTTTGAATAACATCAAGAAATGGTTTAGTCGTGCAAAGGCTATGGGCCCTGCCAATATTCTGGCAATAATACGGATGGCTTGTGTTCCAGAACTTGCCACCCACCAAGCCAAGTATCGCTCCAGCACTGGCACCTACTGACAATGTGGAACATTGCCCAGGGATGTTCAACACAAAAACACAGGGCAATCCAACCCAGGAAATTTCCATCTATCAGTCCACACTCGATCAGCAGTAAAGTGATGGAAGATATTATCAACACGGCTACCAAGCAGCAACTGCTCAGCAACAGCCAGCTGAGTGACACTCATTTTAGGCTCCACCAGGGCCACTCAGCTCCCGATTGTGTTACCGCCTGATTCACAACCTGACAACCAGCTGAATCCCAGAGGTGAGGTGAGAGTGACAGCCCAGTCCCACTCCAACACCACTAATTCTACTGATTCCACCCTTGTCTCAGCTCATACATTCTCATCCATTGTGTGTTATCTCCAGACTTCATTATCCAAACCCACTCCTGGCCAGCTTCCCACATTCAACCTCCCTGTAATCTCAAGGAAAACTAAATCTCTGCTGCCCAAGTACTCCTTTGTACCAAAACTTATGGATCAATCAAAAGGCTGCTATTCATGATCAACAACATAGAGCTACAGCGATGTACAGCATGGAAACAGACCCTTCAATCCAACCCGTCCATGCCGATTAGATATCCCAACTCAATCTAGTCCCACCTGCCAGCATCCGGCCCACATCCCTCAATTTATAATTCTCACCCCTGATGTAATTCCTGGTTGTGACCATCCCTAGCTCGCTGTATCTCACACTCTTTGAGACCTCGACAACCCATTCTGTTCGAGACTCCCAATGATCTGTTAATTCATTACCTCACCTGTGAGGCTGCTTTTACAGTTGCCAAAGCAACAAGGTCTGAAAATCCCAGCCACAACCTCTGCTTTCGTCCTTTAAGACATTCCTCAAAACCTGCTTATTTGGCAATGCTTTTGGTCACCTGACCTAATATCATCCTTCTCTGGCCTGATGTCTAAAGTTCCCAACAATATTTTTGTAAAATTATAAGCAGGCTAATGAAACTACAAACTGTTCTTGATTTGGATATTATCTTCAAATAATCACTGTTGCTGTAATGAATAATCTGTAATGTCTCTTACCCAACCACATTGTGGGAGCACCTTCACCACACAAACTGCAGCTGTACAAGGAAGTCAAACATCACCCTTTCCCCAGGCAACAGGGCTTTGGCAATAATCACTGGGATCTGTGGAAGGAGAAACACAGTTGATGTTTCAGGGAGTGCAAAACGGATTACAGGGAATGAAAATGGTGCAGAATTTGATAGTCAGAAATGGAAGGAAAATACACATGTTTATTGGAAAAAAAAGAATTCTTAACTGTCAAAGATTTTCCAGGAAAATATTAATAAGCAGCACATGGTCAGGGGCTGGGTGGCAGTGAAAAATTAACTTACAAAAATGTCTGTAAAAATAATAGCAAAATACTAAACAGACCAAAAATACACATTGTTCGAGACTGAGGAAGCTAGATATTGACAAAGTGGTCATGAGGGAGCCCAGAGATGAAGCAGAACAGTATAAGCTGTTATGATCCCACAGTCATAGAGATGTATAGCACCGACATAGACCCTTCGGTCTAACTCATCCATGCCAACCAGGTATCCGAACCTAATCTATTCCCATTTGCCAGCACTTGGCCCACATCCCTGTAAACGCTTAATCATATCATGAGTCTATTTAGATGCCTTTAACATGTTTTATTTGTTCTAACCTCCACCACTTCCTCTGGCAGCTCATTCCACCCACTGCATGAAAGAGTTGTCCTTTAGGCCCCTTTGAAATTTTATCCATTCACTATAAAGCAATGCACTCTACTTCTGGACACCACCACTCCAGAGAAAACACCTTGTTCATTTACTCCATTCATGACCCTCATGATTGTATAAACGTCCATAACATCACCGCTCAGCCTATGGCACTCCAGGGAAAACAGCCCCAGCCTCCAACCTCAAATCCTCCAACCCTAACAGCATCCTTTTTTGAAACCTTTCAACTTTCACAGCACTCTTCTGATCGGAGGCAGGCCAGAACTGCATACAATATTCCAAACGTGGACGAACAAATGTCCTGTACAGCAACATGACCTCCCACATCCTATACTCAATGCTCGAACCAATAAAGGAATATATACTGAACACCTTCTTCATCATCCTATCTACCTGCAACTTGACTTGCAAGGACTATGGTCTCTTTGTTCCGCAAACGTCTCCAGAGCCTTGCCATTCAGTGTATAAGTCCTGCCCTGATTTGCTTTTCCGAAATGCAGCACCTCACATTTATCTAAATTATACCCCATCAATGTCTCATTGTGATCTGAGGTAACGTTTTTCATTAACCACAATACCTCCAATTTTGTATGACCTGCAAACTCATTTACGATACCAAATCATTTAAATGAATGACAAAACAAATCCAGAAAAAAAATCCATTTCTCTGAGTTAGAATGTGCTCTGTGTAAATCCTGCCGAATGACTCTGTACCAGAGAAAAGCTGCACATGCGCCTGGCTGCACCTTGCCCCCTGCAAAGCTGGCGGCTCTGCACGTGTCCAGTGAATTCTTGCCCCGAAATTAGATGGTGACACGCACTCCTGCCTGCAGCCACACCGAGGCAATTCCCCGTTTACTCAAAACATGAGACTAGGACGTTACAAAATGTGTGTGTTCCGACGTGCACATTATGTTTGTAAAACCTCTCCGCTCATACAGAATCTCTCCCACCTCCTGCTGTTCCACAGACAGCTTTGATGTTTGCGGGTACCTGTTCTCTGCCTGGTTACTCGTTTGTCCTTTGTACATATACACTATCACTTTGGATTCTCCTTAAACCTATGTCCTAAAGCTATCTCATGTCCCCTTTTTGCCCTCCTGGTTTACCTCGAGTATACTCCTACTGCCCCTATACTCCTCTGGGGATTCTCACAAACACAGGTCTCTGTACCTGCCATATCCCTCCTTCATTTTCTTGTCCAGCCCTCAATTTCTTTTCGACAGGCAGCATCCTCTACACCTCCCAGTCTTGGCCTTAACAGGAACATACTGTCTATATACTCTCATTGTCGCAGGCCTATGGAGGCAATGGCAGATGAGGACAGAGAAACAATCATTCTCAGTAAAGAGGTAATGTTAGGAAAGACAATAGCCTAAAGGTAGATGGGTCTCCTGGCCCTGATGGAATGCACCCGAGGAACTAAAGAAGATGGCGGGCGGGGGGGCAGGGGGGGGGAATAGACTCGTGATAATTCACTAAAATTTGTTGGATTCTGGGATGGTTTTGACAGACTGGAAGCTGCAAATGCGGTGTCACTATTTTTCAAAAAGGACCTGTTAGCTTAACTTCTGTAGTGGAGAAAATGCTTGAATCTCTCAAGGAAGTAGTGGTGAGATATCGGGGTAGAAATTGTCTCATTGAGCAGACACAGCATGGATTCATGAAAGGCAGGTCATGTCTAACACATTTACTGGAATTATTTGAGGATACAACGAACGCATTGGACAAGGTGGACTCGGTGGAGGTGGTGTACCTGGATTTCCAAAAGGTATTCGATAAGTTGCCACACAAAAGGCTGCTGTATAAGGTAAAGATACACAGCATTATGGGTAATTATCATTGATACAGGATCGGTTAACCAACATAAAAAAGAATGGGGATAAATGGGTATTTGGATTGGTGTTGACACTACAACGGTTTGCAATTTACACAGATGTTTTGGAGTTGAGGATCAAGTGTACGGTTTCAGAGTTCACATTTGATACGAAGATGAGTAAAGCAATGTCTGCAGAGACCACTGTCAGTCTGCACAGGGATACAGATCGATTAAGTGAGTGGGTAAGGATCTGGCAGATGGAGTTCAATGTTGGGATAGGTGAGGTCATCCATTTTGGTCGGACTAACAGCAAACTGGATGATGAGATGATGAAAACATGCAGCATGCTGCTGTACAGAGGGAGCTGGGTGTCCTTGTGCATGAATCACAGGAAGCTGGTTTGCAGGTACAGCAGGTAATTAAGGCAGTGAAGGGAATATTGTCCTTCATTTCTAGAGGGATGGTTATGCTGCAGCTGTACAGGGTGCTGGGGAGGCCACACCTGGAGTACTGTGTACAGGTTTGGTCTCCTTACATTAGCAAGGATGTACTGGCACTGGAGGGAGTACAGAGGAGGGTCACTAGTTTGAGTTGGGAGTTGAGTGTTGGTGTATGTGGAGAGATTGAGAAAACTGGTTCTATTGTCATTGTAATTTAGAAGAATGGGAGGTTGGAGAGGAAACAAATAAAATTATGAAGGGAGTAGATAAGATAGAAACAGGGAGGCTATTCCCACTGGGGGTGGGTCAAACTCCAGAGGATAGCCTCAAAATAAGGGGGAGCAGATTTAGGACTGAGATCAGGAGGAGCTTCTTCAGCTAAAGGGTTGTGAATCTGTGGCGTTCCCTGCTGACTGCAGCATTTGAATGCCTTTCAGGCAAAATGTAGATTCGTGAACAGGGAAAGAATTAAGGGTTATGGTGGGAGAGCAGGAATGTGGAGCTGAGGCCATGAAAAGATCAGCCCTGATCTTATTGAACGACAGAGCAGGCTGGAGGGGCCAGGTGAAAGTTCTTGCCTTGTGCCATCAAAATTGGACTTTGTCCAATTCAGAACCTTAACTTGTAGATCTGGTCTATTATTTTCTGTAACTATTTTAAAACTAGTAGAATTATCAGAGACTCCCAACAGTGTGGAAGCAGGTCATTCAGCGCAACACATTGATACTGACGCAGAGATACTAACCTCCCCCTGAAACATTGCATTTCCCAGGGCCACCCAACCTGCACATCCCTGAACACTGTGGGCAATTCAGGCTGGATAATCCACCCAACCTGCACATTCCTGAACACCGTGGGCAATTCAGCCTGGATAATCCAACCTACCCTGCACATTTTTGGACTGTGGGAGGAAACCAGAGGATCCAGACGAAATCCATGCAGAAAACCCCAATAAGGTGATCATCCCTTTCTTATTTCCCTTTTCCACCTAAATAACCTCACTGGGCGTACTCCCAGGAATATCCTCCCTAAGCAAAAACATAATGCTATCCTGAGTCAAAAATGCCATCCCCCCCCCCTCCTCTCTTGTACCCCTTTCTATCCTTGCTATAGCATCTATACCCTGGAACATTAAGTCCTATCCATCCCTAAGTGATGCCTCTGAAATTGGGATAATATCCCAGTGCCATGTTCAAGACCATACCCTTAGCTCATCTACCTTCCCTGTCAGGCCTCGTGCATGGAGGTAAATGCAGTACAACTGCTGAGTCCGACTTCATTCTGTGCCTTGCCCTTGCCTGCCTTGACTATTTGACTTCTGAACTGTACCAGCCTCAGACATACCTCCTTTCTCACTATCTTCTTGGGTTTACACCCACTCCCTCACTGGTTCAATGCCCCCCAAGTATCACTAACAAATCTCCCTGTTTGATATTAGACACCTTCCAATTCAGGTACAATCCATCCTTCTTATGCAGGTCATCTCTACTCCAGAGGAGATCACAATGATTACAAAAGCCCTTTAGATTATCCTTAACCCTATTCGCCAAAGCTATCTCACGTCCTTTTTTGCCTCCTGATCTCCCTCTTAATTATACTCCTACTGCATTTATACTCAAATTTTTTGGATTGGAATAAATGCAAAATATAACATCCTGACAAAACAAATGAGGGCAGGACTTACACTCAATAAAAATAGGGCCTTGAGTAGTGATATGGGAACAAAGAGACCGAGGGCTTCACAACTTTGAAGTCTGTGTCACATGTAGATGGTTAAGAAGCTATTTAGCATGCTTGCCTTCACTGTTTAAACCTTTGAGTACAGGAGTTGGGACGTTATGTTGAGGATGTACAGGACGCTGGGGAGGCCTCTTCTGGAATACTCTGTCCAGTTCTGGTTGTGCTGTTATAGGAAGGATATTATTAAATTGGAGCGGGTTCAGAAGAGATTTCCCAGCATGTTGCCATGAATGGAGGAACTGTGTTCTAAGGAGAGGCTGGATAGTCTGGGAATGTTTTCACTGGTGTGCACGAGGTTGAGTGGTGACCTTCTTAGAGGTTTATAAAATCAGAAAGAGTGTAGGTAGGTGAATAGCCAGGGGAGGAGGGAATTCAAAACTCGGGTGCATTCATTTTGGGAAGAGATGAGAAAGGTTTGAGAAAAGACATTAGGGTTTTTAAAAAAAACAATTTACACAAGTGGAATGAACATCCAGAGGAAGTGGCAGCTGTGAATACAATTACAATATTGAAAAGACATTCAGATAAGTACACAAATAGGAAATATTTGGATGGATGCGGACCAAGCGGAGGCCGGTACAATTAGTTCAGTTTGGAATTATGGTCGGCATGGACTGGTTGGACCACAGGGGCTGTTTCCTTGCTGTATAACATTATGACTCCAATTCTCTAACTCTAAATTCCTCCAACTCTCCCGATCACTGTCACCTCATCCAGCCTCACAACTCTTCCTTATTTATATAATTCCTCACCAGCCACAGAACGCTCCCTATCTCATGTCCTCCAGTTTCTCAAATCTCTGCGATATGTGCCTTTCTTTAGTTCCAGCCTTGAGGGTGCCCTCACTCACTCCGATTGGTTGGAGGGCAAACTGGTACGACCTGGTCCTCCAGTACTGCCCTCTGACCCCTATTGGCCTGCGCTGACATCAATCATCCGAGGCTCATTGTGAGGTGAGTGGTGGGATCCTCCCTCTCTCTGCCCTGGGATGAGCTTCAACATTCACAGTCAGTGGGGCAGTATCACAGAGCACAGAGGCTGGGGGCTATTCAGCCCATTTTGGCTGTACTCTCTCCCTCTGGAGATGCTGCAAATCTGTCCCAATTCCCTTCCCATTTGCCCATAGCCCCCCAAATCTTCCCTGAAAAAGTATAAATTCCAAATCGGTTTGTGAATAACTGCTGAGTCTGTGTCCAACTGCCATTCAGACTGTTCCAGATGCTCAGAACTTACTGAATAAAATAATGTTCACATATTACTTGACAATTACCTGAAAATAGTTACTAAAACTGTGACATTGTTAACAATTCCCCTTTCTCTGCAAATTAAATATCCTCGAAACAAATTTGCAGCTGGTCAAAATCACTACTTAACCTTCTCACCTCCAAGGACAATGATCTGTGCTTCTGCTAGCTCTCCACAAAAGAGGAACACATCTTATTTTCATTTATTAGTGTCATAGAGATGTACAGTCTATGACACCTAGTAATCCTCAACAAATGGAGCCCCATTTGCCAGCAATTGGTCCGTAGCATTCCAAACTTACTATTCATGTACCCAATCACATGCCTTTCAAATGTTGAAATTTTATCAGCCTCCACTACATCATCTGACAGCTCATTCCACGCACACACCACACACAGCTTGAAAACTTTGCCCCTTAGATCCATTTTAAATCTTTGCCCTCTCAACGTAAGCTCATGTGATCTTGTTTTGAACCCACCTAACCTGGGGGGAGAAGACGCTGGCTTTTCACCTTATCCACACCCCTCATGATATTATAAGTGTCCATGAAGTCACCTCTCAGTCTTTAACTTTCTAGGGAAATTAACCCTGGCCTATTCAGCCCCACCCTGTAGCCCAAATCCTCCAACCCTAGCAAAGTCTTTGTAAATCTTGTCTGAACTCTTTCAAGATTCACAACATCCTTTCCAGAACAGGGAATTTCAAACTTAAAACAGAATTCCCAAAATGGCTTAAGCAATGCCCTGTCCAGTCACTATTTGACGTCCCAGCTTCTGTAATCAACGCATTGACCAATAAATATAAGCATATGAAACATTACCTTCACTAGTCTGCCTACCTGCGACTCTACTTTCAAGGAACAACGAACCTGCATTCCATGGTCTCTATGTTCAGCAACACTCCCCAGGACTTTACCATTAAGCGTATAAGTCCTGCTCTGATTTGCCTTTCCAAAATCCAACAGCTGACATTTGTCGAGATTGAACCCAGTCTGCCATTCCTCGTCCCAATGGCCCATCTGATCAAGATCCTGTTGCATTCTAAAGTAACCTTCTTCATTGTCCACTACACCTCCAATTTTGGTGTCTTCTGTAAACTCAATATCGATTTCTGCAGCACACTGCTGCCCACAGGCCTCCAGTCCACCCTCCACCTCCTGCCTTCAAGCCAGTTTTGTATCCAAATGGCTTACATTTATCTAAATTAAACCCATCTGCCACTCCGCAGCTCATTTGCCCATCTGATCAATATCCCATTGTATTCTGAGACAACCTTTATCACTGACCACAATACCAACAATTTTGGTGTCACCTGCAAACTTAGGAACTGTAACGCCTCTATTCACACCCAAGTCATTTAAATGAATGACGAAACAAATCCAGAGAAAAAAAAATCCATTTCCCTGGGTGTGAATGTGCTCTGTGTAAATCCTGCCCCATGACTCTCTATCAGGGAGAGCTGCATATACACCCCTCTGAACTTTGCCCCCTACAAAGATGGCGGCCGCAAGTTGTCCCGAATAAAGATGGCGGCACTTACTCGAGTCAATCGCGAGATGAGGTATTTTCCCGTTTACTGCAAAGACGAGACTGTAAAGTTTCAAATCTGTCTTTTCCGATGTGTACCAAATGTTTGCAAAACCTCTCAGCCTATACCAACACCATTTCCCTCCCGCTTGCTGCTGTTTATTACTTTCCTTACCGACAGCTCTCCGCCCGCACAGCCGCGCTGACCGCGAGGATGATCACGTGGTATGGGCAAGTCCCGCCTCTCATTCGCTCTGATTGGTCGGAGGGCCAACTGCCCGCCAGGTCCTTCAGCCCCGCCCCTGTTCTTCCATTGGTTCGCCGCTGACATCAATCATCCTGGGACTGTTGTTGGCTGGAGCATGCGCACTGCTTCGTGGCTTTTGTTGCTGTTCATATGTTACAAGGGTGAGGGACAAAGTTAAAAACACACAACCACGTGATGAAGCAGCAGCAGCGCTAATGCTTCCAAATAAACCTGTTGGACTATAACCTGGTGTTCTGTGAATTTTAATTTTGTCCATCCCAATCCAACACCAGCACCTCCAAGTCTCGAGTGAGTGAGGAATGTATAACATAAGAACTAGGAACAGGAGAAGGCCATCCTGCCCTTTGAGCTTGCTCTGCCATTCAATAAGATCATGGCTGATCATTTCGTGGACGCAGAACCATTTACCCAAGTTCTCACTGTATTCCTTAATTATTTATTTATTTTTTTTAAAAAAAGCTACCTTAGCTTTTAAAACGTTTACTGAACTAGCATCAACTACTTCCCTGGGCAATGAATTCCATTGAGGTTAAGAAGTTCCTTCTCAATTCAGTCCTAAATTTGCTGCCTCTAATCTTGAGTTGATGCCCTCTTGTTCTAGATTCACCTGCCAGCGGAAATATCCTCTCTACTTCTATTTTATCCATTTCATTCATTATTTTATATGTTTCCATTCTTCTGAATTCCAATGAGTATTATCCCAATCTACTCAGTCTCAGCCTCATCTCTGAAATCAACCTAGTTAACCTCCTCTACACCCCCTCTAGTACCAGTTCATCCTTTCTCCACGAAGGAGATAAAAACTACATGGAGTATTCCCGGTGTGGCCTCACCAGCACCCAATACAGCTGGAACATAGACTCTGCTTTTAAACACAATCCCTTCAGCAATGAAGGACAAAATTCCATTTGCTTTCTGAATTGATTGTTATACCAGGTGACCAACCTTCATGCAGAAGGATATTCAGGTGTCTCTGCATAGCAAAAATGCAACTTATAAAAATTCAAGTAATAATTTCTTTTTTAATGTTACTCCAATCAAACAGTATGACTTTACATTTATGAACATTATATTACATATGACCGATCATTGCTCACTCTCTCACTGTATCTATGTTACTCTGGAAAGTTTCACAGTCCTCCGCACACATTGTCCTGCTACTCATCTTAGTCTCATATGCAAACTTTGACACCCTACATGTGGTCCCCAACTCCAAATCATCTGTATCAATTCTAAATAATCGCAGTCCCAACATTGATCCCTGAGGCACACTACTAGTCACTGATTGCCAACCAGATCCCCACACTTTGCTTCCTGTTAGTCAACCAATCTTGTATCCATGCTAATTCTCTACTCCTAACACCATGCGCCCTTATATTATGCAACAGCCTGTTGCACAGCACCTTGCTGAAGGCCTTCTGGAAATCCAGGTACACCGCATCCACTGGGTCTCCGTTGTCCACCTTGCTCGAAATGTCTTCATAGAATTCCAAAAGATTTGTCAAGCATGACCTGCACTTTGGGACAATTTCTATCAAGTCCCTCCTATTTCTTCCCTGATAATAGACCCAAGCATCTTTCCCACTACAGAGAAGATGCGAACTGGGGTATAATTCCCCATTTTTGTCCACCTCCTTTTTAAAATAGTGGTGTCACTTTTGCTGCTTTCCAATCTGCTGGGACTGCCACAATGTCCAGTGAATTTTGGAAAATTACTGTCAGTGCATTTACTATTTCTCATGGCATCTCTTTTAGTACCCTGGGATACATTCTGTCAGGGCCAGGAGAATTTTCTTATATTAGCTCAATTACCTGCAACAGTCCAACACTTGCTGTTCCATAATAATGATAGTTTCCAAATCCTCACTTACCTTTGTTTCTTTGTTAATTACTGGCAAGATATTCGTATCCTTCACTGTGATGTCCCATCACTAAATGCTCCTTCTCTTTTTCCAAAGGACCGACATTTACTTTAGCCCCTGTTTTCTCATTATGTATGTTAATATAAACTTTTGCTATCTGTCTTTATAGTCTATGCTAGTTTATTTTTCTCATGTTTTACCTTACATTTCTTTATAGCTCTTCTGTGGCTTTCTGTTGACCTATAAAGTTTTCCCAGTTCTAGTTTCATGCTGGTTTTGGCCACTTTGTATGGCTTTCAATTTGATCACTTTCCTTAGATATCCATTACAGAGAACACATTTTCTTACAGTCCTTCGCTTTGACTGGAATATCCCTTTGCTGAGGACTTTGTAAAATGTCTTTGAAAATCTTTTACTGCTCATCAACTGTCCCACTATAAAATTTTTGTTTCCAGTCTACGTTATCCAGGTTCTTCCTCATTCTATTGTAGTTCCCCATGTCCAAGCACAGGACCCAGGTATTAGGTTTTATCTTCACACTCTCCATATGTATTAAATTCAACCATATAGTGATCACTTCTTCCGAGAGGATCCCTAACTCTGAGATCACTAATTATTCCTGTCTCATTGTACAGGGCCAGACCTTGGATAGCTTACTCCCTTGTAGATCCATTTCATACTGTTCAAGTAAAATATCAAGATACACTTAATGAACTCCTCAAAGCTACCCTGACTGAGCTGGTTTGACCAATCTATATGTAGGTTAAAATCACCCATGATAATAACCGTACCATTTTTACAGGCATTAGTTATTTCTTTGTTTATTGCCCATCCCAATGTGATGTTCTTATTTGGTGGCTTATACACAGCACCTATCAGTGACTTCCTTGTTAGAATTTTGAATGCATCATTCCTGTTTCTCCTAATGTACGGCAAAAACAACAACTACTTGCATCGTAAGGAATCTTTCACAATGGCAAATCTCCTAAGGTGCTTCATGGATGATCAAAACATTGATTAAGGAGAATGATTTTCTAAAAAAATCTGAAAGGAGGATAGAAAAGTTTAGGGAGGCTATTTGACAGACTTCTGCTCTTGACTTCTGCTTGTGATGCAGGTGGGGTGGGTTGGAAAGGGAACATGCAAAAAGGAAACGGAGGAGTGCAGGCAGTGTATAAGGTCTCAAGGACAGAGGAGGTTCCAGACTGAGTCTGTCTGTCATAGAGAGTATGGCTGCCTCATGGAGTTTGAAGCACAGCAATGGGTCCATGCAAGTCATATTAGTCAATGATATTATAACGGTGGCTGAGAGTACTTTTGATGAGGACTCTATGACTGAGGTAGTGTGGGCTGAGGTTAGAAAGAGGAGAGGAGAGGTCACACTGCTTGGAGTTTTTTTAATAGGCCTCCACAGGGTTCCAGGGAAGTGGAATAGAGGATTAGCAAAATTATTCTGGGTAAGAGCGAAAGTACCAGGGTGGGCATTATGGGGGACTTTAACTTCCCCAACATTGACTGGGAATGCTATAACTCTAGTACATTGGATGATCAATTTTTGTCCAGTACATACAGGAGGGTTTCCTGACACAGTATGTCGAAGGCCAATAAGAGGGGAGGCCACATTGGATTTGGTGCTTGGTAATGAACCAGACCAGTTGTTTGATTTAGTTTCAGGCGAGCACTTTGGAGAGAATGTCCATAATTCAGATATATTTAGTTTAGCAATGGAAAGGGACAGGTACCTGCCACAGGGCAAGAGTTATCAATGAGGCAAGGACAATTATAATGCAATTACGCAGGAATTGGGATGCATAGAATGGGGTAGCAAACTGCAGGGGATGCAGAGAATGAAAATGTGGAGCTGGTTTAAGGAAGAGATATTGCATGTCCTTGATAGGTATGTCCCTGTCAGGAAGGGAGGAAGTGATAAGGTAAGAAGAAGAAGGAAGCTTATGTGTTGATGAGACAAGATGGTTCAGATGAGGAGATGGAGAGTTATAGATCAGATAGGAAGGATTTAAAGAGAGAGTTACGAAGAGCAAAGAGAGGACATGCTCAGTCTTTAGCAAACATAATAAAGGAGAACCCTAAAGTTTTCTATAGGTATGTGAGGAATAAAATGATGATTAGGGTAGGAATAGGTCCAATCAAAGACAGAATGGGAAGTTGAGCGTGTACTCTGTGGAGATTGGAGAGGTGCTAATGAACATTTCTCATCGGTTTTCACTCAGGGAAAGGAGAATATTGTAGAGGAGAAGAACATGGTATGAGATATTAGACTAAAAAGGATCGAGATTAGTTAGAAACAGGTGTTATCAATTCTAGAAAGAGTGAAAGTAGACAAGCCCCTTGGGTCGGATGGGATTTATCCGAGGATTCTCTGGGAAGCTAGGGAGGAGATAGCAGAGCATTTGGCTTTCATATTTGAGTCGTCATTGTCTACAGGTTTGGTACCAGAGGACTGGAGGATTGCAAATGTTGTGCCCTTGTTCAAGAAGGGCAGTAGAGATGATCCAGGTAATTATACACCAGTGAGCCTGACTTCTGTTGTAGGAAAGGTTTTGGAAAGGATTATAAGAGATAAGATTTATAATCATCTTGCAAACATCAATTTGATTTCCGATAATAAACATTGCTTCGTTAAGGGCAGGTCATGTCTCGCAAACCTCACTGAGTTTTTTGAGAAGGTGACCAAGCATGTAGATGAGGGTAGGGCAGTTGACGTGGTATACATGGACTTCAGTAAAGCCTTTGATAAGGTTCCACATGATAGGCTGTTAGAGAAAATGCAGAGGCATGGAAATGAGGGTGATCTAGCAGTTTGGATTAGAAACTGGCTTTCTAAAGGAAGGCAGCGAGTGGTGGTTGATGGAAAATATTCAACTGGAGTCCAGTTACTAGTGGTGTGCTACAAAAATCTGTTTTGGGACCACTGCTGTTTGTCATTTTTCGAAATGACTTAGACGCAGGCATAGGTCGATGGATTAGTAAATTTGCTGATGACTCTAAAGTCGGTGGACAGTGTGGAAGAGTGTTACAGATTGCAGGGGGACTTGGATAAACTGCAGAATTGGGCTGAGGGGTGGCAAATGGAGTTCAATGCAGCTAAATGTGAGGTGATGCATTTTGAGAAGAATAACAGGAAGGCAGAGTACTAGGTCAATGGAAAGATTCTTGGTCGTGTGGATGTGCAGAGGGATGTCGGAGTCCATGTACCTAGATCCCTGAAAGTTGCCACCCAGGTGGATAGTACTGTTAAGGCGGCATACGGTGTGTTAGGTTTCATTCATAGAGTAATTGAGTTCCAGAGCCGCAATATCATACTGCAAAACATTGGTGCGGCCATACTTGGAATATTGTGTGCAGTTCTGGTGCCCACATTTCGGGAAGGACAGGAGGAATTGGAAAAGGTGCAGAGGAGATTAACCAGGATATTGCCTAGTCTAGAGGGAAGGCCTTATGAGGAAAGGCTGAGAGACTTGAACCTGTTCTCCTTGGCAAGAAGAAGGCTAAGAGGGGATTTGATAAAAACATACAAGATGATCAGAGGCTTAGATAGGGTAGACAGTGGAAGGGTTTTTCTAGGATGAGGATGTCAGTATGCACGAGGGGGCATAACTACAAATGAGGAGTGATAGATTTAAGACAGATGTCAGAGGCAGGTTCTTTACTCAGAGTGGTAAGGTTGTGAAACGTACTACATGCTAATGTAGACAACTCAGCCACATCAGGAAGGTTTAAACAATCCTTAGATAAGGACATGGGTGATTTTGGGATAGTGTAGGGGGATGAGCTGAGAATCAGTTCACAGGTCGGCGCGACATCAAGGACTGAAGGGTCTGTTCTGCGCTGTATTGTTCTATGACTATTGTGCTACAAGAGATTTCCGCTGTCTTAAACAGAATGACAGATCTTGTATGTTGGCTTATGAAATGTCACTGATCTCTACCAAAAATGTATGAGGTCGAGTTAGGGCAATAATAAGTTGCTGCAACAGGAGGGGAACAGGTAACTCCATACAAAACCCTGCTTCTTCTCACCTATTTTTACCTCCAAAACTGAGGGGAAGCACCTCTGTATCCCAGCACCACAATGTGCCCCACAATCGTGGTATCTGGCTGTGCACTAGGTGGAGTGGAATAGTCTGTACTGGGACCCATTGGGGCCCTGAAACACTTGGTAAAGACTAAAATCATCTGAGCATTGAGAACCCCACCACATTGTATGCATTTTCTATTGTTTTCTCTCGGTTCCTGACTTCCCTTGTTTTTCCGAATGAACCTGTTTAAAGTTGTTATTAGACACACCTGCACTCGCTGTGAATCGAACCCAGCCTCCAAGATTCGGGATATTTTCACCGCATCACAAGACATCGACTCTAACTTCCCTTGTCCCTTAATGTTTCTGGTGCTTAGCTGCTGAGTCACGCCCGAATCAACTTTGCAAATGGGAGGAAGGGGCGGAACTGAGTGAGTGAGGAGCGGGGCCAAAGCATTCTCAGGAGTGAACGCTTCAGGATTGGTCAGAAAGCAAACTGTTTTGCAGAATTGATCGTTGTCACTACATAGTGGAGTGTTAAACATCTGTCATAAATCAATGTGAGATTTTAAGAAATAGTTGTGATGTAAATCTGATAACGTACATATTTTCAATTGATTTGCACAAATTGAGTAAGAAACTTCTTTTCAAACTCAGAACGACAGGTAATTTACATACTTGGCCAGTATGGTTAAACCATACTTGGACCGAACAATCTATTCGAATACTAGACAGCTCTATGTCTGTAAGTCGACAGAACTGTTGTTAATGACAAATATTTCACCCATGATTCTGTGCATTTATGAACAATCTGTATAAACTCACCGGAAACCTCAGGCGCACGCGCAGTTTGGTTTCTATGTGGAGCATGCGCAGTTTCACATTGATCACGACAGAGAGAGACATGGAGCTGCTTTCTCCGGCAGCGGCTGTGATCGGCTTCAGAGAGCGGCGCTCAGAACCGGTGTGTGGGAGCCTCGCTGGGAGAAAGGAGCAGACAGAATTCACAAGTCCCGGATAGAGGTAAAATAAAACCGAAAAAGCCCCTCCAGGCCCGGGGAAGGAGGTGGCGGTCTCTGATCAGGGAAGCGGCCCAGGGTCACGGCCGCCACTTGTTTGAGGGAAGAGCGAGAACTCTAGGCCGCCATTTTGAGAAGGTCAAGGTGCAGGGGGCGGGGCTATCGGGGTCTGTAGAACAATCAGAGGAAAGGGAAGACCCATTGTAATTGATTAATTCCATGAACACAGCGTCACTGGGCGGTCCCGCAGGAATATCCTCTCTCAGTCCTGCTGTGATGTTTCACCCCATCAGAACCAGCAGCTCTCCGCCTCTCTCAGCTCCCCTTCTGTCCTTCCTGCAGCATCTGTCCCCTGGGGCATTGAGCTGCCTGTCCTGTCCCTCCCTCAGCTGTTGTTCAGTGATAACTGTGATATCTCAGTCCCATCTTAGATTACTTCACTAAAGACAGGGATGCACCCGGTGGATTTTTCTTAACCTCAGCAATTGTTTAATACTCACTTACAGGTTTTTAATTACATCGTTTTTGAAGCATTTATTTCACATTCAATCATTTACAATGGTGGGATTTGGATCTGTATCCAGAGAACATTTGCTCAGTTTCTGGATAAATTGTCACACAATATTGCCCCAAGGCCATCACTTCGCCTGCTCACAGTTTGTATATCCCAGTGCAACATGAATCAAAACCCTTTCTTCCTGCACAATTGTTTGACCCGGCGCTCTGTTGATGTGACTCAGTACCTCTCCATCTGGTATCCCTCACTGTGTGGGTCTAATTGCTGCCTCTGTCAGCGTCTCTCACTTTTGAAGCCACTCCAGATCATGAGCCAATAGAATTCTCCACTCCAGAGAGATGAAGCAGCACAGGTCAGGAATGGAGACTGGGATTTTCCAGATCTCTGTGGGCTCAGTGCCATTCTATATGTGTCACCCTCAAAGCATTAGTCTAATTTCCCATTTTGCCTATTTCTGTGTCTTCTACAGGTACGCATGGAGTTCCTGACTCAATAGACTTGCCAACTGCTGGTTGGGACGATGGTTGGTCAGCCAGAAAGACACAGTCAGGGAGGTTGGAGTCTTCAATCAATCCTGCTGCCAGGTAAGATCATTCCAGTGCACAGAGCAGAAAGTAGTAAGAGGGATCCAAACATCAGCTAACAAAACAGGACATAGAGAAAGTGCTGGAGGGGGAGCACAGTACAGACACAACCCAGGCTCAATCACCATATCTGCTGCAAGTTTTGTTCCCAGTTATCAGTCCAGTCCTGTGCTTTCTTGGGGAGCATCAGAACAACTGAGGGGAAAGCAGGCCTCCCATGAGAGGGTGGTAATGCAATCTGGGATCTTTCTGTTCCCTATTCCCTCTCCAACATTGTATCAATGGCTTGTGTTGAGGACCAGTGTCTTCAATCATTCTAACTCCTATAACAGTTCCTATCTCTGTCATCTCCCCTCTCACCAATTATTTCACATATTTGAAACCTCCAGTCCAGATGACCATCCTTGTCGCTGTAACGTGCTTCAATCTCTACAACATGCCTTGTCTCGATAGTCTCCTCCTCCAGTAACTGCAGACGTAGGTTCTGTTTCTGTGCGGCATGATTCTTCGGCCGAGGTTTCCTAAATGGAATGAGTCACATTTGCCTGTGTTTGGCCCATATCCCTTCAAACCTTCTCCTCTCCATGTACCTGCCCAAGTGTCTTTTCCATGTTGTAATTGTACTTGTTTTTACCATTTCCTCTGGCAGTCCATTCCGTCTATGCACCATCTTCTGTGGATAATGTTGCTCCTCAGCTCTTTAAATCCTTGCTCTGTCACCTCACGTTTATGCCTCTAGCTTTGGACTCACCTACCCTGGACTATTCACCTTACTTAGGCCCTACATTGTTTCATAAACCTTTATAAGGGCACCCCGTGGCCTCCTCTGCCTGGGGGAAATATTGACGACAGTGTTACCAATATCTCCAAATCATGTACTCAATGCTCTGACCAATGAAGACAAGTGTGCCAATTACCGCTTTCAACACCCTGTCCCCCTGTGATGCCAGTCCAAGGAACAATGTAACTGCACTCCTTGGTCTCTCCCTTTTCTACAACACTCTCCATGGCCCAACCATTAACTGTGTTAGTCCTCCCTGGTTTGTCTGAACTAAATCCAATACCTGAATTAAATTCCATCTTTCATTCCTTAGCCCACTGGCCCAGTTGATTAACATCCCCTTCGATAACTATATTCCCTGCCCACTCTTCCACTAATCTTGGTATCCACAAACATACTAACAGGAACTGCTCTCTTTTCACTCAGATCGTTTATGTAAATGGTGCACAACAGTGGTCCCAGCACCAATCCTTACAGCAAACTGCTGGTCAGAGGCCCCAGTTTAAACAACAACCCTCTCCCACCATCCTCTGTCTCCCACTGTCATCCCATTTTGTATCCAGTTGGCAAGCTCTCCCTGATCCTTTGTTATCTACCGTTACTAACCAATGGATCATGCTTCACCCTGAACAGGGGTTTGCGGAAGCCAGAAACAACGTCTGTTGCTCTGCCTTCGTCTATCTTTTTGGTCACATCTTGAGCAAA
The DNA here is from genome assembly GCF_020745735.1 of Hemiscyllium ocellatum. Lineage (NCBI taxonomy): Eukaryota > Metazoa > Chordata > Chondrichthyes > Orectolobiformes > Hemiscylliidae > Hemiscyllium > Hemiscyllium ocellatum. The sequence goes on from NC_083438.1 coordinate 3,130,924, forward strand.
CTCCAGTCAAGTTTGTGAGACATGTTATCCCACGCACAAAGCCATGCTGGCTGTTCGTAATAAGGCCTACCTGTCAGAACGACGTCCAACAACTGACCCACCCTGATGTCTCGCTCATCAGTCTGTAGTTCCCTGGCTTTCTCTTGCAGCCTTTCTTAATTAATGACTCAACATTATAATCATAGTCAGAGAGCCATACCGCACTGTTCGGTTAACACTAACCATACTCTAAAACGGATCTCATCCCACCTGCCTGTTCCTGGATCATATTCCTTCAAACCTTTCCTATTCCTGCCCTAATCCAAATGTATTTTAAACATTGTAAATGTCCCCACATTCACCCCTTCCTTGGGAAGTTCATTCCACACACAACCCATCCTCTGTGTAACAATGTGCTCTTCATGTCTTTTTTTAATATGTCTCTCCTCTAAACTTAAAAATGTAATGCCTTGCCTTGAATAAACATCTATGAGGTCATCTGTCAACATTCAGGTTTCAGTGAAAAATACCAACCTATTCAGCCTTTCTGGATACTGAAGCCTTTCATACCCAGCCACATCCCAGTAAATCTCCTCCCAACCCTTTCTTGCTTAATAATATCCTTCCTAGAACTGGTCGACCAGAACTGGACACAGTATTCCAGAAGAGGACTCACCAGTGGCCTGTATAATCTCAATATGACTTCCAACTCCTATATCCAAAGGACTGAGCAATGAAGGCAAATGAGGCAAGCACCTTTTTTTAAACTATCCTGTCTCTCCATGTTGCAAATTTCAATGAATTATGTACCTGAACCCTGAGGTCCCTCTGTTCTACAACACTCCCGAAAGTCTTACCATTAATTGTATAAGCCCTGTCCGTGTTTGTTGTACCAAATGCATTACCTCACATTTATTCAGATTGAACTCCATCTACAGTTTTTCAGCCATTCACACATTTCATCAGGATCCCTTTGTAATCTCAGAAAACCTTCTTCACTGTCCACAATGCCACCCTCCAGTCTATCAGCCAATCACATGCATCTCTCTATGGTACAAATATCTCTGCTAGGGGCCCTACGATTTCTTCACCAGCTTCCCACAATGTCTTGAGATACATTTGATCAGGTCCGGGAATTTATCTACCTTTGTGTTTTAAACCTCCAGCACCTCCTTTTCTATAATGTGGACTCATTTTACGACGTTTAGTCATCGAGATGTACAGCACGGAAACAGGCCCATCGCACCAACCCCTGTATGACGTTTCTAGTCGCATTTGCCACAATTTTGCCAATATACTTCTAAACCTTTGCTATTCATACACCCATCCACATACCTGCAAATCGCCTCCCCAGATCTACTTTAAAAATTCCTGTCTAATACTATCTTGCTCCATTGTATAACTTGAACTTGTGGACCAGGCCTGTCCTTTTCCATTGCTATTTTCAAACTAATACAATTGTGGTGACTTTCCAAAGTGCTCCCCCACTAACACCTCAGTCCCGTTCCCGACCTTGTTTCCCAAGGGGAGGTCAGCTTTAGCCCCATTCTCCAGTTGGGCCACTTACATAATGACAGGAGTTTCTGGAACACACTTTACAAATTCCTTCCATCCAAATGCTTAACTTAGTAGCAATCCCAGTCCAGGTTGGGAACGGTTAGGATCCCCTATCATTACAACCCTATTATTCTAAGAGATATCTGAGATCTCCTGACATATTTGCTCCTTCATCTCCCATTGCCTATTGCTGTAGTCCGACCGTAGAAAACTAATGGCCAATTTTTATTTCTCATTTCCACTAATATCGCTTAACTGGGCGATCCTGCATGAATACTCCCTCAAGGTACTGCTGGGATGTTTCCTCCAATCAAAACCACCATCTCTCCTCCTGTTTTGCCTCCTGTTCTATACTTCCTGTAGCATCTGTCTGCGGAACATTGAGCTGCTGTTCCTGTCGCTCCCTCAACTGTGTTTCTGTAATACCTACAACATCCCAGTCCCATGTTCCCATCCATGCTCTGGGTTCCTCTGCCTTATCTGTCTGGCCCTTTGAATTGAAATAACTGCAGTTTAATCCACCAGTTTTCCCTAATTGTCTGCTATGTTCTTGCCTGCGTTGTCTGCTTATATTGCTCTCTTAAACATTTGTACCAGCCTCAACTTTCTTTCTGGCCTTACGACTGTTTAGTGTCACACAGCCCTGCCAGACGAGTTTAAATCCTCTCGAGCAGCTCCAGCAACGTTTCCCACCAGGATGTGGGTCCCCCTCCTGCTCTCTGTTCAGGTGTATTCCCCACCCTGTCTACCTGTGCTGACACCTTCAGACATCCAGGGACTTGCCCACCAAGGTCCCTGTGTCCCTCAGTACTCCAGGAGGACCGACCATTCATGATGGATATCATTCATTTATGAGACTTCCCACAGTGCATTACCTCACAGTGATCAGAAGTAAACTCTGTCTGCCATTCCTCTGCTCAGTTTATCATCTGATGGACATTAGACTGCAGCCTGAGTCCATCCCCCTCACCGTGGACAACACCCTCATCTTTCATGTTATATACAAACCTACTAATGTTACCTTCTGCTTTCACATCCGAGTGATTAATGTCCATAATGTTCAGCATGGCTCCTGCACAGATCCCTGTGGTACACCCGCTGGGCAAAGGCTTTCAATCACAAAACCAACCCTCCACCAATTGTGGAGCCAATTTACCAACTGACCTTGGATCCCATGGGATCTTCCCTTTTGGACCAGCCTTCCGTGTGGGACCTTGTCAAAGACCTTAATGAACTCCATATAACCCACATCATCTGTACTGCCCTCATCAATATCAGAGGACAGTCGTCTAGCAAATCCATACAGACAATCCTGACTGAAACTGCACTGGTATCCATTTTTGGCGAATACATTGTAGAGGTGTTCTTCTTCCTCTTTTTGCAGTTCTGGTGTACTGCAGTGTGTTGTGGCCCTCTTAAACAGTGTCTTGATGCAACTTCTTTTGTGTGTGTTGGGGTGGTTGCTTTCGTAGTTCAGGACTTGGTCTCTGTGTATGTCTTTCCTGTATACCTTTGTGGTGAATTCTCCGTTCGGTTTTCTCTGTACCATCACGTCTAGGAATGGGAGTTGGTTGTCCTTTTCTACCTCTGTAGTGAATCGAATTCCTGTGAGTGTGGCGTTGATGATCCGGTGTGTGTTCTCAATTTCCGTGTTTTTAATTATTACAAAAGTGTCGTCCACATATCTGACACAGAGTTTGGGTTGAATTTGCGGTAAGACTGTTTGTTCTAATCTTTGCATTACCGCTTCAGCGATGAGTCCAGAGATGGGTGAGCCCATGGGTGTGCTGTTGATTTGTTCATGTATTGGGTTGTTGAATGTGAAGTGTGCTGTGAGGTACAGGTCCGGTAGTTTGAGTATGCCGTCTTTGTTGATAGGTTCCCGTCTTGTTGTCCGTTCTGTATGTCCAGCAGGTTGGCTATTGTTTCCCTGGCTAGGGTTTTGTCGAGAGAGGTGAACAGTGCCGTTACGTCGAATGAGACCATAGTTTCTTCCTTGTCTATGTGTATATTTCTGATGATGTCCAAGAATTCCTGTGTTGACTGCATAGAGTGTCTGGATCCGCTGATCAGGTGCTTCAGTTTCTGCTGTAGCTCTTTAGCCAGTTTGTGATGGTGTCCCTGGTAGTGATACTATGGGTCAGATTGGGATGTCTGGTTTGTGCACTTTAGGTAGGACATAGAATCTGAGGGTGTTGTTGCTTGCAGTTTTCATTCTCTGTAGGTCAAACCTGGTTATCTATCCTTTTTTTTGTAGGTTTCTCAGTGTGTTGTTTATTCTATTGGTGAGCTGCGGGGTGGGCTCTAACACCACGCAATTTCATCAACAGATGCCGAAGGGAAAGACAACGGAACGAGGACATGCCACAACCCAAAGGACTAGCCACACTACCATACATCAAGAACATTTCTAAACTGACAGCCAGGCTACTGCGACCACTAGGACTCATAACAGCACACAACCCAACAGCCACTCTCAGACAACAACTCACCAGAACGAAGGACCCGATACCCAGCATGAGCAAAACCAATGTAGTGTACAAAATCCCATGCAAGGACTGCACAAAACACTACATAGGACAAACAGGAAGACAGCTAACGATCCGTATCCATGAACACCAACTAGCCACGAAATGACATGACCAGCTATCCTTAGTAGCCTCACACTCCTATGACAAGCAACATGAGTTCCACTGGGACAACACTACTATTATAGGACAAGCCAAACAGAGAACAGCCAGGGAATTCCTCGAGGCATGGCACTCATCCACAGATTCAATCAAAAAACACATCGACCTGGACCCGATATACTGGCCACTGCAGCGGACAGCTGGAACTGACAACCAGAAGTGGCAGAGACAAGCCACTATAAATGCCAGAGGAAACATCACAGAAGCGCTTCACAGGAGGCTCCCAAGCACTGAGGATGTCACTTAGACAGGGGAAGAAACGTTTGCAACACAAATTCCCAGCTCTGCGAAGAGAACCACAACAACGGGCACCCGAGCTACAAATCTTCTCCCAAACTTTGAAGCCCTTCAGACTCTACAAAGCTCCGTCATGAACAAGCCACCATCTCTCTATTTCCTTTGCCTTCTTCAGTTTCTGCAACTCGCTGTATCTTCCAGTAACGTTCTTTAGTTACTGTAGGTCTGCCGAGCTCCCCAGATAACCTGTTCCATCCCCTCCAGCTCCCTCAATCACTGTAAAGCCCTCTGCTCTGTCTAATCCTCCTAAAAAGTAGAGCAGGTGGCTCGAAATCAGCACCAAGTCACAGAGGGAGTGACCGTGTGAGGGAGCAATTTGGAGCAGGAGCTTGAGGCTGACTCACACCTGGGAGAACATAAATCAGCACTGAGGATCGAGGCCTAGCTGTACCTGGGAGTCACAGAGACGGTGACCCTGTGAGGGAGCAGACTGGAGTGAGAGCTGGACGATTACACGTCCGAGGAGACACATCACTGTGTGTGCACGTGTCCCTCCCTTGTTTTGTGTTTGTGTGTGTGTGTGTGTATGCGTGTGTGTCCCCTTCCCTCGCTGTGTGTGTGTAACTCGCCTCACTGTGTGTGTCCCTCCGTCACTGCGTGTGTGTGAGCATGTCCCTCCATCGCTGTGTGTGCGTGTCCCTCCCTCACTGCGTGTGCATGAGATGTCCCTCCGTCGCTGTGTGTGAGAGTTTGTGTGTGCATATGTCTGCATGTCATCCTCCATCACTTTGTGTGTGTCCCCTCGCTGTGTGTGTGTGTGTGTCCTTCCTTCGCTGTGTGTGTGCGTGTGTGTCCCTCCCTTGCCGTGTGTGTGTGCGTGTCCCCCTCCCTCACTGTGTGTGTGTGTCCCTCCCTCGCTCTGTCTGTGCGTGTTCCTCCCTCGCTGTGTGTGTACGTGTCACCCTCTCGCTGTGTTTGTGCGTATCCCCCCTCCCTCGCTGTGTTTGTGCATGTCACCCCCTCGCTGTGTGTGTGCGTGTCCCCCTTTCACGCTGTGTGCGTGTCCCCATCCCTTGCTGTGTGTGTGTGCGTGTCCCCCTCCCTCGCTGTGGGTGTGTGTACGTGTCCCCCTCCCTCGCTGTGTGTGTGTGCGTGCCCCTCCCTCGCTGTGTGCGTGTCCCCCTCCCTCGCTGTGTGTGCATGCCCCCTCCCTCACTGTATTCGCGTGTCCCCCTCCCTCACTGTATTCGCGTGTCCCCCTCCCTCGCTGTGTGTGCATGTCCCCCTCCCTCGTGGTGTGTGTGTGTGTGTGTCCCTTTCCCTCGCTCTGTGTGTGTCACCCCTCCTCGCTGTGTGTGCACGTGTCCCTCCCTCGCTGTGCGTGTGTTCCTCCCCCTCGCTATGTGTGTGCGTGTCCCCCTCCCTCGCTGAGTGCGTGTCCCCCCCACTGTGTGTGTGCGTGTGACCGCTCCCTCTGTGTGCGTGCCCCCCTCCCTCGCTGTGTGTGTGCGCGTGATCCTCCCTCGCTGTGTGTGTGCGTGTCCCTCCCTCACTGTGTGTGCGCATGACCCCTCCTTCGCTCTGTGTGAGCGTGTCCCTCCCTCGCTGTGTGTGTATGTCTGTGCGTGTCCCACCCTCACTGTGTGTGTGCGCGTGTCCCCCTCCCTCGCTGTATCTGTGTGGCACCCTCCCTTGCTGTGTCTGTGTGTGTCCCACCCTCGCTGTGTGTGTGTGTCCCTCCCTCGCTGTGTGTGTGACCCCCTCCCTCTCTGTGTGTGCACGTGTCCCTCACTCGCTGTGTGACCCCCTCCCTTGCCGTGTGTGTGTGTGCGTGTTTCCCTCCCTCGCTATGTGCGTGTGCATATCCCCCTCCCTCGCTGTGTGTGTCCCCCTCCCTTGCCGTGTGTGTGTGTGCGTGTCCCCCTTCCTCGCTATGGAGGAGTGCATGTCCCCCTCCCTCGCTGTGTGTGTGTCCCACCGTCGCTGTGCATGTGTCCCTCCCTCGCTGTGTGTGTGACCCCCTCCATCTCTGTGTGTGCACGTGTCCCTACCTCGCTGTGTGCGTGGCCCCCTCCCTCGCTGTGTGCGTGTCCCCTCCCTCGCTGTGTGCGTGTCCCCCTCCCTCACTCTGTGTGTGTGTGTGTGTGTGTGTCCCTCTCTCACTGTGTGTGTGTCCCTCTCTCGCTGTGTGTGTGTCCCCCTCCCTCGCTGTGTGTATCCCCATCCCTCGCTGTGTGTGCGTGTGTCCACCCCTCGCTGTGTGTGCCCCCCTCGCTGTGTGTGCCCCAGCCCCTCTCTGAGTGTGTCCCCCCCCCCGCTGTGCGTGTCCCCCTCCTTCACTGTATGTGTGTATGTGTGTTTCCCTGCCTCGCTCTGTGTGTGTCTATCCCTCCCTCGGTGTGAGTGTGTGTGTGTGTGTGTGTGTGCGCGCGCGTGCGTGCGTGCATGTCCCTCCTTTGCTCTGTGTGTGTGTGTGTGTGTGTCCCTAGGTGTGTGTGTTTTATGCGTGACCCCCCCGGCCGTGTGTGTCCCTCCCTCGCTGTGTGTGTGCCCGTGCCCCCTCCCTCACTGAGTGCGCGTGTCCCCCTCCCTCGCTGTGTGTGCTTGTCCCCCTCCCTTGCTCTGTGTGTGTGTGTTTGTGTGTGCGTGTCCCCCTTCCTTGCTGTGTGCGTGTGTGTGACCCTCTCCCTCGCTGTGTGCATGTCCCCCTCCCTCACTGTGTGTGTGCGCGTATGCCCCTCCCTCGCTGGGTGTGTGTGTGCGTGTCCCCCTCCCTCGCAGTGTGTGTGTGCGTGTCCTTCCCTCACTGTCTGTGTGCGTGTCCCCCTCCCTGTCTGTGTGCATGTACCCCTCCCTCGTGGTGTGCGTGTCCCATCCCTCGCTCTGTGTGTGAGTCCACCTTGCTGTGTGTGTCCCTCCCTCGCAGTGTGTGTGCACGTGCTCCCTCCCTCACTCTGTGCGTGTGTCCCCCTCCCTCACTGTGTGTGCATGTCCCCTCCCTTGCTGTGTGTGTGTGTCCCTCTCCCTCGCTCGGTGTGTGTCCCCCTCCTCGATGTGTGTGCACGTGTCCCTCCCTCGCTGTGTGTGTGTCCATCCCTCGCTGTGTGTGTGCGTGTGACCCCTCCCCCTGTGTGTGTGACCCCTACCTCGCTGTGTTTGTGTGTCCCCCACCCTCGCAGTGTGTGTCCTCCCTTCCCTCGCTGTGTGTGTGTGCGTGTCCCTCCCTCGCTGTGTGTGGACGTGTCCCTCTCACTCGCTGTGTGTGTGTGCGTGTCCTTCCCACGCTGTGTGTGCGCGTGCAACCTCCCTCGGTCTGTGTATGCGTGTCCCTCCATCGCTGTGTGTGTGTGCGTGTCTGTGCGTGTACCACCCTCGCTGTGTGTGTGTCCTCCCTTCCTTCACTGTGTGTGCACGTGTCCCTCCCTCGCTGTGTGTGCACGTGTCCCTCCCTCGCTGGGTGTGCACGTATTCCTCCCTCGATATGTGTGCGTGTCCCTCCCTCGCTGTGTGTGCACGTGTCCCTCTCCCTCGCTGCGTGCGTGACCCTCCCTCACTGTGTGTGCGCGTGTCCCTCCCACGCTGTGTGTGCGCATGTCCCCCTCCCTCGGTCTGTGTGTGTGTGTCCCTCCCTCGCTGTGTGTCTGTGTCTGTGCGTGTCCCACCCTCACTGTGTGTGTGCGCGTGTCCCCCTCCCTCGCTGTGTGTGTGTCCCTCTCCCTCGCTGTGTGTGTGTGTGCGTGTCCCTCCCTCGCTGTGTGTGCACGTGTCCCTCACTCGCTATGTGTGCACGTGTCCCTCTCCCTCGCTGTGTGCGTGTGCGTGTGCGTGTCACTCCTCCATCGCTGTGTGTGTGTTCTCCCTTCCCTCGCTGTGTGTGTGCATTGTCCCTCCCTCGCTGTGTGTGCACGTGTCCCTCCCTCACTGTGTGTATGTGCGTGTCCCTCTCCCTCGCTGTGTGCGTGTGCGTGACCCTCCCTCACTGTATGTGTGCGTGTCCCTCCCTCGCTGTGTGTGCGCGTGTCCCCCTCCCTCGGTCTGTGTGTGCGTGTCCCTCTCTCGCTGTGTGTGTGTGTGTCTGTGCGTGTCCCACCCTCACTGTGTGTGTGCGCGTGTCCCCCTCCCTCGCTGTGTGTGTTTCCCTCTCCCTCGCTGTGTGCATGTCCCTCCTCCCTCGCTGTGTGTGTGTCCTCCCTTCCCTCACTTTGTGTGCATGTGTCCCTCCCTCGCTGTGTGTGTGTCTGTGTGCGTGTCCCTACCTCGCTGTGTGTGCACGTATCCCTCTCCCTCGCTGTGTGTGTGTGCGTGACCCTCCCTCACTGTGTGTGTGCGTGTCCCTCCCTCGCTGTGTCTGCGTGTCCCCCATCCCTCGGTCTGTGTGTGCGTGCCCCTCCCTCGCTGTGTGCGTGTCCCCCTCCCTCGCTGTGTGTGCATGTTCCCCTCCCTTGTGGTGTGTGTGTGTGTGTGTCACCCCTCCCCGCTGTGTGTGCACCCCCTCCTCGCTGTGTGTACACGTGTCACTCCCTCGCTGTACGTGTGTCCCTCCCCGTCACTGTGTGTGTGCGTGTCCCCCTCCCTCGCTGTGTGTGTCCCCCTCCCTCGCTGTGTGTGTGTGTGTGTGTCCCCCTCCCTCGCTGTGTGTGCACGTGTCCCTCCCTCGCTGTGTGCGTGTGCGTGTTCCCCTCCCTCGCTGTGTGCGTGTCCCCCTCCCTTTCATGTGTGTGTGTGCGTGTCCCCCTCCCTCGCTGTGTGCGTGTGTGTGACCCTCCCTCGCTCTGTGTGCGCGTGTCCCTCCCTCGCTCTGTGTGTGCGTGTCCCTCCCTCGCTGTGTGTGTGTATGTCTGTGCATGTGCGCGTGTCCCCCTCATTCGCTGTGTGTTTATCCCCCCCCTCGCTGTGTCTGTGTGTGTCCCACCCTCGCTGTGTGTGTGACCCCTCCCTCGCTGTGTGCGTGACCCCCTCCCTCTCTGTGTGTGCACGTGTGCCTCACTCGCTGTGTGTCCCCCTCCCTTGCCGTGTGTGTGTGCGTGTCCCCCTCCCTCGCTATGTGCGTGTGCATGTCCCCCTCCCTCGCTGTGTGTGTCCCCCTCTCTTGCCATGTGTGTGCGCGTGTCCCCCTCCCTCGCTATGTAGGTGTGCGTGTCCCCCTCCCTCGCCGTGTGCGTGTCCCCTCCCTCACTGTGTGTGTGTGTGTCCTTCGCTGAGTGTGTGTCCCCCTCCCTCGCTGTGTGTGTGTCCCCCTCCCTCGTTGTGTGTGTGTCCCCCTCCCTTACTGTGTGTATCCCCATCCCTGGCTGTGTGTGCGTGTGTCCACCTCTCGCTCTGTGTGTGTGTGCCCCAGCCCCTCGCTGTGTGTGCCCCAGCCCCTCGCTGTGTGTGTCCCCCCCTCGCTGTGCGTGTTCCCCTCCCTCACTGTATGTGTGTGTGTGTGTTTCCCTGCCACGCTGTGTGTGTGTCTATCCCTCCCTTGGTGTGAGTGTGTGTGTGTGTGCGCGCGCGCGCGGGCGTGCATGTCCCTCCTTTGCTCTGTATGTGTGTGTGTGTGTGTGTGTGTGTGTGTCCCTCCCTAGGTGTGTGTGTTTTATGCGTGTGTCCCCCTTGCTGTGTATATCCTCCCCTTGCTGTGTGTGTCCCTCCCTCGCTGTGTGTGTGCCTGTGCTCCCTCCCTCACTCTGTTCGCTTGTGCCCTCACTCGCTGTGTGTGCTTGTCCCCCTCCCTCGCCCTGTGTGTGTGTGATTGTGTGTGTGTGTGTGTTTGTGTGTGCGTGTCCCCCTTTCTCGCTGTGTGCGTGTGTGTGCCCCTCTCCCTCGCTGTGCGCGTGAACCCCTCCCTCGCTGTGTGTGTGCGCGTGTCCCCCTCCCTCGCTGTGTGTGTGTGTGTGCGTGTCCCCGTCCCTCGCAGTGTGTGTGTGCGTGTCCTTCCCTCGCTGTGTGCGTGTCCCCCTTCCTGTCTGTGTGCGTGTCCTACTCCCTCGCTGTGTGCATGTCCCATCCCTCGCTCTGTGTGTGTGTGTCCCCCTTGCTGTGTGTGTCCCTCCCTCACTGTCTGTGTGCGCGTGCTCCCTCCCTCACTCTGTGCGTGTGTCCCCCTCCCTCGCTGTGTGTGTCCCTCCCTCTCTGTGTGTGTGTGTCCCTCTCCCTCGCTAAGTGTGTGACCCCCGTCCTCGCTGTGTGTGCACGTGTCCCTCCCTCGCTGTGTGTGTCCATACCTCGCAGTGTGTGTGTCCCTCCCCCTCGCTGTGTGTGTGCGTGTCCCTCCCTCGCTGTGTGTGTGTGTGCGTGTCCCTCCCTCGCTGTGTGTGCGTGTCCCTCCCTCGCTGTGTGTGTGTGCGTGTCTCTCCCTCGCTGTGTGTGTGTGCGTGTCTGTGCGTGTCCCATCCTCACTGTGTGTGTGCGCGTGTCCCCCTCCTTCGCTGTGTGTGTCCCCCTCACTCGCTTTGTGTGTCCTCCCTTCCCTCGCTGTGTGTGCACGTGTCCCTCCCTCGCTGTGTGTGAGCGTGTCCCTCCCTTGCAGTGTGTGCGCATATCCCCCTCACTCGCTGTGTGCGTGTGCGTGTCCCTCCTCCCTCGCTGTGTGTGTGTCCTCCCTTCCCTCGCTGTGTGTGCACGTGTCCCTGCCTTGCTGTGCGTGTGTGTGTGTGTGTGTGTGTCCCTCCCTCGCTGTGTGTGCACGTGTCCCTCTCCCTCGCTGTGTGCGTGTGCGTGACCCTCCCTCGATGTGTGTGCGCGTGTCCCTCCCTCGCAGTGTGTGCGCGTGTCCCCCTCCCTCGGTCTGTGTGTGCGTGTCCCGCCCTCGCTGTGTTTGTGTCCCCCTTCCCTCGCTGTGTGTGCACGTGTCCCTCCCTAGCTGTGTGTCCCCCTCCCTTGCCGTGTGTGTGTGCGTGTCCCCCTCCCTCGCTATGTGCGTGTGCGTGTCCCCCTACCTCGCTGTGTGTGTCCCCCTCCCTTGCCGTGTGTGTGTGTGCGTGTCCCCCTCCCTCGCTGTGTACGTGTCCCCTCCCTCGCTTTGTGTGTCCCCCTCCCTCACTGTGTGTATACCCCCCTCGCTGTGTGACCCCCCCCGCTGTGTGTGTGTCCCCCCTCGCTGTGTGTGTGTCACACCTCGCTGTGTGTGCCCCACCCCCTCGCTGTGTGTGTCCCCCCCTCGCTGTGCATGTCCCCCTCCCACACTGTATGTGTGTATGTGTGTTTCCCTGCCTCGCAGTGTGTGTGTCTATCCCTCCCTCGGTGTGTGTGTGTGTGTGTGTGTGTGTGTGTGTGTGTCTGTGCGCGCGCGCATGCATGTCCCTCCTTTGGTGTGTGCGTGTGTGTGCGCGCGTCCCTGCCTCACTGTGTGTGTGTATGTGTGTGTCCCTCCTTAGCTGTGTGTGTTTTATGCATGTCCCCCTCTTGCTGTGTGTGTTCTCCCCTCGCTGTGTGTGTGCGTGTCCCCCTCCCTCACTGTGTGTGTGCGTGTGACCCCTCCCTCTGTGTGTGTGACCCGTCCCTCGCTGTGTTTGTGTGTACACACTCCTTCGCTGTGTGTGTGTCCTCCCTTCCCTCGCTGTGTGTGCACGTGTCCCTCCCTCGCTGTGTGTGTGTGCGTGTCCCTCCCTCGCTGTGTGTGTGTGTGCGTGTCCCTCCCTCGCTGTGTGTGTGTGCACGTGTCCCTCCCTCGCTGTGTGTGCGCGTGTCCCCCTCCCTCGGTCTGTGTGTGTGTGTCCCTCCCTCGCTGTGTGTGTGTGTGTCTGTGCGTGTCCCACCCTCAATGTGTGTGTGCGCGTGTCCGTGCGGGTCCCACCCTCAATGTGTGTGTGCACGTGTCCCCCTCCCTCGCTGTGTGCGTGTCCCCGTCCCTCGCAGTGTGTGTGTGCATGTCCTTCCCTCGCTGTGTGCGTGTCCCCATCCCTCGCTGTGTGTGTGTGTCCCCCTTGCTGTGTGCGTCCCTCCCTCGCTGTGTGTGTCTGCGTGCTCCCTCCCTCACTCTGTGCGTGTGTCCCCCTCCTTCGCTGTGTGTGCATGTCCCCCTCCCTCGCTGTGTGTGCACGTGTCCCTCCCTCACTGTGTGTGTGTGTCCCTCCTCCTCGCTCTGTGTGTGCGTGTCCCCCTCCCTCGCTCTGTGTGTGCGTGTGATCCGTCCCTCTGTGTGTGTGACCCCTCCCTCGCTGTGTTTGTGTGTCCCCCCGCCCTCGCTGTGTGTGTGTCCTCCCTTCCCTCGCTGTGTGTGTGTGCGTGTCCCTCCCTCGCTGTGTGTGTGTGCGTGTCCCTCCTTCGCTGTGTGTGCGCGTGTCCCCCTCCCTCGCTGTGTGTGCGCGTGTCCCCTCCCTCGCTGTGTGCGTGTGCGTGACCCTCCCTCGCTGTGTGTGCGCGTGTCCCTCCCTCGCTGTGTGTGCGCGTGTCCCCCTCCCTCGCTCTGTGTGTGCGTGTCCCTCCCTCGCTGTGTGTGTGTCTCTGTGCATGTCCCAAGCTCACTGTGTGTGTGCGTGTGTCCCCCTCCCTCGCTGTGTGTGTGTGTGTCCCTCCCTCGCTGTGTGTGTGTACCCCTCCCTCGCTGTGTGTGTGTCCCCCTCCCTCTCTGTGTATGCCTGTCTCCCTCCCTCGCTGTGTGTATCCCCCTCCCTTGCCGTGTGTGTGTGCGTGTCCCCCTCCCTCGCTATGTAGGTGTGCGTGTCCCCCTCCTTCGCTGTGTGCGTGTCCACTCCCTCGCTGTGTGCATGCCCACTCCCTCGCTGTGTGAGTGTCCCCCTCCCTCACTGTGTGTGTTTGTCCCTCGCTGTGTGTGTGTCCCCCTCCCTCGCTGTGTGTTTCCCCCCTCCCTCGCTGTGTGTGTGTCTCCCTCCCTCGCTGTGTGTATCCCCATCCCTCGCTGTGTGTGCGTGTGTCCCCTCGCTGTGTGTGCCCTACCCCCTCGCTGTGTGTGCCCTACCCCCTCGCTGTGTGTGACCCCCCCTCGCTGTGTGTGTCCTCCCTCGCTGTGCGTGTCCCCCTCCCTCTCTGTATGTGAGTGACCCCTCCCTCGCTGTGTGTATCCCCCTCCCTTGCCGTGTGTGTGTGCGTGTCCCCCTCCCTCGCTCTGTAGGTGTGCGTGTCCCCCTCCCTCGCTGTGTGCATGTCCACTCCCTCGCTGTGTGTGTCCCCCTCCCTCACTGCATGTGTGTGTGTGTGTGTGTCCCTCCCTCGCTGTGTGTGTGTGTCCCCCTCCCTCGCTGTGTGTGTGTCCCCCTCCATCACTGTGTGTATTCCGCTCCCTCGCTGTGTGTGCTTCTGTCCCCTCGCTGTGTGTGTGTGTGTCCCTCGCTGTGTGTGCCACAGCCCCTCGCTGTGTGTGTCCCCCCCTCGCTCTGCGTGTCCCCCTCCCTCACTGTATGTGTGTATGTGTGTTTCCCTGCCTCGCTGTGTGTGTGTGTCTATCCCTCCCTCTGTGTGTGTGTGTGTGTGTGTGTGTGTGTGTGTGTGCGCGTGCATGTCCCTCCTTCACTCTGTGTGTGTGTGTGGGTGTCCCTGCCTCACTGTGTGTGTGTGTGTGTGTCCCTCCCTCGCTGTGTGTGTTTTATGCGTGTCCCCCCCTTGCTGTGTGTGTCCTCCCCTTGCTGTGTGTGTCCCTTCCTCGCTGTGTGTGTGCCCGTGCCCCCTCCCTCACTGTGTGCGCGTGTCCCCCTCCCTTGCTGTGTGTGCATGTCCCCCTCCCTCGCTCTGTGAGTGAGTGTGTGTGTTTGTGGGTGCATGTCCCCCTCCCTCGCTGTGTGTGTGCGTGCCCCTCTCCCTCACTGTGTGCGTGTCCCCCTCCTTCGCAGTGTGTGTGCGCGTGTCCGCCTCCCTCACTGTGTGCGTGTGTGCGTGTCCCCCTCCCTCGCAGTGTGTGTGTGCGTGTCCTTCCCTCGCTGTGTGTGTCCCCCTCCCTTTCTGTGTGCGTGTCCCCCTCCCTCGCTGTGTGCGTGTCCCCATCCCTCGCTCTGTGTGTGTGCGTCCCTTGCTGTGTGTGTCCCACCCTCGCTGTGTGTGCATGTCCCCTTCCTTCGCTGTGTGTGTGTGTGTGTGTGTGTGTGTGTGTGTGTGTCCCTCTCCCTCGCTCTGTGTGTGTCCCCCTCCTCGCTGTGTGTGCACATGTCCCTCCCTCGCTGTGTGTGTGTCCCTCCCCCTCGCTGTGTGTGTGCGTGTCCCCCTTCCTCGCTGTGTGTGCGTGTGTGACCCCTCCCTCTGTGTGTGTGACCCCTCCCTCGTTGTGTTTGTGTGTCCCTCCTCCCTCGCTGTGTGTGTGTCCTCCCTTCACTCGCTGTGTGTGCACGTGTCCCTCCATCGCTCTGTGTGTGTCCCCCCTCCTCGCTGTGTGTGCACATGTCCCTCCCTCGCTGTGTGTGTGTCCCTCCCCCTCGCTGTATGTGTGCATGTCCCCCTTCCTCGCTGTGTGTGTGCGTGTGACCCCTCCCTCTGTGTGTGTGACCCCTCCCTCGTTGTGTTTGTGTGTCCCTCCTCCCTCGCTGTGTGTGTGTCCTCCCTTCCCTCGCTGTGTGTGCACGTGTCCCTCCCTCGCTGTGTGTGTGTCCCCTCCCTCGCTGTGTGCCTGCGTGTTCCCCTCCCTCGCTGTGTGCGTGACCCCCTCCCTTGCTGTGTGTGTGTGTCCCCCTCCCTCGCTGTGTGTGTGCGTGTCTGTCCCTCCCTCGCTGTGTGTGTGTGTGTGTTTGTGTTTACCCCTCCCTCGCTGTGTGCGTGTTCTCCTCCTTTGCTGCGTGTGTGTGCGCGTGTCCCCGTCCCTCGCAGTGTGTGTGTGCGTGTCCTTCCCTCGCTGTGTGCGTGTCCCCCTTCCTGTCTGTGTGCGTGTCCTACTCCCTCGCTGTGTGTCTGCGCATGTCTCTCCCTCGCTGTGTGTGTGTGTGTGTGTGTGTGCCCCCCCTTCGCTGTGTGTGCCCCACCCCCTCGCTGTGTGTGCCCCACAACCTCGCTGTGTGTGACCCCCCTCGCTGTGTGTGTCCCCCTCCCTCACACGATGTGTGTATGTGTGTTTCCCTGCCTCGCTGTCTGCGTGTGCATGTCCCCCTCCCTCGCTGTGTGCGTGTCCCCCTCCCTCGCTGTGTGTGTGTGCGTGTCCCCCCTCGCTGTGTGTGTGTGTGTCCCTCCCTCGCTGTGTGTGTGCACGTCCCCCTCCCTTGCTGTGTGTGTGTGTGTCCCCCTCTGTGTTTGTGTGTGTGTGTGTGTCACTATCTTGCTCTGTTTGTGCATGTCCCCCTCCCTCGCTGTGTTTGTGTGTGTCCCCCCTCCCTCGCTATGTGTGTCCGCGTGTTCCTCCCTCTCTGTGAGTGCATGTCCCCCTCGCTGTGTGTGTCCCCGTGTCCCACCCTCACTGTGCATGCGTGACCCCACCCTCGTTGTGTGCGTGCGTGTCCCCCTCCCTCGTTCTGTGTGTGCGTCCCCCTCCCTCGCTGTGTGTGTGCACGTGTCCCTCCCTCGCTGTGTGTGTGTCCTCCCTCACTGTGTGTGTGTGTGTGTGTCTCTCCCTCGCTGTATGTGTGTGTCCCTCCCCTTGCTGTGTGTGCGCCTGTCCCTCCTCCCTCGCTGTGTGTGTGTTCCCTCTCACGCTGTGTGTGTGTGTCCCCTCCCACGCTGTGTGTGTCCCCCCTCCCTCACTGTATTTGTGTGTCCCTCCCTCGCTGTGTGTGTGTGTCCCTCCCCTCGCTATGTGTGCGCCTGTCCCCCCTCCCTCGCTGTGTGTGTGTTCCCTCTCACGCTGTGTGTGTCCCCTCCCACGCTGTGTGTGTGTCCCCCTCCCTCACTGTATTTGTGTGTGTCCCCTCCCACGCTGTGTGTGTGTGTGTCCCTCCCTCGCTGTGTGTTTGTGAGTGTTCCTCCCTCGCTGTGTGTGTGTGTGTTCACCCCTCGCTGTGTGTTCCCCCTCGCTGAGTGTGCCCCCCTCGCTGTGTGTCTCCCCCTCACTGTGTGTGTCCCCCTCCATCGCTGAGTGTGCCCCCCCTTTGCTGTGTCCCCCCCTCGCTGTGTGCATGTGTGTCCCCCCATCGCTGTGCGTGCGTGCCCCCCTCCCTCACTGTGTGTGTGTCCTACCATCCCTGGCTCTGTGTGTGTGTGTGTGTGTGTGTGTGTGTGTGTCTCCCTCGCTGTGTATGTGTGTGTGTGTGTGTCTCTCCCTCGCTGTGTGTGTGGGTGTGTGCGTGTCCCTCCCTCCCTGTGTGCGTGTGCCCCCTCCCTCGCTCTGTGTGTGTCCCTCCCTTGCCATGTGTGTGTGGGTCCCTCCCTCGCTGTGTGTTTGTGTGTCCCCCTCCCACGCTGTGTTTGTGCGTGTCACCCTCCCTCGCTGTGTGTGTATCCCCCTCCCTCGCTGTGTGTCCGTGTCCCCTCGCTGTGTGTTTTTGCGTGTCTCCCACCCCCGCAGTATGGGCGTGTCCCCCTCCCTCGCTGTGTGTGGGTGTGCGTCCCCCTCCCTCGCTGTGTGTGTGTGTGTGTGTGTGTGTGTCCCTCGTTGTGTGTGTGCGTGTGTGTGTGTCTCCCCCCGCTCTGTGTGTGTGTGTGTGTCCCCTCCCTCGGTGAGTGTGCACCCCTCGCTGTGTGTGTCTCCCCTCCCTCGATGAGTGTGCCCCTCCTTTGCTGTGTCTCCCCTCACTGTGTGTGTGTGTGTCCCGTATCGCTGTGTGTGTCCCCCATGCTGTGTGCATGCGTGTCCCCTCCCTCGCTGTGTGCGTGCGTGCCCCCCCTCTCTCGCTGTGTGCGTGTCCCTCTCCCTCACTGTGTGCGTGTCCCCCCTCCCTGGCTGTGTGTGTGTGTGTGTGTCCCTCCCTCGCTGTGTGCGTGTCCCTCCCTCACTGTGTGGGTGTGTGCGTGTCCCTCCCTCGCTGTGTGCGTGTGTCCCCCTCCCTTGCTGTGTGTGTGTGCGCGTGGGTGATCCCTCGCAGTGTGTGTGTGTCCCTCCCTCACTGTGTGGGTGTGTGCGTGTCATCCTCCCTCGCTGTGTGTGTATCCCCCTCCCTCGCTGTGTGTCCGTGTCCCCTCTCTGTGTGTTTTTGCGTGACCCCCTCCCTCGCTGTGTGTGGGTGTGCGTCCCCCTCCCTCGCTGTGTGTGTGTGTGTGTGTGTGTGTGTCCCTCGTTGTGTGTGTGCGTGTGTGTGTGTCTCCCCCCGCTCTCTGTGTGTGTGTGTGTCCCCTCCCTCGGTGAGTGTGCACCCCTCGCTGTGTGTGTCTCCCCTCCCTCGATGAGTGTGCCCCTCCTTTGCTGTGTCTCCCCTCACTGTGTGTGTGTGTGTCCCGTATCGCTGTGTGTGTCCCCCATGCTGTGTGCATGCGTGTCCCCTCCCTCGCTGTGTGCGTGCGTGCCCCCCTCTCTCGCTGTGTGCGTGTCCCTCTCCCTCACTGTGTGCGTGTCCCCCCTCCCTGGCTGTGTGTGTGTGTGTGTGTCCCTCCCTCGCTGTGTGCGTGTCCCTCCCTCACTGTGTGGGTGTGTGCGTGTCCCTCCCTCGCTGTGTGCGTGTGTCCCCCTCCCTTGCTGTGTGTGTGTGTGCGTGGGTGATCCCTCGCAGTGTGTGTGTGTGTGTCCCTCCCTCACTGTGTGGGTGTGTGCGTGTCATCCTCCCTCGCTGTGTATGTGTGCATGTCCCTCCCTCACTGTGTATGGGTGCATGTCCCTCCCTCGCTGTGTGCGCGTGTTCCTCCCTCGCTGTGTGTGTGTGTGTGTGTGTGTGCATGTGTGTGTTCCTCCCTCGCTGTGTGTGTGTGTGTGCGCGTGTGTGTGTCGCCTCGCTGTGTGTGTTCCCCCCTCGCTGTGTGCGTGTCTCCCTCCCTCGCAGTATGTGTGTGTCCGCCTCCCTCGCTGTGTGAGGGTGTGCGTCCCCCTCCCTCGCTCTGTTTGTGTGTGTGTGTGTGTGTGTGTGTGTGTGTCTCCCCCGGTGTGTGTGTGTCCCCCTCCCTCGCTGAGTGTGCCCCCCCTCTGAGTTTCTCGCCCCTTGCTGTCTGTGTGTGTGCGTCCCATCGCTGTGTGTGTCCCCCACCCTCGCTGTGTGTGTGTGTCCCTCCCTCGCTGTGTGTGTGCGCGCATGACCCTCCCTCGCTGTTTGTGTGCACGTGTCCCTCCCTCGCTGTGTGTGTCCCTCCCTCGCCCTATTTGACCCTCCTCGCGGTGCACGTTCCCGTCCGTCATTGTGTGTGCGTGTCCCCCACCCTCATTGTGTGTGAGTGCCCCCCTCCCTCGCTCTGTGTGTGTGTGCGCGTGTCCCTCCCTCACTGTGTGTATTTGTGTGTGTGTGTCCCTCCCTCGCTGTGTGTGTGTGTCCCGTATCGCTGTGTGTCCCCCCTGCTGTGTGCATGCGTGTCCCCTCCCTCGCTGTGTGCGTGCGTGCCCCCCTCTCTCGCTGTGTGCGTGTCCCTCTCCCTCACTGTGTGCGTGTCCCCCCCTCCCTGGCTGTGTGTGTGTGTGTGTCCCTCCCTCGCTGTGTGCGTGTCCCTCCCTCACTGTGTGGGTGTGTGCGTGTCCCTCCCTCGCTGTGTGCGTGTGTCCCCCTCCCTTGCTGTGTGTGTGTGTGCGTGGGTGATCCCTCGCAGTGTGTGTGTGTGTCCCTCCCTCACTGTGTGGGTGTGTGCGTGTCATCCTCCCTCGCTGTGTATGTGTGCATGTCCCTCCCTCACTGTGTATGGGTGCATGTCCCTCCCTCGCTGTGTGCGCGTGTCCCTCCCTCGCTGTGTGTGTCCCTCCCACGCTGTGTGTGTGTGTCCCTCCCTCGCTGTGTGTGTTTGTGAGTGTTCCTCCCTCGCTGTGTGTGTGTGTGTGTGTGCATGTGTGTGTTCCTCCCTCGCTGTGTGTGTATGTGTGTGCGCGCGCGTGTGTGTGTCGCCTCGCTGTGTGTGTTCCCCCTCGCTGTGTGCGTGTCTCCCTCCCTCGCAGTATGTGTGTGTCCGCCTCCCTCGCTGTGTGTAGGTGTGCGTCCCCCTCCCACGCTCTGTTTGTGTGTGTGTGTATGTGTGTGTGTGTGTGTGTCTCCCCCGGTGTGTGTGTGTCCCCCTCCCTCGCTGTGTGTGCGCGCGAGTCCCTCCCTTACTGTGTGTGTGCGTGTCCCCCGCCCTCATTGTGTGTATGTGTCCCCCCCTCGCTCTGTGTGTGCGCATGTCCCTCCCTCGATTTGTGTGTGTGTGTGTGTGTGTGTGTCCCTCCCTCGCTGTGTGTGTGTCCCCTCCCTCGCTGTATGTGTCCGCGTGTCCCTCCCTCGCTGTGTGTGTGCCGTGTCCCTCCCTATCTGTGTGTGTGCACGTATCGCCCGTCACTGTGCGTGTGTCCCCCTCCCTCGCTGTGTGTGTGCGCGTGTCCATTCCTAACAGTGTGTGTGCGCGTGTCCCTCCCTCGCTGTGTTTGTGCGTGTCCCCCTCCCTCGCTGTGTGTGTGTCCCCCCTCCCTCGCTGTGTTTGTGTGTGTGTGTGTGCGCGTGCGTGCGTGCGTGTGTCCGCGTGTGTCCGCGTGTCCCTCCCTCGCTCTGTGTGTGTGTGTGTGTGGGTATCCCCCTCCCTCGCTGTGTGTGTGTCCCCCTCCCTCGCTGTGTGTGTGCATGTCCCTCCCTCGCTGTGTGTGTCCGCGTGTCCCTCCCTCGCTGTGTGTGTGCATGTCCCCCCTCGCTGTGTGTGTGCGTGTCCCTCCCTCGCTGTGCATGCGTGACCCCACCCTCGTTGTGTGCGTGCGTGTCCCCCTCCCTCGCTGTGTGTGTGTCCCTCTCCCTCGCTGTGTGTGTGCACGTGTCCTTCCTTCGCTGTGTGTGTCCTCCCTCGCCTTGTGTGTGTGTGTGTGTCCCTCCCTCATTGTGTGCGCGTGTCCCCCTCCCTTGCTGTGTGTGCGTGTCCCCATCCCTCGCTCTGTGTGTGTGTGTCCCTTGCTGTGTGTGTCCCACCCTCGCTGTCTGTGTGCGCGTGTTCCCTCCCTCACTCTGTGCGTGTGTCCCCCTCCCTCGCTGTGTGTGCATGTCCCCCTCCTTCGCTGTGTGTGTGTGTGTGTGTGTGTGTCCCTCTCCCTCGCTCTGTGTGTGTCCCCCCCTCCTCGCTGTGTGTGCACATGTCCCTCCCTCGCTGTGTGTGTGTCCCTCCCCCTCGCTGTGTGTGTGCGTGACCCCTTCCTCGCTGTGTGTGAGTGTGTGACCCCTCCCTCTGTGCGTGTGACCCCTCCCTCGTTGTGTTTGTGTGTCCCTCCTCCCTCGCTGTGTGTGTGTCCTCCCTTCACTCGCTGTGTGTGCACGTGTCCCTCCATCGCTCTGTGTGTGTCCCCCCTCCTCGCTGTGTGTGCACATGTCCCTCCCTCGCTGTGTGTGTGTCCCTCCCCCTCGCTGTATGTGTGCATGTCCCCCTTCCTCGCTGTGTGTGTGCGTGTGACCCCTCCCTCTGTGTGTGTGACCCCTCCCTCGTTGTGTTTGTTTGTTTGTGTGTGTCCCTCCCTCGCTGTGTGCGTGTTCCCCTCCCTCACTGTGTGTGCGTGTCCCCCTCCCTCATTGTATGTGCGTGTCCCCCTCCCTCGCTGTGTGTCTGCGCATGTCTCTCCCTCGCTGTGTGTGTGTGTGTGTGTGTGTGTGCCTCCCCTTCGCTGTGTGTGCCCCACCCCCTCGCTGTGTGTGCCCCACAACCTCGCTGTGTGTGACCCCCCTCGCTGTGTGTGTCCCCCTCCCTCACACTATGTGTGTATGTGTGTCTCCCTGCCTCGCTGTCTGCGTGTGCATGTCCCCCTCCCTCGCTGTGTGCGTGTCCCCCTCCCTCGCTGTGTGTGTGTGCGTGTCCCCCCTCACTGTGTGTGTGTGCGTGTCCCTCCCTCGCTGTGTGTGTGCACGTCCCCCTCCCTTGCTGTGTGTGTGTGTCCCCCTCCCTCTGTGTTTGTGTGTGTGTGTGTGTGTGTGTGTGTCACTATCTTGCTCTGTTTGTGCATGTCCCCCTCCCTCGCTGTGTTTGTGTGTGTCCCCCTCCCTCGCTGTGTGTGTCCGCGTGTTCCTCCCGCTCTGTGTGTGCATGTCCCCCTCGCTGTGTGTGTCCCCGTGTCCCACCCTCACTGTGCATGCGTGACCCCACCCTCGTTGTGTGCGTGCGTGTCCCCCTCCCTCGTTCTGTGTGTGCGTCCCCCTCCCACGCTGTGTGTGTGCACGTGTCCCTCCCTCGCTGTGTGTGTGTCCTCCCTCACTGTGTGTGTGTGTGTGTGTGTCCCTCCCTCGCTGTATGTGTGTGTCCCTCCCCTTGCTGTGTGTGCGCCTGTCCCCCCTCCCTCGCTGTGTGTGTGTGTTCCCTCTCACGCTGTGTGTGTGTGTGTCCCCTCCTACGCTGTGTGTGTCCCCCCCTCCCTCACTGTATTTGTGTGTCCCTCCCTCGCTGTGTGTGTGTGTCCCTCCCCTCGCTATGTGTGCGCCTGTCCCCCTCCCTCGCTGTGTGTGTGTGTTCCCTCTCACGCTGTGTGTGTGTCCCCTCCCACGCTGTGTGTGTGTCCCCCTCCCTCACTGTATTTGTGTGTGTCCCCTCCCACGCTGTGTGTGTGTGTGTTCCTCCCTCGCTGTGTGTTTGTGAGTGTTCCTCCCTCGCTGTGTGTGTGTGTCCCCTCCCACGCTGTGTGTGTGTCCCCCTCCCTCACTGTATTTGTGTGTGTCCCCTCCCACGCTGTGTGTGTGTGTGTCCCTCCCTCGCTGTGTGTTTGTGAGTGTTCCTCCCTCGCTGTGTGTGTGTGTGTTCACCCCTCGCTGTGTGTGTTCCCCCTCGCTGTGTGTCTCCCCCTCACTGTGTGTGTCCCCCTCCATCGCTGAGTGTGCCCCCCCTTTGCTGTGTCCCCCCCTCGCTGTGTGCATGTGTGACCCCCATCGCTGTGCGTGCGTGCCCCCTCCCTCGCTGTGTGTGTGTCCTCCCCTCCCTGGCTCTGTGTGTGTGTGTGTGTGTGTGTGTGTGTGTGTGTGTGTGTGTGTGTGTGTGTGTCTCCCTCGCTGTGTATGTGTGTGTGTGTGTGTGTGTGTGTCTCCCTCGCTGTGTGTGGGTGTGTGCGTGTCCCTCCCTCACTGTGTGCGTGTGTCCCCCTCCCTCGCTCTGTGTGTGTCCCTCCCTTGCCATGTGTGTGTGGGTCCCTCCCTCGCTGTGTGTTTGTGTGTCCCCCTCCCGCGCTGTGTTTGTGCGTGTCCCCCTCCCTCGCTGTGTGTGTATCCCCCTCCCTCGCTGTGTGTCCGTGTCCCCTCGCTGTGTGTTTTTGCGTGTCTCCCACCCTCGCAGTATGGGCGTGTCCCCCTCCCTCGCTGTGTGTGGGTGTGCGTCCCCCTCCCTCGCTGTGTGTGTGTGTGTGTGTGTGTGTGTCTCCTCCCGCTCTCTCTGTGTGTGTCCCCTCCCTCGGTGAGTGTGCACCCCTCGCTGTGTGTGTCTCCCCTCCCTCGATGAGTGTGCCCCCCCTTTGCTGTGTTCCCCCTCACTGTGTGTGTGTGTCCCGTATCGCTGTGTGTGTCCCCCCTGCTGTGTGCATGCGTGTCCCCTCCCTCGCTGTGTGCGTGCGTGCCCTCCTCTCTCGCTGTGTGCGTGTCCCTCTCCCTCACTGTGTGCGTGTCCCCCCATCCCTGGCTGTGTGTGTGTGTGTGTGTGTGTGTCCCTCCCTCGCTGTGTGCGTGTCCCTCCCTCACTGTGTGTGTGTGTGCGTGTCCCTCCCTCGCTGTGTGCGTGTGTCCCCCTCTCTTGCTGTGTGTGTGTGTGCGTGGGTGATCCCTCGCAGTGTGTGTGTGTCCCTCCCTCACTGTGTGGGTGTATGCGTGTCATCCTCCCTCGCTGTGTATGTGTGCATGTCCCTCCCACACTGTGTATGGGTGCATGTCCCTCATTCGCTGTGTGCGCGTGTCCCTCCCTCGCTGTGTGTGTGTCCCTCCCACGCTGTGTGTGTGTGTCCCTCCCTCGCTGTGTGTGTTTGTGAGTGTTCCTCCCTCGCTGTGTGTGTGTGTGTGTGTGTATGTGTGTGTTCCTCCCTCGCTGTGTGTGTGTGTGTGCGCGCGTGTGTGTGTCGCCTCGCTGTGTGTGTTCCCCCCTCGCTGTGTGCGTGTCTCCCTCCCTCGCAGTATGTGTGTGTCCGCCTCCCTCGCTGTGTGTGGGTGTGCGTCCCCCTCCCACGCTCTGTTTGTGTGTGTGTGTGTGTGTGTGTGTGTCTCCCCCGGTGTGTGTGTCCCCCTCCCTCGCTGAGTGTGCCACCCCGCTGAGTTTCTCGCCCCTCGCTGTCTGTGTGTGTGTCCCATCGCTGTGTGTGTCCCCCACCCTCGCTGTGTGTGTGTGTCCCTCCCTCGCTGTGTGTGTGCGCGCATGTCCCTCCCGCGCTGTGTGTGTGCACGTGTCCCTCCCTCGCTGTGTGTGTCCCTCCCTCGCCCTGTTTGACCCTCCTCGCTGTGCATGTCCCCGACCCTCATTGTGTGTGCGTGTCCCCCACCCTCATTGTGTGTGAGTGCCCCCTCCCTCGCTCTGTTTGTGTGTGTGTGTATGTGTGTGTGTGTGTGTGTCTCCCCCGGTGTGTGTGTGTCCCCCTCCCTCGCTGTGTGTGCGCGCGAGTCCCTCCCTTACTGTGTGTGTGCGTGTCCCCCGCCCTCATTGTGTGTATGTGTCCCCCCCTCGCTCTGTGTGTGCGCATGTCCCTCCCTCGATTTGTGTGTGTGTGTGTGTGTGTCCCTCCCTCGCTGTGTGTGTGGCCCCTCCCTCGCTGTATGTGTCCGCGTGTCCCTCCCTCGCTGTGTGTGTGCCGTGTCCCTCCCTATCTGTGTGTGTGCACGTATCGCCCGTCACTGTGCGTGTGTCCCCCTCCCTCGCTGTGTGTGTGCGCGTGTCCATTCCTAACAGTGTGTGTGCGCGTGTCCCTCCCTCGCTGTGTTTGTGCGTGTCCCCCTCCCTCGCTGTGTGTGTGTCCCCCCTCCCTCGCTGTGTTTGTGTGTGTGTGTGTGCGCGTGCGTGCGTGCGTGTGTCCGCGTGTGTCCGCGTGTCCCTCCCTCGCTCTGTGTGTGTGTGTGTGTGGGTATCCCCCTCCCTCGCTGTGTGTGTGTCCCCCTCCCTCGCTGTGTGTGTGCATGTCCCTCCCTCGCTGTGTGTGTCCGCGTGTCCCTCCCTCGCTGTGTGTGTGCATGTCCCCCCTCGCTGTGTGTGTGCGTGTCCCTCCCTCGCTGTGCATGCGTGACCCCACCCTCGTTGTGTGCGTGCGTGTCCCCCTCCCTCGCTGTGTGTGTGTCCCTCTCCCTCGCTGTGTGTGTGCACGTGTCCTTCCTTCGCTGTGTGTGTCCTCCCTCGCCTTGTGTGTGTGTGTGTGTCCCTCCCTCATTGTGTGCGCGTGTCCCCCTCCCTTGCTGTGTGTGCGTGTCCCCATCCCTCGCTCTGTGTGTGTGTGTCCCTTGCTGTGTGTGTCCCACCCTCGCTGTCTGTGTGCGCGTGTTCCCTCCCTCACTCTGTGCGTGTGTCCCCCTCCCTCGCTGTGTGTGCATGTCCCCCTCCTTCGCTGTGTGTGTGTGTGTGTGTGTGTGTCCCTCTCCCTCGCTCTGTGTGTGTCCCCCCTCCTCGCTGTGTGTGCACATGTCCCTCCCTCGCTGTGTGTGTGTCCCTCCCCCTCGCTGTGTGTGTGCGTGACCCCTTCCTCGCTGTGTGTGAGTGTGTGACCCCTCCCTCTGTGCGTGTGACCCCTCCCTCGTTGTGTTTGTGTGTCCCTCCTTCCTCGCTGTGTGTGTGTCCTCCCTTCACTCGCTGTGTGTGCACGTGTCCCTCCATCGCTCTGTGTGTGTCCCCCCTCCTCGCTGTGTGTGCACATGTCCCTCCCTCGCTGTGTGTGTGTCCCTCCCCCTCGCTGTATGTGTGCATGTCCCCCTTCCTCGCTGTGTGTGTGCGTGTGACCCCTCCCTCTGTGTGTGTGACCCCTCCCTCGTTGTGTTTGTGTGTCCCTCCTCCCTCGCTGTGTGTGTGTCCTCCCTTCCCTCGCTGTGTGTGCACGTGTCCCTCCCTCGCTGTGTGTGTGTCCCCTCCCTCGCTGTGTGCCTGCGTGTTCCCCTCCCTCGCTGTGTGCGTGACCCCCTCCCTTGCTGTGTGTGTGTGTCCCCCTCCCTCGCTGTGTGTGTGCGTGTCTGTCCCTCCCTCGCTGTGTGTGTGTGTGTGTGTTTGTGTGTGCCCCTCCCTCGCTGTGTGCGTGTTCTCCTCCCTTGCTGCGTGTGTGTGCGCGTGTCCCTCCCTCGCTGTGTGTGTGTGTTTGTGTGTGTCCCTCCCTCGCTGTGTGTGTGTGTTTGTGTGTGTCCCTCCCTCGCTGTGTGCGTGTTCCCCTCCCTCACTGTGTGTGCGTGTCCCCCTCCCTCATTGTATGTGCGTGTCCCCCTCCCTCGCTGTGTGTCTGCGCATGTCTCTCCCTCGCTGTGTGTGTGTGTGTGTGTGTGCCTCCCCTTCGCTGTGTGTGCCCCACCCCCTCGCTGTGTGTGCCCCACAACCTCGCTGTGTGTGACCCCCCTCGCTGTGTGTGTCCCCCTCCCTCACACTATGTGTGTATGTGTGTCTCCCTGCCTCGCTGTCTGCGTGTGCATGTCCCCCTCCCTCGCTGTGTGCGTGTCCCCCTCCCTCGCTGTGTGTGTGTGCGTGTCCCCCCTCACTGTGTGTGTGTGCGTGTCCCTCCCTCGCTGTGTGTGTGCACGTCCCCCTCCCTTGCTGTGTGTGTGTGTCCCCCTCCCTCTGTGTTTGTGTGTGTGTGTGTGTGTGTGTGTGTCACTATCTTGCTCTGTTTGTGCATGTCCCCCTCCCTCGCTGTGTTTGTGTGTGTCCCCCCTCCCTCGCTGTGTGTGTCCGCGTGTTCCTCCCGCTCTGTGTGTGCATGTCCCCCTCGCTGTGTGTGTCCCCGTGTCCCACCCTCACTGTGCATGCGTGACCCCACCCTCGTTGTGTGCGTGCGTGTCCCCCTCCCTCGTTCTGTGTGTGCGTCCCCCTCCCACGCTGTGTGTGTGCACGTGTCCCTCCCTCGCTGTGTGTGTGTCCTCCCTCACTGTGTGTGTGTGTGTGTGTGTCCCTCCCTCGCTGTATGTGTGTGTCCCTCCCCTTGCTGTGTGTGCGCCTGTCCCCCCTCCCTCGCTGTGTGTGTGTGTTCCCTCTCACGCTGTGTGTGTGTGTGTCCCCTCTCACGCTGTGTGTGTCCCCCCTCCCTCACTGTATTTGTGTGTCCCTCCCTCGCTGTGTGTGTGTGTCCCTCCCCTCGCTATGTGTGCGCCTGTCCCCCTCCCTCGCTGTGTGTGTGTGTTCCCTCTCACGCTGTGTGTGTGTCCCCTCCCACGCTGTGTGTGTGTCCCCCTCCCTCACTGTATTTGTGTGTGTCCCCTCCCACGCTGTGTGTGTGTGTGTTCCTCCCTCGCTGTGTGTTTGTGAGTGTTCCTCCCTCGCTGTGTGTGTGTGTCCCCTCCCACGCTGTGTGTGTGTCCCCCTCCCTCACTGTATTTGTGTGTGTCCCCTCCCACGCTGTGTGTGTGTGTGTCCCTCCCTCGCTGTGTGTTTGTGAGTGTTCCTCCCTCGCTGTGTGTGTGTGTTCACCCCTCGCTGTGTGTGTTCCCCCTCGCTGTGTGTCTCCCCCTCACTGTGTGTGTCCCCCTCCATCGCTGAGTGTGCCCCCCCTTTGCTGTGTCCCCCCCTCGCTGTGTGCATGTGTGACCCCCATCGCTGTGCGTGCGTGCCCCCTCCCTCGCTGTGTGTGTGTCCTCCCCTCCCTGGCTCTGTGTGTGTGTGTGTGTGTGTGTGTGTGTGTGTGTGTGTGTGTGTGTGTCTCCCTCGCTGTGTATGTGTGTGTGTGTGTGTGTGTGTGTCTCCCTCGCTGTGTGTGGGTGTGTGCGTGTCCCTCCCTCACTGTGTGCGTGTGTCCCCCTCCCTCGCTCTGTGTGTGTCCCTCCCTTGCCATGTGTGTGTGGGTCCCTCCCTCGCTGTGTGTTTGTGTGTCCCCCTCCCGCGCTGTGTTTGTGCGTGTCCCCCTCCCTCGCTGTGTGTGTATCCCCCTCCCTCGCTGTGTGTCCGTGTCCCCTCGCTGTGTGTTTTTGCGTGTCTCCCACCCTCGCAGTATGGGCGTGTCCCCCTCCCTCGCTGTGTGTGGGTGTGCGTCCCCCTCCCTCGCTGTGTGTGTGTGTGTGTGTGTGTGTGTGTGTCCTCCCGCTCTCTCTGTGTGTGTCCCCTCCCTCGGTGAGTGTGCACCCCTCGCTGTGTGTGTCTCCCCTCCCTCGATGAGTGTGCCCCCCCTTTGCTGTGTTCCCCCTCACTGTGTGTGTGTGTCCCGTATCGCTGAGTGTGTCCCCCCTGCTGTGTGCATGCGTGTCCCCTCCCTCGCTGTGTGCGTGCGTGCCCTCCTCTCTCGCTGTGTGCGTGTCCCTCTCCCTCACTGTGTGCGTGTCCCCCCATCCCTGGCTGTGTGTGTGTGTGTGTGTGTGTCCCTCCCTCGCTGTGTGCGTGTCCCTCCCTCACTGTGTGTGTGTGTGCGTGTCCCTCCCTCGCTGTGTGCGTGTGTCCCCCTCTCTTGCTGTGTGTGTGTGTGCGTGGGTGATCCCTCGCAGTGTGTGTGTGTCCCTCCCTCACTGTGTGGGTGTGTGCGTGTCATCCTCCCTCGCTGTGTATGTGTGCATGTCCCTCCCACACTGTGTATGGGTGCATGTCCCTCATTCGCTGTGTGCGCGTGTCCCTCCCTCGCTGTGTGTGTGTCCCTCCCACGCTGTGTGTGTGTGTCCCTCCCTCGCTGTGTGTGTTTGTGAGTGTTCCTCCCTCGCTGTGTGTGTGTGTGTGTGTGTATGTGTGTGTTCCTCCCTCGCTGTGTGTGTGTGTGTGCGCGCGTGTGTGTGTCGCCTCGCTGTGTGTGTTCCCCCCTCGCTGTGTGCGTGTCTCCCTCCCTCGCAGTATGTGTGTGTCCGCCTCCCTCGCTGTGTGTGGGTGTGCGTCCCCCTCCCTCGCTCTGTTTGTGTGTGTGTGTGTGTGTGTGTGTCTCCCCCGGTGTGTGTGTGTCCCCCTCCCTCGCTGAGTGTGCCCCCCCGCTGAGTTTCTCGCCCCTCGCTGTCTGTGTGTGTGTCCCATCGCTGTGTGTGTCCCCCACCCTCGCTGTGTGTGTGTGTCCCTCCCTCGCTGTGTGTGTGCGCGCATGTCCCTCCCGCGCTGTGTGTGTGCACGTGTCCCTCCCTCGCTGTGTGTGTCCCTCCCTCGCCCTGTTTGACCCTCCTCGCTGTGCATGTCCCCGACCCTCATTGTGTGTGCGTGTCCCCCACCCTCATTGTGTGTGAGTGCCCCCTCCCTCGCTCTGTGTGTGTGTGCGCGTGTCCCTCCCTCACTGTGTGTATTTGTGTGTATGTGTGTGTGTCCCTCCCTCGCTGTGTGTGTGTGTCCCCCTCCGTCGCTGTGTGTGCGCGCGAGTCCCTCCCTTACTGTGTGTGTGCGTGTCCCCCTCCCTCATTGTGTGTATGTGTCCCTCTCCCTCGTTCTGTGTGTGCGCATGTCCCTCCCTCGTTTTGTGTGTGTGTGTGTGTGTCCCTCCCTCGCTGTGTGTGTGCACGTCCCCCTCCCTTGCTGTGTGTGTGTGTGTCCCCCTCTGTGTTTGTGTGTGTGTGTGTGTCACTATCTTGCTCTGTTTGTGCATGTCCCCCTCCCTCGCTGTGTTTGTGTGTGTCCCCCTCCCTCGCTATGTGTGTCCGCGTGTTCCTCCCTCTCTGTGAGTGCATGTCCCCCTCGCTGTGTGTGTCCCCGTGTCCCACCCTCACTGTGCATGCGTGACCCCACCCTCGTTGTGTGCGTGCGTGTCCCCCTCCCTCGTTCTGTGTGTGCGTCCCCCTCCCTCGCTGTGTGTGTGCACGTGTCCCTCCCTCGCTGTGTGTGTGTCCTCCCTCACTGTGTGTGTGTGTGTGTGTCTCTCCCTCGCTGTATGTGTGTGTCCCTCCCCTTGCTGTGTGTGCGCCTGTCCCCCCTCCCTCGCTGTGTGTGTGTGTTCCCTCTCACGCTGTGTGTGTGTGTCCCCTCCCACGCTGTGTGTGTCCCCCCTCCCTCACTGTATTTGTGTGTCCCTCCCTCGCTGTGTGTGTGTGTCCCTCCCCTCGCTATGTGTGCGCCTGTCCCCCCTCCCTCGCTGTGTGTGTGTTCCCTCTCACGCTGTGTGTGTCCCCTCCCACGCTGTGTGTGTGTCCCCCTCCCTCACTGTATTTGTGTGTGTCCCCTCCCACGCTGTGTGTGTGTGTGTCCCTCCCTCGCTGTGTGTTTGTGAGTGTTCCTCCCTCGCTGTGTGTGTGTGTGTTCACCCCTCGCTGTGTGTTCCCCCTCGCTGAGTGTGCCCCCCTCGCTGTGTGTCTCCCCCTCACTGTGTGTGTCCCCCTCCATCGCTGAGTGTGCCCCCCTTTGCTGTGTCCCCCCCTCGCTGTGTGCATGTGTGTCCCCCCATCGCTGTGCGTGCGTGCCCCCCTCCCTCACTGTGTGTGTGTCCTACCATCCCTGGCTCTGTGTGTGTGTGTGTGTGTGTGTGTGTGTGTGTCTCCCTCGCTGTGTATGTGTGTGTGTGTGTGTCTCTCCCTCGCTGTGTGTGTGGGTGTGTGCGTGTCCCTCCCTCCCTGTGTGCGTGTGCCCCCTCCCTCGCTCTGTGTGTGTCCCTCCTTTGCCATGTGTGTGTGGGTCCCTCCCTCGCTGTGTGTTTGTGTGTCCCCCTCCCGCGCTGTGTTTGTGCGTGTCACCCTCCCTCGCTGTGTGTGTATCCCCCTCCCTCGCTGTGTGTCCGTGTCCCCTCGCTGTGTGTTTTTGCGTGTCTCCCACCCCCGCAGTATGGGCGTGTCCCCCTCCCTCGCTGTGTGTGGGTGTGCGTCCCCCTCCCTCGCTGTGTGTGTGTGTGTGTGTGTGTGTGTCCCTCGTTGTGTGTGTGCGTGTGTGTGTGTCTCCTCCCGCTCTCTGTGTGTGTGTGTGTCCCCTCCCTCGGTGAGTGTGCACCCCTCGCTGTGTGTGTCTCCCCTCCCTCGATGAGTGTGCCCCTCCTTTGCTGTGTCTCCCCTCACTGTGTGTGTGTGTGTCCCGTATCGCTGTGTGTGTCCCCCATGCTGTGTGCATGCGTGTCCCCTCCCTCGCTGTGTGCGTGCGTGCCCCCCTCTCTCGCTGTGTGCATGTCCCTCTCCCTCACTGTGTGCGTGTCCCCCCTCCCTGGCTGTGTGTGTGTGTGTGTGTCCCTCCCTCGCTGTGTGCGTGTGTCCCCCTCCCTTGCTGTGTGTGTGTGTGTGTGCGTGGGTGATCCCTCGCAGTGTGTGTGTGTCCCTCCCTCACTGTGTGGGTGTGTGCGTGTCATCCTCCCTCGCTGTGTGTGTATCCCCCTCCCTCGCTGTGTGTCCGTGTCCCCTCGCTGTGTGTTTTTGCGTGACCCCCTCCCTCGCTGTGTGTGGGTGTGCGTCCCCCTCCCTCGCTGTGTGCGTGTGTGTGTGTGTCCCTCGTTGTGTGTGTGCGTGTGTGTGTGTCTCCTCCCGCTCTCTGTGTGTGTGTGTGTCCCCTCCCTCGGTGAGTGTGCACCCCTCGCTGTGTGTGTCTCCCCTCCCTCGATGAGTGTGCCCCCCTTTTGCTGTGTCCCCCCTCACTGTGTGTGTGTGTCCCGTATCGCTGTGCGTGTCCCCCATGCTGTGTGCATGCGTGTCCCCTCCCTCGCTGTGTGCGTGCGTGCCCCCCTCTCTCGCTGTGTGCGTGTCCCTCTCCCTCACTGTGTGCGTGTCCCCCCCCTCCCTGGCTGTGTGTGTGTGTGTGTGTGTGTGTGTGTCCCTTCCTCGCTGTGTGCGTGTCCCTCCCTCACTGTGTGGGTGTGTGCGTGTCCCTCCCTCGCTGTGTGCGTGTGTCCCCCTCCCTTGCTGTGTGTGTGTGTGCGTGGGTGATCCCTCGCAGTGTGTGTGTGTCCCTCCCTCACTGTGTGGGTGTGTGCGTGTCATCCTCCCTCGCTGTGTATGTGTGCATGTCCCTCCCTTACTGTGTATGGGTGCATGTCCCTCCCTCGCTGTGTGCGCGTGTCCCTCCCTCGCTGTGTGTGTGTCCCTCCCACGCTGTGTGTGTGTGTCCCTCCCTCGCTGTGTGTGTTTGTGAGTGTTCCTCCCTCGCTGTGTGTGTGTGTGTGTGTGCATGTGTGTGTTCCTCCCTCGCTGTGTGTGTGTGTGTGCGCGCGTGTGTGTGTCGCCTCGCTGTGTGTGTTCCCCCCTCGCTGTGTGCGTGTCTCCCTCCCTCGCAGTATGTGTGTGTCCGCCTCCCTCGATGTGTGTGGGTGTGCGTCCCCCTCCCTCGCTCTGTTTGTGTGTGTGTGTGTGTGTGTGTGTCTCCCCCGGTGTGTGTGTGTACCCCTCCCTCGCTGAGTGTGCCCCCCCGCTGAGTTTCTCGCCCCTCGCTGTCTGTGTATGTGTGTCCCTCGTTGTGTGTGTGCGTGTGTGTGTGTCTCCCCACGCTCTCTGTGTGTGTGTGTGTCCCCTCCCTCGGTGAGTGTGCACCCCTCGCTGTGTGTGTCCCCCCTCCCTCGATGAGTGTGCCCCCACTTTGCTGTGTCCCCCCCTCACTGTGTGTGTGTGTCCCGTATCGCTGTGTGTGTCCCCCATGCTGTGTGCATGCGTGTCCCCTCCCTCGCTGTGTGCGTGCGTACCCCCCTCTCTCGCTGTGTGCGTGTCCCTCTCCCTCACTGTGTGCGTGTCCCCCCCTCCCTGGCTGTGTGTGTGTGTTTGTGTGTGTGTGTGTCCCTCCCTCGCTGTGTGCGTGTCCCTCCCTCACTGTGTGGGTGTGTGCGTGTCCCTCCCTCGCTGTGTGCGTGTGTCCCCCTCCCTTGCTGTGTGTGTGTGTGCGTGGGTGATCCCTCGCAGTGTGTGTGTGTCCCTCCCTCACTGTGTGGGTGTGTGCGTGTCATCCTCCCTCGCTGTGTATGTGTGCATGTCCCTCCCTCACTGTGTATGGGTGCATGTCCCTCCCTCGCTGTGTGCGCGTGTTCCTCCCTCGCTGTGTGTGTGTGTGTGTGTGTGTGCATGTGTGTGTTCCTCCCTCGCTGTGTGTGTGTGTGTGTGTGTGCGCGCGTGTGTGTGTCGCCTCGCTGTGTGTGTTCCCCCCTCGCTGTGTGCGTGTCTCCCTCCCTCGCAGTATGTGTGTGTCCGCCTCTCTCGCTGTGTGAGGGTGTGCGTCCCCCTCCCTCGCTCTGTTTGTGTGTGTGTGTGTGTGTGTGTGTGTGTGTCTCCCCCGGTGTGTGTGTGTCCCCCTCCCTCGCTGAGTGTGCCCCCCCGCTGAGTTTCTCGCCCCTTGCTGTCTGTGTGTGTGCGTCCCATCGCTGTGTGTGTCCCCCTCCCTCGCTGTGTGCGTGCGTGCCCCCCTCTCTCGCTGTGTGCGTGTCCCTCTCCCTCACTGTGTGCGTGTCCCCCTCCCTGGCTGTGTGTGTGTGTGTGTGTCCCTCCCTCGCTGTGTGCGTGTCCCTCCCTCACTGTGTGGGTGTGTGCGTGTCCCTCCCTTGCTGTGTGTGTGTGTGCGTGGGTGATCCCTCGCAGTGTGTGTGTGTCCCTCCCTCACTGTGTGGGTGTGTGCGTGTCATCCTCCCTCGCTGTGTGTGTATCCCCCCCCCTCGCTGTGTGTTTTTGCGTGTCTCCCACCCTCGCAGTATGGGCGTGTCCCCCTCCCTCGCTGTGTGTCGGTGTGCGTCCCCCTCCCTCGCTGTGTGCGTGTGTGTGTGTGTCCCTCGTTGTGTGTGTGCGTGCGTGTGTTTCTCCTCCCGCTCTCTGTGTGTGTGTGTGTCCCCTCCCTCGGTGAGTGTGCACCCCTCGCTGTGTGTGTCTCCCCTCCCTCGATGAGTGTGCCCCCCTTTTGCTGTGTCCCCCCTCACTGTGTGTGTGTGTCCCGTATCGCTGTGTGTGTCCCCCATGCTGTGTGCATGCGTGTCCCCTCCCTCGCTGTGTGCGTGCGTGCCCCCCTCTCTCGCTGTGTGCGTGTCCCTCTCCCTCACTGTGTGCGTGTCCCCCCCTCCCTGGCTGTGTGTGTGTGTGTGTGTGTGTGTGTGTGTGTCTTCCTCGCTGTGTGCGTGTCCCTCCCTCACTGTGTGGGTGTGTGCGTGTCCCTCCCTCGCTGTGTGCGTGTGTCCCCCTCCCTTGCTGTGTGTGTGTGTGCGTGGGTGATCCCTCGCAGTGTGTGTGTGTCCCTCCCTCACTGTGTGGGTGTGTGCGTGTCATCCTCCCTCGCTGTGTATGTGTGCATGTCCCTCCCTTACTGTGTATGGGTGCATGTCCCTCCCTCGCTGTGTGCGCGTGTCCCTCCCTCGCTGTGTGTGTGTCCCTCCCACGCTGTGTGTGTGTGTCCCTCCCTCGCTGTGTGTGTTTGTGAGTGTTCCTCCCTCGCTGTGTGTGTGTGTGTGTGTGTGCATGTGTGTGTTCCTCCCTCGCTGTGTGTGTGTGTGTGCGCGCGTGTGTGTGTCGCCTCGCTGTGTGTGTTCCCCCCTCGCTGTGTGCGTGTCTCCCTCCTTCGCAGTATGTGTGTGTCCGCCTCCCTCGCTCTGTTTGTGTGTGTGTGTGTGTGTGTGTCTCCCCCGGTGTGTGTGTGTACCCCTCCCTCGCTGAGTGTGCCCCCCCGCTGAGTTTCTCTCCCCTCGCTGTCTGTGTATGTGTGTCCCTCGTTGTGTGTGTGCGTGTGTGTGTGTCTCCCCCCGCTCTCTGTGTGTGTGTGTGTCCCCTCCCTCGGTGAGTGTGCACCCCTCGCTGTGTGTGTCCCCCCTCCCTCGATGAGTGTGCCCCCCCTTTGCTGTGTCCCCCCCTCACTGTGTGTGTGTGTCCCGTATCGCTGTGTGTGTCCCCCATGCTGTGTGCATGCGTGTCCCCTCCCTCGCTGTGTGCGTGCGTACCCCCCTCCCTCGCTGTGTGCGTGTCCCTCTCCCTCACTGTGTGCGTGTCCCCGCCTCCCTGGCTGTGTGTGTGTGTTTGTGTGTGTGTGTCCCTCCCTCGCTGTGTGCGTGTCCCTCCCTCACTGTGTGGGTGTGTGCGTGTCCCTCCCTCGCTGTGTGCGTGTGTCCCCCTCCCTTGCTGTGTGTGTGTGTGCGTGGGTGATCCCTCGCAGTGTGTGTGTGTGTGTCCCTCCCTCACTGTGTGGGTGTGTGCGTGTCATCCTCCCTCGCTGTGTATGTGTGCATGTCCCTCCCTCACTGTGTATGGGTGCATGTCCCTCCCTCGCTGTGTGCGCGTGTTCCTCCCTCGCTGTGTGTGTGTGTGTGTGTGCATGTGTGTGTTCCTCCCTCGCTGTGTGTGTGTGTGTGTGTGCGCGCGTGTGTGTGTCGCCTCGCTGTGTGTGTTCCCCCCTCGCTGTGTGCGTGTCTCCCTCCCTCGCAGTATGTGTGTGTCCGCCTCCCTCGCTGTGTGAGGGTGTGCGTCCCCCTCCCTCGCTCTGTTTGTGTGTGTGTGTGTGTGTGTGTGTGTGTGTCTCCCCCGGTGTGTGTGTGTCCCCCTCCCTCGCTGAGTGTGCCCCCCCTCTGAGTTTCTCGCCCCTTGCTGTCTGTGTGTGTGCGTCCCATCGCTGTGTGTGTCCCCCACCCTCGCTGTGTGTGTGTGTCCCTCCCTCGCTGTGTGTGTGCGCGCATGTCCCTCCCTCGCTGTTTGTGTGCACGTGTCCCTCCCTCGCTGTGTGTCTCCCTCCCTCGCCCTATTTGACCCTCCTCGCGGTGCACGTTCCCGTCCGTCATTGTGTGTGCGTGTCCCCCACCCTCATTGTGTGTGAGTGCCCCCCTCCCTCGCTCTGTGTGTGTGTGCGCGTGTCCCTCCCTCACTGTGTGTATTTGTGTGTGTGTGTCCCTCCCTCGCTGTGTGTGTGTGTCCCGTATCGCTGTGTGTGTCCCCCCTGCTGTGTGCATGCGTGTCCCCTCCCTCGCTGTGTGCGTGCGTGCCCCCCTCTCTCGCTGTGTGCGTGTCCCTCTCCCTCACTGTGTGCGTGTCCCCCCCTCCCTGGCTGTGTGTGTGTGTGTGTGTCCCTCCCTCGCTGTGTGCGTGTCCCTCCCTCACTGTGTGGGTGTGTGCATGTCCCTCCCTCGCTGTGTGCGTGTGTCCCCCTCCCTTGCTGTGTGTGTGTGTGCGTGGGTGATCCCTCGCAGTGTGTGTGTGTGTCCCTCCCTCACTGTGTGGGTGTGTGCGTGTCATCCTCCCTCGCTGTGTATGTGTGCATGTCCCTCCCTCACTGTGTATGGGTGCATGTCCCTCCCTCGCTGTGTGCGCGTGTCCCTCCCTCGCTGTGTGTGTGTCCCTCCCACGCTGTGTGTGTGTGTCCCTCCCTCGCTGTGTGTGTTTGTGAGTGTTCCTCCCTCGCTCTGTGTGTGTGTGTGTGTGCATGTGTGTGTTCCTCCCTCGCTGTGTGTGTATGTGTGTGCGCGCGCGTGTGTGTGTCGCCTCGCTGTGTGTGTTCCCCCTCGCTGTGTGCGTGTCTCCCTCCCTCGCAGTATGTGTGTGTCCGCCTCCCTCGCTGTGTGTAGGTGTGCGTCCCCCTCCCACGCTCTGTTTGTGTGTGTGTGTATGTGTGTGTGTGTGTCTCCCCCGGTGTGTGTGTGTCCCCCTCCCTCGCTGTGTGTGCGCGCGAGTCCCTCCCTTACTGTGTGTGTGCGTGTCCCCCGCCCTCATTGTGTGTATGTGTCCCCACCTCGCTCTGTGTGTGCGCATGTCCCTCCCTCGATTTGTGTGTGTGTGTGTGTGTGTGTGTGTCCCTCCCTCGCTGTGTGTGTGGCCCCTCCCTCGCTGTATGTGTCCGCGTGTCCCTCCCTCGCTGTGTGTGTGCCGTGTCCCTCCCTATCTGTGTGTGTGCACGTATCGCCCGTCACTGTGCGTGTGTCCCCCTCCCTCGCTGTGTGTGTGCGCGTGTCCATTCCTAACAGTGTGTGTGCGCGTGTCCCTCCCTCGCTGTGTTTGTGCGTGTCCCCCTCCCTCGCTGTGTGTGTGTCCCCCCTCCCTCGCTGTGTTTGTGTGTGTGTGTGTGCGCGTGCGTGCGTGTGTCCGCGTGTGTCCGCGTGTCCCTCCCTCGCTCTGTGTGTGTGTGTGTGTGTGGGTATCCCCCTCCCTCGCTGTGTGTGTGTCCCCCTCCCTCGCTGTGTGTGTGCATGTCCCTCCCTCGCTGTGTGTATCCGCGTGTCCCTCCCTCGCTGAGTGTGTGCATGTCCCCCCTCGCTGTGTGTGTGCGTGTCCCTCCCTCGCTGTGCATGCGTGACCCCACCCTCGTTGTGTGCGTGCGTGTCCCCCTCCCTCGCTGTGTGTGTGTCCCTCTCCCTCGCTGTGTGTGTGCACGTGTCCTTCCTTCGCTGTGTGTGTCCTCCCTCGCCTTGTGTGTGTGTGTGTGTCCCTCCCTCATTGTGTGCGCGTGTCCCCCTCCCTTGCTGTGTGTGCGTGTCCCCATCCCTCGCTCTGTGTGTGTGTGTCCCTTGCTGTGTGTGTCCCACCCTCGCTGTCTGTGTGCGCGTGTTCCCTCCCTCACTCTGTGCGTGTGTCCCCCTCCCTCGCTGTGTGTGCATGTCCCCCTCCTTCGCTGTGTGTGTGTGTGTGTGTGTGTGTCCCTCTCCCTCGCTCTGTGTGTGTCCCCCCCTCCTCGCTGTGTGTGCACATGTCCCTCCCTCGCTGTGTGTGTGTCCCTCCCCCTCGCTGTGTGTGTGCGTGTCCCCCTTCCTCGCTGTGTGTGCGTGTGTGACCCCTCCCTCTGTGCGTGTGACCCCTCCCTCGTTGTGTTTGTGTGTCCCTCCTCCCTCGCTGTGTGTGTGTCCTCCCTTCACTCGCTGTGTGTGCACGTGTCCCTCCATCGCTCTGTGTGTGTCCCCCCTCCTCGCTGTGTGTGCACATGTCCCTCCCTCGTTGTGTGTGTGTCCCTCCCCCTCGCTGTATGTGTGCATGTCCCCCTTCCTCGCTGTGTGTGTGCGTGTGACCCCTCCCTCTGTGTGTGTGACCCCTCCCTCGTTGTGTTTGTGAGTCCCTCCTCCCTCGCTGTGTGTGTGTCCTCCCTTCCCTCGCTGTGTGTGCACGTGTCCCTCCCTCGCTGTGTGTGTGTCCCCTCCCTCGCTGTGTGCCTGCGTGTTCCCCTCCCTCGCTGTGTGCGTGACCCCCTCCCTTGCTGTGTGTGTGTGTCCCCCTCCCTCGCTGTGTGTGTGCGTGTCTGTCCCTCCCTCGCTGTGTGTGTGTGTGTGTGTTTGTGTGTGCCCCTCCCTCGCTGTGTGCGTGTTCTCCTCCCTTGCTGCGTGTGTGTGCGCGTGTCCCTCCCTCGCTGTGTGTGTGTGTTTGTGTGTGTCCCTCCCTCGCTGTGTGTGTGTGTTTGTGTGTGTCCCTCCCTCGCTGTGTGCGTGTTCCCCTCCCTCACTGTGTGTGCGTGTCCCCCTCCCTCATTGTATGTGCGTGTCCCCCTCCCTCGCTGTGTGTCTGCGCATGTCTCTCCCTCGCTGTGTGTGTGTGTGTGTGTGTGTGTGCCCCCCCTTCGCTGTGTGTGCCCCACCCCCTCGCTGTGTGTGCCCCACAACCTCGCTGTGTGTGACCCCACTCGCTGTGTGTGTCCCCCTCCCTCACACTATGTGTGTATGTGTGTCTCCCTGCCTCGCTGTCTGCGTGTGCATGTCCCCCTCCCTCGCTGTGTGCGTGTCCCCCTCCCTCGCTGTGTGTGTGTGCGTGTCCCCCCTCACTGTGTGTGTGTGCGTGTCCCTCCCTCGCTGTGTGTGTGCACGTCCCCCTCCCTTGCTGTGTGTGTGTGTCCCCCTCCCTCTGTGTTTGTGTGTGTGTGTGTGTGTGTGTGTCACTATCTTGCTCTGTTTGTGCATGTCCCCCTCCCTCGCTGTGTTTGTGTGTGTCCCCCCTTCCTCGCTGTGTGTGTCCGCGTGTTCCTCCCGCTCTGTGTGTGCATGTCCCCCTCGCTGTGTGTGTCCCCGTGTCCCACCCTCACTGTGCATGCGTGACCCCACCCTCGTTGTGTGCGTGCGTGTCCCCCTCCCTCGTTCTGTGTGTGCGTCCCCCTCCCACGCTGTGTGTGTGCACGTGTCCCTCCCTCGCTGTGTGTGTGTCCTCCCTCACTGTGTGTGTGTGTGTGTGTGTCCCTCCCTCGCTGTATGTGTGTGTCCCTCCCCTTGCTGTGTGTGCGCCTGTCCCCCCTCCCTCGC
This sequence comes from Hemiscyllium ocellatum, assembly GCF_020745735.1. Classification (NCBI taxonomy): domain Eukaryota; kingdom Metazoa; phylum Chordata; class Chondrichthyes; order Orectolobiformes; family Hemiscylliidae; genus Hemiscyllium; species Hemiscyllium ocellatum. The sequence continues at coordinate 3,169,402 of NC_083438.1, forward strand.
TGTGTGTGTGTGTTCCCTCTCACGCTGTGTGTGTGTGTCCCCTCTCACGCTGTGTGTGTCCCCCCTCCCTCACTGTATTTGTGTGTCCCTCCCTCGCTGTGTGTGCGTGTCCCTCCCCTCGCTATGTGTGCGCCTGTCCCCCTCCCTCGCTGTGTGTGTGTGTTCCCTCTCACGCTGTGTGTGTGTCCCCTCCCACGCTGTGTGTGTGTCCCCCTCCCTCACTGTATTTGTGTGTGTCCCCTCCCACGCTGTGTGTGTGTGTGTCCCTCCCTCGCTGTGTGTTTGTGAGTGTTCCTCCCTCGCTGTGTGTGTGTCCCCTCCCACGCTGTGTGTGTGTCCCCCTCCCTCACTGTATTTGTGTGTGTCCCCTCCCACGCTGTGTGTGTGTGTGTCCCTCCCTCGCTGTGTGTTTGTGAGTGTTCCTCCCTCGCTGTGTGTGTGTGTGTTCACCCCTCGCTGTGTGTGTTCCCCCTCGCTGTGTGTCTCCCCCTCACTGTGTGTGTCCCCCTCCATCGCTGAGTGTGCCCCCCCTTTGCTGTGTCCCCCCTCGCTGTGTGCATGTGTGACCCCCATCGCTGTGCGTGCGTGCCCCCTCCCTCGCTGTGTGTGTGTCCTCCCCTCCCTGGCTCTGTGTGTGTGTGTGTGTGTGTGTGTGTGTGTCTCCCTCGCTGTGTATGTGTGTGTGTGTGTGTGTGTGTGTCTCCCTCGCTGTGTGTGGGTGTGTGCGTGTCCCTCCCTCACTGTGTGCGTGTGTCCCCCTCCCTCGCTCTGTGTGTGTCCCTCCCTTGCCATGTGTGTGTGGGTCCCTCCCTCGCTGTGTGTTTGTGTGTCCCCCTCCCGCGCTGTGTTTGTGCGTGTCCCCCTCCCTCGCTGTGTGTGTATCCCCCTCCCTCGCTGTGTGTCCGTGTCCCCTCGCTGTGTGTTTTTGCGTGTCTCCCACCCTCGCAGTATGGGCGTGTCCCCCTCCCTCGCTGTGTGTGGGTGTGCGTCCCCCTCCCTCGCTGTGTGTGTGTGTGTGTGTGTGTGTGTGTGTGTGTCTCCTCCCGCTCTCTCTGTGAGTGTCCCCTCCCTCGGTGAGTGTGCACCCCTCGCTGTGTGTGTCTCCCCTCCCTCGATGAGTGTGCCCCCACTTTGCTGTGTCCCCCCTCACTGTGTGTGTGTGTCCCGTATCGCTGTGTGTGTCCCCCCTGCTGTGTGCATGCGTGTCCCCTCCCTCGCTGTGTGCGTGCGTGCCCTCCTCTCTCGCTGTGTGCGTGTCCCTCTCCCTCACTGTGTGCGTGTCCCCCCATCCCTGGCTGTGTGTGTGTGTGTGTGTGTGTGTCCCTCCCTCGCTGTGTGCGTGTCCCTCCCTCACTGTGTGGGTGTGTGCGTGTCCCTCCCTCGCTGTGTGCGTGTGTCCCCCTCTCTTGCTGTGTCTGTGTGTGCGTGGGTGATCCCTCGCAGTGTGTGTGTGTCCCTCCCTCACTGTGTGGGTGTGTGCGTGTCATCCTCCCTCGCTGTGTATGTGTGCATGTCCCTCCCACACTGTGTATGGGTGCATGTCCCTCATTCGCTGTGTGCGCGTGTCCCTCCCTCGCTGTGTGTGTGTCCCTCCCACGCTGTGTGTGTGTGTCCCTCCCTCGCTGTGTGTGTTTGTGAGTGTTCCTCCCTCGCTGTGTGTGTGTGTGTGTGTGTGTGTATGTGTGTGTTCCTCCCACGCTGTGTGTGTGTGTCCCTCCCTCGCTGTGTGTGTTTGTGAGTGTTCCTCCCTCGCTGTGTGTGTGTGTGTGTGTGTGTGTATGTGTGTGTTCCCCCCTCGCTGTGTGCGTGTCTCCCTCCCTCGCAGTATGTGTGTGTCCGCCTCCCTCGCTGTGTGTGGGTGTGCGTCCCCCTCCCTCGCTCTGTTTGTGTGTGTGTGTGTGTGTGTCTCCCCCGGTGTGTGTGTGTCCCCCTCCCTCGCTGAGTGTGCCCCCCCGCTGAGTTTCTCGCCCCTCGCTGTCTGTGTGTGTGTCCCATCGCTGTGTGTGTCCCCCACCCTCGCTGTGTGTGTGTGTCCCTCCCTCGCTGTGTGTGTGCGCGCATGTCCCTCCCGCGCTGTGTGTGTGCACGTGTCCCTCCCTCGCTGTGTGTGTCCCTCCCTCGCCCTGTTTGACCCTCCTCGCTGTGCATGTCCCCGACCCTCATTGTGTGTGCGTGTCCCCCACCCTCATTGTGTGTGAGTGCCCCCTCCCTCGCTCTGTGTGTGTGTGCGCGTGTCCCTCCCTCACTGTGTGTATTTGTGTGTGTGTGTGTGTGTCCCTCCCTCGCTGTGTGTGTGTGTGTCCCCCTCCGTCGCTGTGTGTGCGCGCGAGTCCCTCCCTTACTGTGTGTGTGCGTGTCCCCCTCCCTCATTGTGTGTATGTGTCCCTCTCCCTCGTTCTGTGTGTGCGCATGTCCCTCCCTCGTTTTGTGTGTGTGTGTGTGTGTCCCTCCCTCGCTGTGTGTGTCCCCCTGCCTCATTGTGTGTGTGGCCCCTCCCTCGCTGAATGTGTCCGCGTGTCCCTCCCTCGCTGTGTGTGCGCCGTGTCCCTCCCTATCTGTGTGTGTGCACGTATCCCCCGTTGCTGTGCGTGTGTGTCCCCCTCCCTCGCTGTGTGTGTGCGCATGTCCCTTCCTAACAGTGTGTGTGCGCGTGTCCCTCCCTCGCTGTGTTTGTGCGTGTCCCCCTCCCTCGCTGTGTGTGTGTCCCCTCCCTCGCTGTGTGTGTGTGTGTGTGTGTGTGTGCGTGTGTCCGCGTGTCCCTCCCTCGCTCTGTGGGTGTGTGTGTGTGTGTGTGTGTGTGTGTGTATCCCCCTCCCACGCTGTGTGTGTGCATGTCCCTTGCTCGCTGTGTGTGTGCATGTCCCCCCTTGCTGTATGTGTGCGTGTCCCACCCTCGCTGTGCATGCGTGACCCCACCCTCGATTTGTGCGTGCGTGTCCCCCTCCCTCGCTGTGTGCGTGTCCCCTCGCTCGCTGTGTGTGTGTCCCCCTCCCTTGCTGTGTGTGCGCGCGAGTCCCTCCCTTACTGTGTGTGTGCGTGTCCCCCACCCTCATTGTGTGTATGTGTCCCCCCCTCGCTCTGTGTGTGCGCATGTCCCTCCCTCGATTTGTGTGTGTGTGTGTGTGTGTGTCCCTCCCTCGCTGTGTGTGTGGCCCCTCCCTCGCTGTATGTGTCCGCGTGTCCCTCCCTCGCTGTGTGTGTGCCGTGTCCCTCCCTATCTGTGTGTGTGCGCGTGTCCCTCCCTCGCTGTGTTTGTGCGTGTCCCCCTCCCTCGCTGTGTGTGTGTCCCCCTCCCTCGCTGTGTTTGTGTGTGTGTGTGTGCGCGTGCGTGCGTGTGTCCGCGTGTGTCCGCGTGTCCCTCCCTCGCTCTGTGTGTGTGTGTGTGTGTGTCTGTGTATCCCCATCCCTCGCTGTGTGTGTGTCCCCCTACCTCGCTCTGTGTGTGCATGTCCCTCCCTTGCTGTGTGTGTCCGCGTGTCCCTCCCTCGCTGTGTGTGTGCATGTCCCCCCTCGCTGTGTGTGTGCGTGTCCCTCCCTCGCTGTGCATGCGTGACCCCACCCTCGTTGTGTGCGTGCGTGTCCCCCTCCCTCGCTGTGTTTGTGTCCCCCTCCCACGCTGTGTGTGTGTCCCCCTCCCTCGCTGTATTTGTGTGTGTCCCTCTCTCGCTGTGTATCTTTGTGCGTGTCCCCCCTCGCTGTGTGTGTGCGGGTCCCCTCTCGCTATATGCCTGCGTGTCCCCTCCCTCACTGTGTGTGCGCGTGTCCCGCCCTTGCTGTGTTTGTGTGTGTCCCCCTCCCTTGCTGTGTGTGTGTCCCCCTCCCTCGCTGTGTGTGTCCCTCCCACGATGTGTGCGTGTCCCTTCCTCGCTGTGTGTGTGTCCCTCCCTTGCTGTGTGTGTCCTCCCTCGCTGTGTGTGTGTGTGTGTGTGTGCGTGTGTGTCCCTCGTTGTGTGTGTGCGTGTGTGTGTGTCTCCCCCCGCTCTGTGTGTGTGTGTGTGTCCCCTCCCTCGGTGAGTGTGCACCCCTCGCTGTGTGTGTCCCCCCTCCCTCGATGAGTGTGCCCCCCTTTGCTATGTCCCCCCTCACTGTGTGTGTGTGTCCCGTATCGCTGTGTGCGTTCCCCCTGCTGTGTGCATGCGTGTCCCCTCCCTCGCTGTGTGCGTGCGAGCCCCCCTCTCTCGCTGTGTGCGTGTTCCTCTCCCTCACTGTGTGCGTGTCCCCCCCTCCCTGGCTCTGTGTGTGTGTGTGTGTGTGTGTGTCCCTCCCTCGCTGTGTGCGTGTCCCTCCCTCACTGTGTGGGTGTGTGCGTGTCCCTCCCTCGCTGTGTGCGTGTGTCCCCCTCCCTTGCTGTGTGTGTGTGCGTGTGTGATCCCTCGCAGTGTGTGTGTGTCCCTCCCTCACTGTGTGGGTGTGTGCGTGTCATCCTCCCTCGCTGTGTATGTGTGCATGTCCCTCCCTCACTGTGTATGGGTGCATGTCCCTCCCTCGCTGTGTGCGCATGTCCCTCCCTCGCTGTGTGTGTGTCCCTCCCTCGCCGTGTGTGTTTGTGAGTGTTCCTCCCTCGCTGTGTGTGTGTGTGTGTGTGCATGTGTGTGTTCCTCCCTCGCTGTGTGTGTGTGTGTGTGTGTGTGCGCGCGTGTGTGTGTCGCCTCGCTGTGTGTGTTCCCCCCTCGCTGTGTGCGTGTCTCCCTCCCTCGCAGTATGTGTGTGTCCGCCTCCCTCGCTGTGTGTGGGTGTGCGTCCCCCTCCCTCGCTCTGTCTGTGTGTGTGTGTGTGTGTGTGTGTGTGTGTGTGTCTCCCCCGGTGTGTGTGAGTCCCCGTCCCTCGCTGAGTGTGCCCCCCCCGCTGAGTTTCTTGCCCCTCGCTGTCTGTGTGTGTGTGTCCCATCGCTGTGTGTGTCCCCCACCCTCGCTGTGTGTGTGTGTCCCATCGCTGTGTGTGTGTGTCCCACCCTCGCTGTGTGTGTGCGCGCATGTCCCTCCCTCGCTGTGTGTGTGCGCGCATGTCCCTCCCTCGCTGTGTGTGTGCACTTGTCCCTCCCTCGCTGTGTGTGTGCACGTGTCCCTCCCTCGCTGTGTGTGTCCCTCCCTCGCCCTGTTTGACCCTCCTCGCTGTGCATGTCCCCGTCCCTCATTGTGTGTGCGTGTCCCCCACCCTCATTGTCTGTGAGTGTCCCCCTCCCTCGCTCTGTGTGTGTGTGCGCGTGTCCCTCCCTCACTGTGTGTATTTGTGTGTGTGTGTGTGTGTGTCCCTCCCTCGCTGTGTGCGTGTCCCCCTTCCTCGCTGTGTGTGCACGTGTGACCCCTCCCTCTGTGTGTGTGACCCCTCCCTCGTTGTGTTTGTGTGTCCCTCCTCCCTCGCTGTGTGTGTGTCCTCCCTTCACTCGCTGTGTGTGCACGTGTCCCTCCCTCGCTCTGTGTGTGTCCCCCCTCCTCGCTGTGTGTGCACATGTCCCTCCCTCGCTGTGTGTGTGTCCCTCCCCATCGCTGTATGTGTGCATGTCTCCCTTCCTCGCTGTGTGTGTGCGTGTGACTCCTCCCTCTGTGTGTGTGACCCCTCCCTCGTTGTGCTTGTGTGTCCCTCCTCCTTCGCTGTGTGTGTGTCCTCCCTTCCCTCGCTGTGTGTGCACGTGTCCCTCCCTCGCTCTGTGTGTGTCCTCCCTCACTGTGTGTGTGTGTGTGTGTGTGTGTGTCCCTCCCTCGCTGTATGTGTGTGTCCCTCCCCTTGCTTTGTGTGCGCCTGTCCCTCCCTCCCACGCTGTGTGTGTGTGTCCCCACTCCCACGCAGTGTGTGTGTCCCCCTCCCTCGCTGTATTTGTGTGTGTCCCTCCCTCGCTGTGTATCTGTGTGTGTCCCCTCGCTGTGTGTGTGCGAGTCCCCCCTCGCTCTGTGCCTGCGTTTCCTCTCCCTCGCTGTGTGCGTGTCCCGCTTCCACACTGTGTGCTTGTCCCCCTCCCTCGCTGTGCGTGTATGTGTGTCCACCCTCCCTCGCTGTGTGTGTGTGTCCCCTCCCTCGCTATGTGTGTGTGTGTGTGTGTGTCCTCCCTCGCTGTGTGTGTGTGTGCGCCTGTTCCCCCCTCCCTCGCTGTGTGTGTGTGTGTTCCCTCTCACGCTGTGTGAGTGTGTCCCCTCCCATGCTGTGTGTGTCCCCCCCTCACTGTATTTGTGTGTCCCTCCCCCGCTGTGTGTGTGTGTCCCTCCCCTCGCTATGTGTGCGCCTGTCCCCCTCCCTCGCTGTGTGTGTGTGTTCCCTCTCACGCTGTGTGTGTGTCCCCTCCCACGCTGTGTGTGTGTCCCCCTCCCTCACTGTATTTGTGTGTGTCCCCTCCCACGCTGTGTGTGTGTGTGTCCCTCCCTCGCTGTGTGTTTGTGAGTGTGCCTCCCTCGCTGTCTGTGTGTGTGTTCACCCCTCGCTGTGTGTGTTCCCCCTCGCTGAGTGTGCCCCCTCGCTGTGTGTCTCCCCCTCACTGTGTGTGTCTCCCTCCCTCGCTGAGTGTGCCCCCCCTTTGCTGTGTCCCCCCTCGCTGTGTGCATGTGTGTCCCCCACATCGCTGTGCGTGCGTGCCCCCCTCCCTCGCTGTGTGTGTGTCCTACCATCCCTGGCTCTCTGTGTGTGTGTGTGTGTGTGTGTGTGTGTGTGTCTCCCTCGCTGTGTATGTGTGTGTGTGTGTGTGTGTGTGTCTCCCTCGCTGTGTGTGTGGGTGTGTGCGTGTCCCTCCCTCCCTGTGTGCGTGTGTCTCCCTCCCTCGCTCTGTGTGTGTCCCTCCCTTGCCATGTGTGTGTGGGTCCCTCCCTCGCTGTGTGTTTGTGTGTCCCCCTCCCGCGCTGTGTTTGTGCGTGTCCCCCTCCCTCGCTGTGTGTGTATCCCCCTCCCTCGCTGTGTGTCCGTGTCCCCTCGCTGTGTGTTTTTGCGTGTCTCCTGCCCTCGCAGTAATGGCGTGTCCCCCTCCCTCGCTGTGTGTGGGTGTGCGTCCCCCTCCCTCGCTGTATGTGTGTGTGTGTGTGTGTGTGTGTGTCTCCCCCCGCTCTGTGTGTGTGTGTCCCCTCCCACGGTGAGTGTGCACCCCTCGCTGTGTGTGTCCCCCCTCCCTCGATGAGTGTGCCCGCCCTTTGCTGTGTCCCCCCCTCACTGTGTGTGTGTGTCCCGTATCGCTGTGTGTCCCCCCCCTGCTGTGTGCATGCGTGTCCCCTCCCTCGCTGTGTGCGTGCGTGCCCCCCTCTCTCACTGTGTGCGTGTCCCTCTCCCTCACTGTGTGCGTGTCCCCCCCTCCCTGGCTGTGTGTGTGTGTGTGTGTGTGTGTCCCTCCCTCGCTGTGTGCGTGTCCCTCCCTCACTGTGTGGGTGTGTGCGTGTCCCTCCCTCGCTGTGTGCGTGTGTCCCCTCCCTTGCTGTGTGTGTGTGCGTGTGTGATCCCTCGCAGTGTGTGTGTGTCCCTCCCTCGCTGTGTGGGTGTGTGCGTGTCATCCTCCCTCGCTGTGTATGTGTGCATGTCCCTCCCTCACTGTGTGTGGGTGCATGTCCCTCCCTCGCTGTGTGCGCGTGTCCCTCCCTCGCTGTGTGTGTGTCCCTCCCACGCTGTGTGTGTGTGTCCCTCCCTCGCTGTGTGTGTTTGTGAGTGTTCCTCCCTCGCTGTTTGTGTGTGTGTGTGTGTGCTTGTGTGTGTTCCTCCCTCGCTGTGTGTGTGTGTGTGTGTGTGTGTGTGTCCGCGCGCGTGTGTGTGTCGCCTCGCTGTGTGTGTTCCCCCCTCGCTGTGTGCGTGTCTCCCTCCCTCGCAATATGTGTGTGTCCGCCTCCCTCGCTGTGTGTGGGTGTGCGTCCCCCTCCCTCGCTCTGTCTGTGTGTGTGTGTGTGTGTGTGTGTGTGTCTCCCCCGGTGTGTGTGTGTCCCCCTCCCTCGCTGAGTGTGTCCCCCCGCTGAGTTTCTCGCCCCTCGCTTTCTGTGTGTGTGTGTCCCATCGCTGTGTGTGTCCTTCCCTCGCTGTGTGTGTGCGCGCATGTCCCTCCCTCGCTGTGTGTGTGCACGTGTCCCTCCATCGCTGTGTGTCCCTCCCTCGCCCTGTTTGACCCTCCTCGCTGTGCATGACCCCGTCCCTCATTGTGTGTGCGTGTCCCCCACCCTCATTGTGTGTGAGTGTCCCCCTCCCTCGCTCTGTGTGTGTGTGCGCGTGTCCCTCGCTCACTGTGTGTATTTGTGTGTGTGTGTGTCCCTCCCTCGCTGTGTGTGCGCGCGAGTCCCTCCCTATCTGTGTGTGTGCACGTATCCCCCGTTGCTGTGCGTGTGTGTCCCCCTCCCTCGCTGTGTGTGCGTGTCCCCCTCCTTCATTGTGTGTATTTGTCCCCCTCCCTCGCTCTGTGTGTGCGCGGTGTCCCTCCCTATCTGTGTGTCTGCACGTATCCCCCGTTGCTGTGCGTGTGTGTCCCCCTCCCTCGCTGTGTGTGTGCGCGTGTCCCTTCCTAACTGTGTGTGCGCGCATGTCCCTCCCTCGCTGTGTGTGTGCATGTGTCCCTCCCTCGCTGTGTGTCCCTCCCTCGCCCTGTTTGACCCTCCTCGCTGTGCATGACCCCGTCCCTCATTGTGTGTGCGTGTCCCCCACCCTCATTGTGTGTGAGTGTCCCCCTCCCTCGCTCTGTGTGTGTGTGCGCGTGTCCCTCGCTCACTGTGTGTATTTGTGTGTGTGTGTGTCCCTCCCTCGCTGTGTGTGCGCGCGAGTCCCTCCCTATCTGTGTGTGTGCACGTATCCCCCGTTGCTGTGCGTGTGTGTCCCCCTCCCTCGCTGTGTGTGCGTGTCCCCCTCCTTCATTGTGTGTATTTGTCCCCTCCCTCGCTCTGTGTGTGCGCCGTGTCCCTCCCTATCTGTGTGTCTGCACGTATCCCCCGTTGCTGTGCGTGTGTGTCCCCCTCCCTCGCTGTGTGTGTGCGCGTGTCCCTTCCTAACTGTGTGTGTGCGCGTGTCCCTCCCTCGCTGTGTTTGTGCGTGTCCCCCTCCCTCGCTGTGTGTGTGTCCTCCCTCCCTCGCTGTGTGTGTGTGTGTGTGTGTGTGTCCGCGTGTCCCTCCCTCGCTCTGTGTGTGTGTGTGTGTGTGTGTATCCCCCTCCCTCGCTGTGTGTGTGCATGCCCCTCGCACGCTGTGTGTGTGCGTGTCCCTCCCTCGCTGTGCATGCGTGACCCCACCCTCGTTTTGTGCGTGCGTGTCCCCCTCCCTCGCTGTGTGCGTGTCCCCTCCCTCGCTGTGTGTGTGTCCCCCTCCCTCGCTGTGTGTGCGCGCGAGTCCCTCCCTTACTGTGTGTGTGCGTGTCCCCCTCCCTCATTGTGTGTATGTGTCCCCCACCCTCGCTCTGTGTGTGCGCATGTCCCTCCCTCGATTTGTGTGTGTGTGTGTCCCTCCCTCGCTGTGTGTGTGGCCCCTCCCTCGCTGTATGTGTCCGCGTGTCCCTCCCTCGCTCTGTGTGTGCCGTGTCCCTCCCTATCTGTGTGTGTGCACGTATCGCCCGTCGCTGTGCGTGTGTCCCCCTCCCTCGCTGTGTGTGTGCACGTGTCCCTTCCTAACAGTGTGTGTGCGCGTGTCCCTCCCTCGCTGTGTTTGTGCGTGTCCCCCTCCCTCGCTGTGTGTGTGTCTCCCCTCCCTCTGTGTGTGTGTGTGTGTGTGTGCGCGTGCGTGCGTGTGTCCGCGTGTGTCCGCGTGTCCCTCCCTCGCTCTGTGTGTGTGTGTGTGTGTGTGTATCCCCCTCCCTCGCTGTGTGTGTGTCCCCCTCCCTCGCGGTGGGTGTGTCCCCCTCCCTCGCTGTGTGTGTGCATGTCCCTCCCTCGCTGTGTGTGTGCGTGTCCCTCCCTCGCTGTGCATGCGTGACCCCACCCTCGTTGTGTGCGTGCGTGTCCCCCTCCCTCTCTGTGTGCGTGTCCCCCTCCCTCGCTGTGTGCGTGTCCCCCTCCCTCACTGTGTGTGTGCACGTGTCCTTCCCTCGCTGTGTGTGTGTCCTCCCTCGCCGTGTGTGTGTGTGTGTCCCTCCCTCGCTGTGTGTGTGTGTGTGTCCCTCCCTTTGCTGTGTGTGTGCCAGTCCCCCCTTCCCTCGCTGTGTGTGTGTTTCCCTCCCACGCTGTGTGTGTGTCCCCTCCCACGCCATGTGTGTGTGTCCCCCTCCCTCGCTGTATTTGTGTGTGTCCCTCCCTCGCTGTGTATCTTTGTGCGTGTCCCCCCTTGCTGTGTGTGTGCGAGTCCCCTCTCACTATGTGCCTGCGTGTGCCCTCCCTCGCTGTGTGTGCGCGTGTCCCGCCCTTGCTGTGTTTGTGTGTGTCCCCCTCCCTCGCTGTGTGTGTGTGTGTCCCTCCCTCGATGTGTGCGTGTCCCTCCCTCGCTGTGTGTGTGTCCCTCCCTTGCTGTGTGTGTCCTCCCTCGCTGCGTGTGTGTGTGTGTGCGTGTGTGTCCCTCCCCTTGCTGTGTGTGCGCCTGTCCCCCTTCCCCCGCTGTGTGTGTGTGTGTGCGTCCCTCCCACGCTGTGTGTGTGTGTCCTCCCTCCCATGCTGTGTGTATGTCCCCCTCCCTCGCTGTATTTGTATGTGTCCCTCCCTCGCTGTGTGACTGTGTGCATGTCCCCCCTCACTGTGTGTGTGCGTGTCCCCCCTCACTATGTGCCTGCGTGTCCCCTCCCTCGCTGTGTGCGTGCGTGTCCCCCTCCCTCACTCTGTGTGTGTGTGTGTGTCCCTCCCTCGCTGTGTGTGTGTCCCCCCTCCCTCGCTGTGTGTGTGTGTGTGCCTGTTCCACCTCCCTCGCTGTGTGTGTGTCCCCTCCCACGCCATGTGTGTGTGTCCCCCTCCCTCGCTGTATTTGTGTGTGTCCCTCCCTCGCTGTGTATCTTTGTGCGTGTCCCCCCTTGCTGTGTGTGTGCGAGTCCCCTCTCGCTACGTGCCTGCGTGTCCCCTCCCTCGCTGTGTGTGCGCTTGTCCCGCCCTTGCTGTGTTTGTATGTGTCCCCCTCCCTCGCTGTGTGTGTGTGTGTGTCCCTCCCTCGATGTGTGCGTGTCCCTCCCTCGCTGTGTGTGTGTCCCTCCCTTGCTGTGTGTGTCCTCCCTCGCTGTGTGTGTGTGTGTGTGTCCCCTCCCACGCTATGTGTGTGTGTCCCCCTCCCTCGCTGTATTTGTGTGTGTCCCTCCCGCGCTTTGTGTGTCCTTCCCCTCGCTATGTGTGCGCCTATCCCCCCTCCCTCGCTGTGTGTGTGTGTCCCATCCACGCTGTGTGTCTCCCTGCCTCGCTGTGTGTGTTTGTGAGTCTTCCTCCCTCGCTGTGTGTGTGTGTGTGTGTGTGTGTGTGTCCCTCGCTGTGTGTGTGTGTGTGTCTCCCCCCTCGCTGTGTGTGTGTGTCCTCTCCCTCGCTGAGTGTGCCCCCCCTCGCTGTGTGTCTCCCCCCTCGCTGTGAGTCCCCCTCCCTCGCTGAGTGTGCCCCCACTTTGCTGTGTGTCTCCTCCCCTCGCTGTATGTGTGTGTGTCCTCTATCTCTGTGTGTGTCCCCCCTGCTGTGTGCATGCGTGTCCCCTCCCTCGCTGTGTGCGTGCGTGCCCCCCTCCTTCGCTGTGTGTGTGTCCTCCCTTCCCTCGCTGTGTGTGCACGTGTCCCTCCCTCGCTCTGTGTGTGTCCTCCCTCACTGTGTGTGTGTGTGTGTGTGTGTGTGTCCCTCCCTCGCTGTATGTGTGTGTCCCTCCCCTTGCTTTGTGTGCGCCTGTCCCTCCCTCCCACGCTGTGTGTGTGTGTCCCCACTCCCACGCAGTGTGTGTGTCCCCCTCCCTCGCTGTATTTGTGTGTGTCCCTCCCTCGCTGTGTATCTGTGTGTGTCCCCTCGCTGTGTGTGTGCGAGTCCCCCCTCGCTCTGTGCCTGCGTTTCCTCTCCCTCGCTGTGTGCGTGTCCCGCTTCCACACTGTGTGCTTGTCCCCCTCCCTCGCTGTGCGTGTATGTGTGTCCACCCTCCCTCGCTGTGTGTGTGTGTCCCCTCCCTCGCTATGTGTGTGTGTGTGTGTGTGTCCTCCCTCGCTGTGTGTGTGTGTGCGCCTGTTCCCCCCTCCCTCGCTGTGTGTGTGTGTGTTCCCTCTCACGCTGTGTGAGTGTGTCCCCTCCCATGCTGTGTGTGTCCCCCCCTCACTGTATTTGTGTGTCCCTCCCCCGCTGTGTGTGTGTGTCCCTCCCCTCGCTATGTGTGCGCCTGTCCCCCTCCCTCGCTGTGTGTGTGTGTTCCCTCTCACGCTGTGTGTGTGTCCCCTCCCACGCTGTGTGTGTGTCCCCCTCCCTCACTGTATTTGTGTGTGTCCCCTCCCACGCTGTGTGTGTGTGTGTCCCTCCCTCGCTGTGTGTTTGTGAGTGTTCCTCCCTCGCTGTGTGTGTGTGTGTTCACCCCTCGCTGTGTGTGTTCCCCCTCGCTGAGTGTGCCCCCTCGCTGTGTGTCTCCCCCTCACTGTGTGTGTCTCCCTCCCTCGCTGAGTGTGCCCCCCCTTTGCTGTGTCCCCCCTCGCTGTGTGCATGTGTGTCCCCCACATCGCTGTGCGTGCGTGCCCCCCTCCCTCGCTGTGTGTGTGTCCTACCATCCCTGGCTCTCTGTGTGTGTGTGTGTGTGTGTGGGTGTGTGCGTGTCCCTCCCTCCCTGTGTGCGTGTGTCTCCCTCCCTCGCTCTGTGTGTGTCCCTCCCTTGCCATGTGTGTGTGGGTCCCTCCCTCGCTGTGTGTTTGTGTGTCCCCCTCCCGCGCTGTGTTTGTGCGTGTCCCCCTCCCTCGCTGTGTGTGTATCCCCCTCCCTCGCTGTGTGTCCGTGTCCCCTCGCTGTGTGTTTTTGCGTGTCTCCTGCCCTCGCAGTAATGGCGTGTCCCCCTCCCTCGCTGTGTGTGGGTGTGCGTCCCCCTCCCTCGCTGTGTGTGTGTGTGTGTGTGTGTGTGTGTGTGTCTCCCCCCGCTCTGTGTGTGTGTGTCCCCTCCCACGGTGAGTGTGCACCCCTCGCTGTGTGTGTCCCCCCTCCCTCGATGAGTGTGCCCGCCCTTTGCTGTGTCCCCCCCTCACTGTGTGTGTGTGTCCCGTATCGCTGTGTGTCCCCCCCCTGCTGTGTGCATGCGTGTCCCCTCCCTCGCTGTGTGCGTGCGTGCCCCCCTCTCTCACTGTGTGCGTGTCCCTCTCCCTCACTGTGTGCGTGTCCCCCCCTCCCTGGCTGTGTGTGTGTGTGTGTGTGTGTGTCCCTCCCTCGCTGTGTGCGTGTCCCTCCCTCACTGTGTGGGTGTGTGCGTGTCCCTCCCTCGCTGTGTGCGTGTGTCCCCTCCCTTGCTGTGTGTGTGTGCGTGTGTGATCCCTCGCAGTGTGTGTGTGTCCCTCCCTCGCTGTGTGGGTGTGTGCGTGTCATCCTCCCTCGCTGTGTATGTGTGCATGTCCCTCCCTCACTGTGTGTGGGTGCATGTCCCTCCCTCGCTGTGTGCGCGTGTCCCTCCCTCGCTGTGTGTGTGTCCCTCCCACGCTGTGTGTGTGTGTCCCTCCCTCGCTGTGTGTGTTTGTGAGTGTTCCTCCCTCGCTGTTTGTGTGTGTGTGTGTGTGCTTGTGTGTGTTCCTCCCTCGCTGTGTGTGTGTGTGTGTGTGTGTGTGTGTCCGCGCGCGTGTGTGTGTCGCCTCGCTGTGTGTGTTCCCCCCTCGCTGTGTGCGTGTCTCCCTCCCTCGCAATATGTGTGTGTCCGCCTCCCTCGCTGTGTGTGGGTGTGCGTCCCCCTCCCTCGCTCTGTCTGTGTGTGTGTGCGTGTGTGTGTGTGTGTCTCCCCCGGTGTGTGTGTGTCCCCCTCCCTCGCTGAGTGTGTCCCCCCGCTGAGTTTCTCGCCCCTCGCTTTCTGTGTGTGTGTGTCCCATCGCTGTGTGTGTCCTTCCCTCGCTGTGTGTGTGCGCGCATGTCCCTCCCTCGCTGTGTGTGTGCACGTGTCCCTCCATCGCTGTGTGTCCCTCCCTCGCCCTGTTTGACCCTCCTCGCTGTGCATGACCCCGTCCCTCATTGTGTGTGCGTGTCCCCCACCCTCATTGTGTGTGAGTGTCCCCCTCCCTCGCTCTGTGTGTGTGTGCGCGTGTCCCTCACTCACTGTGTGTATTTGTGTGTGTGTGTGTCCCTCCCTCGCTGTGTGTGCGCGCGAGTCCCTCCCTATCTGTGTGTGTGCACGTATCCCCCGTTGCTGTGCGTGTGTGTCCCCCTCCCTCGCTGTGTGTGCGTGTCCCCCTCCTTCATTGTGTGTATTTGTCCCCCTCCCTCGCTCTGTGTGTGCGCGGTGTCCCTCCCTATCTGTGTGTCTGCACGTATCCCCCGTTGCTGTGCGTGTGTGTCCCCCTCCCTCGCTGTGTGTGTGCGCGTGTCCCTTCCTAACTGTGTGTGCGCGCATGTCCCTCCCTCGCTGTGTGTGTGCATGTGTCCCTCCCTCGCTGTGTGTCCCTCCCTCGCCCTGTTTGACCCTCCTCGCTGTGCATGACCCCGTCCCTCATTGTGTGTGCGTGTCCCCCACCCTCATTGTGTGTGAGTGTCCCCCTCCCTCGCTCTGTGTGTGTGTGCGCGTGTCCCTCGCTCACTGTGTGTATTTGTGTGTGTGTGTGTCCCTCCCTCGCTGTGTGTGCGCGCGAGTCCCTCCCTATCTGTGTGTGTGCACGTATCCCCCGTTGCTGTGCGTGTGTGTCCCCCTCCCTCGCTGTGTGTGCGTGTCCCCCTCCTTCATTGTGTGTATTTGTCCCCCTCCCTCGCTCTGTGTGTGCGCCGTGTCCCTCCCTATCTGTGTGTCTGCACGTATCCCCCGTTGCTGTGCGTGTGTGTCCCCCTCCCTCGCTGTGTGTGTGCGCGTGTCCCTTCCTAACTGTGTGTGTGCGCGTGTCCCTCCCTCGCTGTGTTTGTGCGTGTCCCCCTCCCTCGCTGTGTGTGTGTCCTCCCTCCCTCGCTGTGTGTGTGTGTGTGTGTGTGTCCGCGTGTCCCTCCCTCGCTCTGTGTGTGTGTGTGTGTGTGTGTATCCCCCTCCCTCGCTGTGTGTGTGCATGCCCCTCGCACGCTGTGTGTGTGCATGTCCCTCCCTCGCTGTGCATGCGTGACCCCACCCTCGTTTTGTGCGTGCGTGTCCCCCTCCCTCGCTGTGTGCGTGTCCCCTCCCTCGCTGTGTGTGTGTCCCCCTCCCTCGCTGTGTGTGCGCGCGAGTCCCTCCCTTACTGTGTGTGTGCGTGTCCCCCTCCCTCATTGTGTGTATGTGTCCCCCACCCTCGCTCTGTGTGTGCGCATGTCCCTCCCTCGATTTGTGTGTGTGTGTGTCCCTCCCTCGCTGTGTGTGTGGCCCCTCCCTCGCTGTATGTGTCCGCGTGTCCCTCCCTCGCTCTGTGTGTGCCGTGTCCCTCCCTATCTGTGTGTGTGCACGTATCGCCCGTCGCTGTGCGTGTGTCCCCCTCCCTCGCTGTGTGTGTGCACGTGTCCCTTCCTAACAGTGTGTGTGCGCGTGTCCCTCCCTCGCTGTGTTTGTGCGTGTCCCCCTCCCTCGCTGTGTGTGTGTCTCCCCTCCCTCTGTGTGTGTGTGTGTGTGTGTGTGCGCGTGCGTGCGTGTGTCCGCGTGTGTCCGCGTGTCCCTCCCTCGCTCTGTGTGTGTGTGTGTGTGTGTGTGTATCCCCCTCCCTCGCTGTGTGTGTGTCCCCCTCCCTCGCGGTGGGTGTGTCCCCCTCCCTCGCTGTGTGTGTGCATGTCCCTCCCTCGCTGTGTGTGTGCGTGTCCCTCCCTCGCTGTGCATGCGTGACCCCACCCTCGTTGTGTGCGTGCGTGTCCCCCTCCCTCTCTGTGTGCGTGTCCCCCTCCCTCGCTGTGTGCGTGTCCCCCTCCCTCACTGTGTGTGTGCACGTGTCCTTCCCTCGCTGTGTGTGTGTCCTCCCTCGCCGTGTGTGTGTGTGTGTCCCTCCCTCGCTGTGTGTGTGTGTGTGTCCCTCCCTTTGCTGTGTGTGTGCCAGTCCCCCCTTCCCTCGCTGTGTGTGTGTTTCCCTCCCACGCTGTGTGTGTGTCCCCTCCCACGCCATGTGTGTGTGTCCCCCTCCCTCGCTGTATTTGTGTGTGTCCCTCCCTCGCTGTGTATCTTTGTGCGTGTCCCCCCTTGCTGTGTGTGTGCGAGTCCCCTCTCACTATGTGCCTGCGTGTGCCCTCCCTCGCTGTGTGTGCGCGTGTCCCGCCCTTGCTGTGTTTGTGTGTGTCCCCCTCCCTCGCTGTGTGTGTGTGTGTCCCTCCCTCGATGTGTGCGTGTCCCTCCCTCGCTGTGTGTGTGTCCCTCCCTTGCTGTGTGTGTCCTCCCTCGCTGCGTGTGTGTGTGTGTGCGTGTGTGTCCCTCCCCTTGCTGTGTGTGCGCCTGTCCCCCTTCCCCCGCTGTGTGTGTGTGTGTGCGTCCCTCCCACGCTGTGTGTGTGTGTCCTCCCTCCCATGCTGTGTGTATGTCCCCCTCCCTCGCTGTATTTGTATGTGTCCCTCCCTCGCTGTGTGACTGTGTGCATGTCCCCCCTCACTGTGTGTGTGCGTGTCCCCCCTCACTATGTGCCTGCGTGTCCCCTCCCTCGCTGTGTGCGTGCGTGTCCCCCTCCCTCACTCTGTGTGTGTGTGTGTGTCCCTCCCTCGCTGTGTGTGTGTCCCCCTCCCTCGCTGTGTGTGTGTGTGTGTGCCTGTTCCCCCTCCCTCGCTGTGTGTGTGTCCCCTCCCACGCCATGTGTGTGTGTCCCCCTCCCTCGCTGTATTTGTGTGTGTCCCTCCCTCGCTGTGTATCTTTGTGCGTGTCCCCCCTTGCTGTGTGTGTGCGAGTCCCCTCTCGCTACGTGCCTGCGTGTCCCCTCCCTCGCTGTGTGTGCGCTTGTCCCGCCCTTGCTGTGTTTGTATGTGTCCCCCTCCCTCGCTGTGTGTGTGTGTGTGTCCCTCCCTCGATGTGTGCGTGTCCCTCCCTCGCTGTGTGTGTGTCCCTCCCTTGCTGTGTGTGTCCTCCCTCGCTGTGTGTGTGTGTGTGTGTCCCCTCCCACGCTATGTGTGTGTGTCCCCCTCCCTCGCTGTATTTGTGTGTGTCCCTCCCGCGCTTTGTGTGTCCTTCCCCTCGCTATGTGTGCGCCTATCCCCCCTCCCTCGCTGTGTGTGTGTGTCCCATCCACGCTGTGTGTCTCCCTGCCTCGCTGTGTGTGTTTGTGAGTCTTCCTCCCTCGCTGTGTGTGTGTGTGTGTGTGTGTGTGTGTGTGTGTCCCTCGCTGTGTGTGTGTGTGTGTCTCCCCCCTCGCTGTGTGTGTGTGTCCTCTCCCTCGCTGAGTGTGCCCCCCCTCGCTGTGTGTCTCCCCCCTCGCTGTGAGTCCCCCTCCCTCGCTGAGTGTGCCCCCACTTTGCTGTGTGTCTCCTCCCCTCGCTGTATGTGTGTGTGTCCTCTATCTCTGTGTGTGTCCCCCCTGCTGTGTGCATGCGTGTCCCCTCCCTCGCTGTGTGCGTGCGTGCCCCCCTCCTTCGCTGTGTGCGTGTGTTCCCCTCCCTCACTGTGTGTGTGTGTGTGTGTGTGTCCCTCCCTCGCTGTGTGCGTGTCCCTCCCTCGCTGTGTGGGTGTGTGCGTGTCCCTTCCTCCCTGCGTGCGTGTGTCCCCCTCCCTTGCTGTGTGTGTGCGTGTCCCCTCCCTCGCTGTGTGCGTGCGTGTCCCCTCCATCGCTGTGTGCCTGCGTGTCCCACTCCCTCGCTGTGTGAGTGCCCCCCTCCCTTGCTGTGTGCGTGTGAACCCCTCCCTCACTGTGTGTGTGTGTGTGTGTGTGTGTGTGTGTGCATCTTCCCTCCCTCGCTCTGTGTGTGTGTGTGTGTCCCTCCCTCGCTGTGTGCGTGTCCCTCCCTCGCTGTGTGGGTGTGTGCGTGTCCCTCCCTCGCTGTGTGCGTGTCCCCCTCTCTTGCTGTGCGTGTGTGCCTCCCTCGCGGTGTGTGTGTGTCCCTCCCTCGCTGTGTGTGTGTCCCCCTCCCTCGCTGTGTGTGGGTGAGCGTCCCCTTCCCTCAATCTGTGTGTGTGTGTGTGTGTGTGCCTCCCTCGCGGTGTGTGTGTGTCCCTCCCTCGCTGTGTGGGTGTGTGCGTGTCACCCTCCCTCGCTGTGTATGTGTGCATGTCCCTCCCTCACTATGTGTGCGTGTCCGTCCCTCACTTTGTGTGTGTGTGTCCCCCTTCCACGCTGCGTGGGACCCCCTCCCTCGCTGCGTGTGTCCCCCTCCCTCGCTGCGTGTGCCCCCCTCCCTTGCTGCTTGTGTGTGCGCACGTGTCCCTCCTTCGCTGTGTGTGTGTGTGTGTGTGTGCGCCCGCGTGCGCGCGAGCGCATGTCCCTCCCTCACTGTGTGTGTGCGTGTGTCCCCCCCTCGCTGTGTGCGCGTTCCTCTCCCTCGCTCTGTGTGTGTGTCCCTCCCACGCTGTGTGTGTGTGTCCCCCTCCCTGGCTCTGTGTGTGTGTGTGTGCGCGCGCGCGCGCGAGCGCATGTCCCTCCCTCACTGTGTGTGTGCCTGTGTCCCCCACCCTCGCTGTGTGCGCGTTCCCCTCCCTCGCTGTGTGTGTGTGTGTCCCTCCCACGTTGTGTGTGTGTCCCTCCCTCGCTGTGTGCGCGTTCCTCTCCCTCGCTCTGTGTGTGTGTCCCTCCCACGCTGTGTGTGTGTGTCCCCCTCCCTGGCTCTGTGTGTGTGTGTGTGCGCGCGCGCGCGCGAGCGCATGTCCCTCCCTCACTGTGTGTGTGCCTGTGTCCCCCACCCTCGCTGTGTGCGCGTTCCCCTCCCTCGCTGTGTGTGTGTGTGTCCCTCCCACGTTGTGTGTGTGTCCCTCCCTCGCTGTGTGTGTTTGTGAGTGTTCCTCCCTCGCTGTGTGTGTGTGTGTGTGTTCCTCCCTCGCTGTGTGTGTGCGCGTGTGTGTGTCCCCTCGCTGTGTGTGTTCCCCCCCTCGCTGTGGGTGTCCCCCCCCGCTGTGTGCGTGTCCCACTCCCTCGCTGTGTGTGTCCCCCTCCCTTGCCATGTGTGTGTGTCCCCCTCCCTCGCTGTGAGAGTGTGACACCCTCCCTCGCTGTGTCTGTTCGTGTACCCCTCCCTTGCTGTGTTTATACGTGTCCCCCTCCCTCGCTGTGTGTGCGTGTCCCCTCGCTGTGTGTTTGTGCGTATCTCCCTCCCTCGCAGTATGTGAGTGTCCCCCTCCCTCGCTGTGTGTGGGTGTGCGTCCCCTTCCCTCGCTCTGTGTGTGTGTGTGTGTGTGTGTCCCTCGCTGTGTGTGTGTGTGTGTGTGTGTGTGTCTCCCCCCCCGTGTGTGTGTGTCCCCCTCCCTCGCTGAGTGGGCCCCCCCGCTGTGTGTCTCCCCCCGTCGCTGTCAGTGTGTGTGTGTGTCCCTTTGCTGTGTGTGTCTCCCACCCTCGCTGTGTGTGTCCCCGCTTCTGTGTGTGTGCGTGACCCCCTCCCTCATTGTGTGTGTGTGTCCCCATCTCGCTGTGTGTGTGTGTCCCTCCCTCGCTGTGTGTGTGCGCGTGTCCCTCCCTCGCTGTGTGTGTCCCTCCCTCGTCCTGTTTGACCCCCCTCGCTGTGAATGTCCCCGGCCCTCATTGTGTGTGAGTGTCCCCTCCCTCGCTGTGTGTGTGAGTGTCCCCCTCCCTCGCTGTGTGTGTGTGCACGTGTCCCTCCCTCAATGTGTGTGTTTGTGTGTGTGTGTGTGTGTGTCCCTCCCTCGCTGTGTGTGTGTCCCGCTCCCTCGCTGTGTGTGCGCGTGACTCCCTCCCTTACTGTGTGTGTGCGTGTCCCCCTCCCTCATTGTGTGTATGTGTACCCCTCCCTCACTCTGTGTGTGTGTGTGTCCCTCACTCTGTGTGTGTTTGTGTGTGTGTGTGTGTGTGCCTCCCTAGCGGTGTGTGTGTGTCCCTTCCTCGCTGTGTGGGTGTGTGCATGTCATCCTCCCTCGCTGTGTATGTGTGCATGTCCCTCCCTCACTATGTGTGCGTGTCCGTCCCTCACTTTGTGTGTGTGTGTGTCCCCCTTCCTCGCTGTGTGTGTGTGCGCGCGTGTCCCTCCTTTGCTCTGTGTGTGTGTGTGTGTGTGTGTGTGTATCCCCCCTCGCTGTGTGTGTGCGCGTGTCCCTCCCTCGCTGTGTTTTTGCGTTTCCCCCTCCCTCGCTGTGTGTGTGTGTGCGTGTCCGCGTGTCCCTCCCTCGCTGTGTGTGTGTGTGTGTGTGTGTGTGTGTGTATCCCCCTCCTTCGCTGTGTGTGTGTCCCCCTCCCTCACTGTGTGTCTGCGTGTCCCTCCCTCGTTGTGCATGCGTGACCCCACCCTCGTTGTGTGCGTGCGTGTCCCCCTCCCTCGCTGTGTGTGTTTCCCCCTCCCTCGCTGTGTGTGTGCACGTGTCCCACCCTCGCTGTGTGTGTGTCCTCCCTCGCCGTGTGTGTGTGTGTGTGTGTGTGTCCCTCCCTCGCTGTGTGTGTGTGTCCCTCCCCTAGCTGTGTGTGCGCCTGTCCCCCCTTCCCTCGCTGTGTGTGTGTGTCCCCCTCCCTCGCTGTATTTGTTTGTGTCCCTCCCTCGCTGTGTATCTGTGTGTCCCCTCCCTCGCTGTGTGTGTTCCCCCCTCGCTGTGTGTGTTCCCCCCCTCGCTGTGTGTCCCGCCCCCCCGCTGTGTGCGCTTGTCCCACTCCCTCGCTGTGTGTGTCCCCCTCCCTTGCCGTGTATGTGTGGGTCCCTCCCTCGCTGTGTGTTTGTGTGTGTCCCCCTCCCTCGCTGTGAGTGTGTGACACCCTCCCTCGCTGTTTTTGTTCGTGACACCCTCCCTTGCTGTGTTTATGCGTGTCCCCCTCCCTCGCTGTGTGTGCGTGTCCCCTCGATGTGGGTTTGTGCGTATCTCCCTCCCTCGCAGTATGTGTGTGTCCCCCTCCCTCGCTGTGTGTGGGTGTGCGTCCCCATCCCTCGCTCTGCGTGTGTGTGTCCCTCGCTGTGTGTGTGTGTGCGCGCCTCCCTCGCGGTGTGTGTGAGTCCCTCCCTCGCTGTGTGGGTGTGTGCGTGTCATCCTCCCTCGCTGTGTATGTGTGCACGTCCCTCCCTCACTATGTGTGCGTGTCCGTCCCTCACTTTATGTGTGTGTGTCCCCCTTCCTCGCTGCGTGTGTCCCCCTCCCTCGCTGCGTGTGTCCCCCTCCCTCGCTGTGTGTGTGTGCGCGCGTGTCCCTCCTTCGCTGTGTGTGTGTGTGTGCGCGCGCGCGAGCGCATGTCCCTCCCTCACTGTGTGTGCGCGTTCCCCTCCCTCGCTGTGTGTGTGTCCCCCTCCCTGGCTGTGTGTGTGTGTGTGTGTGTGTGTGTCCCTCCCTCGCTGTGTGCGTGTCCCTCCCTCGCCGTGTGGGTGTGTGCGTGTCCCTCCCTCCCTGTGTGCGTGTGTCCCCCTCCCTCGCTGTGTACCTGCGTGTCCCCTCCCTCGCTGTGTGCCTGCGTGTCCCCCTCCCTCGCTGTGTGAGTGCCCCCCTCCCTTGCTGTGTGCGTGTGTCCCCCTCCCTCACTGTGTGTGTATGTGTGTGCATCTTCCCTCCCACGCTGTGTGTGTGTGTGTGTGTGTGTGTCGCTCGCTGTGTGAGTGTCCCTCCCTCGCTGTGTGGGTGTGTGCGTGTCCCTCCCTCGCTGTGTGCGTGTCCCCCTCCCTTGCTCTGTGTGTGTGTGTGTATCCCTCCCTCGCTGTGTGGGTGTGTGTGTGTGTCCCTTCCTCGCTGTGTGTGTGTGCGCGCGTGTCCCTCCTTTGCTCTGTGTGTGTGTGTGTGTGTGTGTATCCCCCTCGCTGTGTGTGTGCGCGTGTCCCTCCCTCGCTGTGTTTTTGCGTTTCCCCCTCCCTCGCTGTGTGTGTGTGTGCGTGTCCGCGTGTCCCTCCCTCGCTGTGTGTGTGTGTGTGTGTGTGTGTGTGTATCCCTCTCCTTCGCTGTGTGTGTGTCCCCCTCCCTCACTGTGTGTCTGCGTGTCCCTCCCTCGTTGTGCATGCGTGACCCCACCCTCGTTGTGTGCGTGCGTGTCCCCCTCCCTCGCTGTGTGTGTGTCCCCCTCCCTCGCTGTGTGTGTGCACGTGTCCCACCCTCGCTGTGTGTGTGTCCCTCCCTCGCTGTGTGTGTGTGTCCCTCCCCTAGCTGTGTGTGCGCCTGTCCCCCTTCCCTCGCTGTGTGTGTGTGTCCCCCTCCACGCTGTGTGTGTGTCCCCCTCCCTCGCTGTATTTGTGTGTGTCCCTCCCTCGCTGTGTATCTGTGTGTCCCCTCCCTCGCTGTGTGTGTTCCCCCCTCGCTGTGTGTGTTCCCCCCCTCGCTGTGTGTCCCGCCCCCCCGCTGTGTGCGCTTGTCCCACTCCCTCGCTGTGTGTGTCCCCCTCCCTTGCCGTGTATGTGTGGGTCCCTCCCTCGCTGTGTGTTTGTGTGTGTCCCCCTCCCTCGCTGTGAGTGTGTGACACCCTCCCTCGCTGTTTTTGTTCGTGACACCCTCCCTTGCTGTGTTTATGCGTGTCCCCCTCCCTCGCTGTGTGTGCGTGTCCCCTCGCTGTGGGTTTGTGCGTATCTCCCTCCCTCGCAGTATGTGTGTGTCCCCCTCCCTCGCTGTGTGTGGGTGTGCGTCCCCATCCCTCGCTCTGCGTGTGTGTGTCCCTCGCTGTGTGTGTGTGTGCGCGCCTCCCTCGCGGTGTGTGTGAGTCCCTCCCTCGCTGTGTGGGTGTGTGCGTGTCATCCTCCCTCGCTGTGTATGTGTGCATGTCCCTCCCTCACTATGTGTGCGTGTCCGTCCCTCACTTTGTGTGTGTGTGTCCCCCTTCCTCGCTGCGTGTGTCCCCCTCCCTCGCTGCGTGTGTCCTCCTCCCTCGCTGTGTGTGTGTGCGCGCGTGTCCCTCCTTTGCTGTGTGTGTGTGTGTGCGCGCGCGCGAGCGCATGTCCCTCCCTCACTGTGTGTGCGCGTTCCCCTCCCTCGCTGTGTGTGTGTCCCCCTCCCTGGCTGTGTGTGTGTGTGTGTGTGTGTGTGTGTGTCCCTCCCTCGCTGTGTGCGTGTCCCTCCCTCGCCGTGTGGGTGTGTGCGTGTCCCTCCCTCCCTGTGTGCGTGTGTCCCCCTCCCTCGCTGTGTACCTGCGTGTCCCCTCCCTCGCTGTGTGCCTGCGTGTCCCCCTCCCTCGCTGTGTGAGTGCCCCCCTCCCTTGCTGTGTGCGTGTGTCCCCCTCCCTCACTGTGTGTGTATGTGTGTGCATCTTCCCTCCCACGCTGTGTGTGTGTGTGTGTGTGTGTGTGTGTGTCGCTCGCTGTGTGAGTGTCCCTCCCTCGCTGTGTGGGTGTGTGCGTATCCCTCCCTCGCTGTGTGCGTGTCCCCCTCCCTTGCTCTGTGTGTGTGTGTGTATCCCTCCCTCGCTGTGTGGGTGTGTGCGTGTCATCCTCCCTCGCTGTGTATGTGTGCATGTCCCTCCCTCACTATGTGTGCGTGTCCGTCCCTCACTTTGTGTGTGTGTGTCCCCCTTCCTCACTGTGTGTGTCACCCTCCCTCGCTGCGTGTGTCCCCCTCCCTCGCTGTGTGTGTGTGCGCGCATGTCCCTCCTTCGCTGTGTGTGTGTGTGCGCGCGCGCGCATGTCCCTCCCTCACTGTGTGTGTGCATGTGTCCCCCACCCTCGCTGTGTGCGCGTTCCCCTCCCTTGCTGTGTGTGTGTGTCCCTCCCACGTTGTGTGTGTGTGTCCCTCCCTCGCTGTGTGTGTTTGTGAGTGTTCCTCCCTCGCTGTGTGTGTGTGTGTGTGTGTGTGTTTTCCTCCCTCGCTGTGTGTGTGCGCCTGTGTGTGTCCCCTCGCTGTGTGTGTTCCCCCACTCGCTGTGTGTGTCCCCCCCGCTGTGTGTGCGTGTCCCACTCCCTCGCTGTGTGTGTCCCCCTCCCTTGCCATGTGTGTGTGTCCCCCTCCCTCGCTGTGAGTGTGTGACACCCTCCCTCGCTGTGTCTGTTCGTGTACCCCTCCCTTGCTGTGTTTATACGTGTCCCCCTCCCTCGCTGTGTGTGCGTGTCCCCTCCCTCGCTCTGTGTGTGTGTGTGTGTGT
This sequence comes from Hemiscyllium ocellatum, assembly GCF_020745735.1. Taxonomy (NCBI): domain Eukaryota; kingdom Metazoa; phylum Chordata; class Chondrichthyes; order Orectolobiformes; family Hemiscylliidae; genus Hemiscyllium; species Hemiscyllium ocellatum. The sequence continues at coordinate 3,193,421 of NC_083438.1, forward strand.
GTGTGTGTGTCCCTCGCTGTGTGTGTGTGTGTGTGTGTGTCTCCCCCCCGGTGTGTGTGTGTCCCCCTCCCTCGCTGAGTGGGCCCCCCCGCTGTGTGTCTCCCCCGTCGCTGTCAGTGTGTGTGTGTCCCTTTGCTGTGTGTGTCTCCCACCCTCGCTGTGTGTGTCCCCGCTGTTGTGTGTGTGCGTGACCCCCTCCCTCATTGTGTGTGTGTGTCCCCCATCTCGCTGTGTGTGTGTGTCCCTCCCTCGCTGTGTGTGTACGCGTGTCCCTCCCTCGCTGTGTGTGTCCCTCCCTCGTCCTATTTGATCCCCCGCGCTGTGCATGTCCCCGGCCCTCATTGTGTGTGCGTGTCCCCCTCCCTCATTGTGTGCGCGTGACCCCACCCTCATTGTGTGTGAGTGTCCCCTCCCTCGCTGTGTGTGTGAGTGTCCCCCTCCCTCGCTGTGTGTGTGTGCGCGTGTCCCCCCCTCAATGTGTGTGTTTGTGTGTGTGTGTGTGTCCCTCCCTCGCTGTGTGTGTGTCCCCTTCCCTCGCTGTGTGTGCGCGAGTCCCTCCCTTACTGTGTGTGTGCGTGTCCACCTCCCTCATTGTGTGTATGTGTACCCCTCCCTCGCTCTGTGTGTGTGCCTCCCTCGCGGTGTGTGTGTGTCCCTCCCTCGTTGTGTGGGTGTGTGCGTGTCATCCTCCCTCGCTGTGTATGTGTGCATGTCCCTCCCTCACTATGTGTGCGTGTCCGTCCCTCACTTTGTGTGTGTGTGTGTGTCCCCCTTCCTCGCTGCGTGTGTCCCCCTCCCTCGCTGCATGTGTCCCCCTCCCTCGCTGTGTGTGTGTGCGCGCGTGTCCCTCCTTCGCTGTGTGTGTGTGTGCGCACGAGCGCATGTCCCTCCCTCACTGTGTGTGTGCGTGTGTCCCCCTCACTCGCTGTGTGCGCGTTCCCCTCCCTCGCTGTGTGTGTGTGTACCTCCCTCGCTGTGTGTGCGCGTGAGTCCCTCCCTTACTGTGTGTGTGCGTGTCCCCCTCCCTCATTGTGTGTATGTGTACCCCTCCCTCGCTCTGTGTGTGAGCACGTCCCTCCCTCGTTTTGTGCGTGTGTGTGTGTGTATCCCCCTCCCCCACTGTGTGTGTGTCCCCATCCCTCGCTGTGTGTCCGCGTGCCCCTCCCTCGCTCTGTGTGTGTGTGTGTGTGTGTGTGTGTGTGTATCCCCCCTCGCTGTGTGTGTGCGCGTGTCCCTCCCTCGCTGTGTTTGTGCATGTCCCCCTCCCTCGCTGTGTGTGTCCCCCCCTCGCTGTGTGTGTGTGCGTGTGTCCGCGTGTCCCTCCCTCGCTGTGTGTGTGTGTGTGTGTGTGTGTGTGTGTATCCCCCTCCTTCGCTGTGTGTGTGTCCCCCTCCCTCGCTGTGTGTCTGCGATTCCCTCGTTGGCTGTGCATGCGTGACCCCACCCTCGTTGTGTGCGTGCGTGTCCCCCTCCCTCGCTGAGTGTGTGTCCCCCTCCCTCGCTGTGTGTGTGCACGTGTCCCTCCCTCGCTGTGTGTGTGTCCTCCCTCGCCGTGTGTGTGTGTGTGTGTGTGTGTGTGTGTGTCCGTCCCGCCCTCGCTGTGTGTGTGTGTCCCTCCCCTAGCTGTGTGTGCGCCTGTCCCCCCATCCCTCGCTGTGTGTGTGTGTCCCTCCCACGCTGTGTGTGTGTGTCCCCCTCCACGCTGTGTGTGTGTCCCCCTCCCTCGCTGTATTTGTGTGTGTCCCTCCCTCGCTGTGTATCTGTGTGTCCCCTCCCTCGCTGTGTGCGTGCATTTCCCCTCCCTCGCTGTGTGTGTTCCCCCCCTCGCTGTGTGTGTTCCTCCCCTCGCTGTGTGTCCCGCCCCCCCCGCTGTGTGCACGTGTCCCACTCCCTCCCTGTGTGTGTCCCCCTCCCTTGCCGTGTATGTGTGGGTCCCTCCCTCGCTGTGTGTTTGTGTGTGTCCCCCTCCCTCGCAGTGAGTGTGTGACACCCTCCCTCGCTGTTTTTGTTCGTGATCCCCTCCCTTGCTGTGTTTATGCGTGTCCCCCTCCCTCGCTGTGTGTGCGTGTCCCCTCGCTGTGTGTTTGTGCGTATCTCCCTCCCTCGCAGTATGTGTGTGTCCCCCTCCCTCGCTGGTGTGGGTGTGCGTCCCCCTCCCTCGCTCTGTGTGTGTGTGTCCCTCGCTGTGTGTGTGTGAGTCCCTCCCTCGCTGTGTATGTGTGCATGTCCCTCCCTCACTATGTGTGCGTGTCCGTCCCTCACTTTGTGTGTGTGTGTCCCCCTTCCTCGCTGCGTGTGTCTCCCTCCCTCGCTGCGTGTGTCCCCCTCCCTCGCTGTGTGTGTGCGCGCGTGTCCCTCCTTCGCTGTGTGTGTGTGTGTGTGTGTGTGTGTTTGTGTGCGCGCGCGCGAGCGCATGTCCCTCCCTCACTGTGTGTGCGCGTTCCCCTCCCTCGCTGTGTGTGTGTCCCCCTCCCTGGCTGTGTGTGTGTGTGTGTCTCCCTCGCTGTGTGTGTGTGTGTGTGTGTGTCCCTCCCTCGCTGTGTGCGTGTCCCTCCCTCGCCGTGTGGGTGTGTGTGCGTGTCCCCCTCCCTCGCTGTGTGCCTGCGTGTCCCCTCCCTCGCTGTGTGCCTGCGTGTCCCCCTCCCTCGCTGTGTGAGTACCCCCCTCCCTTGATGTGTGCGTGTGTCCCCCTCCCTCAGTGTGTGTGTGTGTGTGCATCTTCCCTCCCACGCTGTGTGTGTGTGTGTCCCTCGCTGTGTGAGTGTCCCTCCCTCACTGTGTGGGTGTGTGCGTGTCCCTCCCTCGCTGTGTGCGTGTCTCCCTCCCTTGCTCTGTGTGTGTGTGTGTGTGTGTGTGTGTCCCTCCCTCGCTGTGTGGGTGTGTGCGTGTCATCCTCCCTCGCTGTGTATGTGTGCATGTCCCTCCCTCACTATGTGTGCGTGTCTGTCCCTCACTTTGTTTGTGTGTGTCCCCCTTCCTCACTGTGTGTTTCACCCTCCCTCGCTGCGTGTGTCCCCCTCCCTCGCTGTGTGTGTGTGCGCGCATGTCCCTCCTTCGCTGTGTGTGTGTGTGTGTGCGCGCGCGAGCGAGCGCATGTCCCTCCCTCACTGTGTGTGTGCGTGTGTCCCCTACCCTCGCTGTGTGCGCGTTCCCCTCCCTCGCTGTGTGTGTGTGTCCCTCCCACGTTGTGTGTGTGTGTCCCTCCCTTTCTGTGTGTGTGTGTCCCTCCCTCGCTGTGCATGCGTGACCCCACCCTCGTTGTGTGCGTGCGTGTCCCCCTCCCTCGCAGTGTGTGTGTCCCCCTCCCTCGCTGTGTGTGTGCACGTGTCCCTCCCTCGCTGTGTGTGTGTGTGTGTGTGTGTGTGTGTCCCTCCCTCGCTGTGTGTGTGTCCCTCCCTCGCTGTGTGTGTGTCCCTCCCTCGCTGTCTGTGCGCGTGAGTCCCTCCCTTACTGTGTGTGTGCGTGTCCCCCTCCCTCATTGTGTGTATGTGTGTCCCCCATCTCGCTGTGTGTGTGTCCCTCCCTCGCTGTGTGTGTGTCCTCCCTCGCCGTGTGTGTGTGTGTGTGACACCCTCCCTCGCTGTGTCTGTTCGTGTACCCCTCCCTTGCTGTGTTTATACGTTTCCCCCCCCTCGCTGTTTGTGCGTGTCCCCTCGCTGTGTATTTGTGCATATCTCCCTCCCTCGCAGTATGTGTGTGCCCCCCTCCCTCGCTGTGTGTGGGTGTGCGTCCCCTTCCCTCGCTGTGTGTGTGTGTCCCTCGCGGTGTGTGTGTGTGTGTGTGTGTGTGTGTGTGTGAGTGTGTGTGTGTGAGTGTCTCCCCCCTCGGTGTGTGTGTGTCCCCCTCCCTCGCTGATTGGCCCCCCCGCTGTGTGTCTCCCCCCGTCGCTGTCAGTGTGTGTGTGTCCCCGCTGCTGTGTGTGTGCGTGACCCCCTCCCTCATTGTGTGTGTGTGTCCCATCTCGCTGTGTGTGTGTCCCTCCCTCGCTGTGTGTGTGTCCTCCCTCGCCGTGTGTGTGTGTGTGTGTGTCCCTCCCTCGCTGTGTGTGTGTGTCCCTCCCTCGCTGTGTGTGCGCTTGAGTCCCTCCCTTACTGTGTGTGTGCGTGTCCCCCTCCCTCATTGTGTGTATGTGTACCCCTCCCTCGCTCTGTGTGTGCGCATATCCCTCCCTCGTTTTGTGCGTGTGTGTGTGTATCCCCCTCCCCCGCTGTGTGTGTGTCCCCCTCCCTCGCTGTGTGTCCGCGTGTCCCTCCCTCGCTCTGTGTGTGCGTGTGTGTGTGTGTGTGTGTGTGCGTGTGTATCCCCCTCCCTCGCTGTGTGTGTGCGCGTGTCCCTCCCTAACTGTGTGTTTGCGCGTGTCCCTCCCTCGCTGTGTTTGTGCGTGTCCCCCTCCCTCGCTGTGTGTCCCCCCCTCGCTGTGTGTGTGCACGTGTCCCTCCCTCGCTGTGTGTGTGTGTGTGTGTGTGTGTGTGTGTGTGTGTCCCTCCCTCGCTGTGCATGCGTGACCCCACCCTCGTTGTGTGCATGCGTGTCCCCCTCCCTCGCTGTGTGTGTGTCCCCCTCCCTCGCTGTGTGTGTGCACGTGTCCCTCCCTCGCTGTGTGTGTGTGTGTGTGTGTGTGTGTCCCTCCCTCGCTGTGTGTGTGTGTCCCTCCCTCGCTGTGTGTGTCCCCCTCCCTCGCTGTGTGTGTGTGTCCCGTCCCTCGCTATGTGTGTGTGTGTGTGTGTGTGTGTGTCCTCCCTCGCTGTGTGTGTGTGTATGTGTGTGTGCACCTGTCCGCCCCTCCCTCGCTGCTGTGTGTGTCCCCTCCCTCGCTGTGTGTGTCCCCCTCCCTCGCTGTATTTGTGTGTGTCCCTCCCTCGCTGTGTGTGTGTGTCCCTCCCCTCGCTATGTGTGCGCCTGTCCCCCCCTCCCTCGCTGTGTGTGTGTCCCCTCCCACGCTGTGTGTGTGTGTGTCCCTCCCTCGCTGTATGTGTCCCTCCCTCGCTGTGTGTGTGTGTCCCCTTGCTGTGTGTGTTTCCCCCTCGCTGTGTGTGTTCCCTCCCTCGCTGTGTGTCCCCCTCCCTCGCTGTGTGTGTGTCCCTCCCTTGCCATGTGTGTGTGGGTCCCTCCCTCGCTGTGTGTTTGTGTGTGTCCCCTTCCCGCGCTGTGTTTGTGCGTGTCCCCCTCCCTCGCTGTGTGTGTATCCCCCTCCCTCGCTCTGTGTGTGTGTGTGTGTCCCTCGCTGTGTGTGTGTGTGTGTGTGTCTCTCCCCCTTGCTGTGTGTGTGTGTGTGTCTCCCCTCGCTGTGTGTGTGTCCCCCCTCCCTCGCTGAGTGTGCCCCACTTTGCAGTGTGTCTCCCCCTCACTGTGTGTGTGTGTCCCCTATCGCTGTGTATGTCCACCCTCGCTGTGTGCGTGTGTCCCCCTCCCTCGCTGTGTGTGTGTGTGCGTGTCCCTCCCTCGCTGTGTGCGTGTCCCTCCCTCGCTGTGTGCCTGCGTGTCCCCCTCCCTCACTGTGTGCGGGTCCCCCTCCCTTGCTGTGTGCGTGTGTCCCCTCCCTCGCTCTGTGTGTGTGTGTGTCTATCTGTCCCTCCATCGCTGTGTGGGTGTGTGCGTGTGTCCCCCTCCCTTGCTGTGTGAGTGTGTGACACCCTCCCTCGCTCTGTTTGTTCATTCCCCCCTCCCTTGCTGTGTTTATGCATGTCCCCCTCCCTCACTGTGTGTGCGTGTCCACCTCCCTCGCTGTGTGTTTGTGCGTATCTCCTGCCCTCGCAGTATGTGTGTGTCCACCTCCCTCGCTGTGTGTGTGTGTGTGTGTGTGTGTGTGTGTGTGTCCCTCGCTGTGTGTGTGTGTGCGTCTCCCTCCCCTGCTGTGTGTCTACCCGCCTCGCTCTGTGTGGGTGTGTCCCATCGCTGTGTGTGTCCCCCCTTCGCTGTGTGTGCGCATGTCCCACCCTCGCTGTGAGTGTGCTCGTGTCCCTCCCTCGCTGTGTGTGTCCCTCCCTCGCTCTGTGTGACCCCCCTCGCTGTGCATGTCCCCGTCCCTCATTGTGTGCGCGTGTCACCCTCCCTCATAGTGTGTGCGTGACCCCCTCCCTCATTGTGTGTGCGTGTGTCCCTCCCTCGCTGTGTGTGTGTGTCCCTCCCTCGCTGTGTGTGTGCGCATGTCCCTCCCTCGCTGTGAGTGTGCGTGTGTCCTTCCCTCGCTGTGTGTGTCCCTCCCTCGCCCTGTGTGACCCCCCTCGCTGTGCATGTCCCCGTCCCTCATTGTGTGCGCGTGTCACCCTCCCTCATAGTGTGTGCGTGACCCCCTCCCTCATTGTGTGTGCGTGTGTCCCTCCCTCGCTGTGTGTGTGTGTCCCTCCCTCGCTGTGTGTGTGCGCATGTCCCTCCCTCGCTGTGAGTGTGCGTGTGTCCCTCCCTCGCTGTGTGTGTCCCTCCCTCGCCCTGTGTGACCCCCCTCGCTGTGCATGTCCCCGTCCCTCATTGTGTGCGCGTGTCACCCTCCCTCATTGTGTGTGCGTGTCCCCCACCCTCATAATGTATGAGTGTCCCCCTCCCTCGCTGTGTGTGTGTGCGTGTGTCCCTCCCTCACTGTGTGTGTGTGTGTGTGTGTCCCTCCCTCGCTGTGTGTGTGTGTGTGTCCCTCCCTCGCTGTGTGTGTCCCCCTCCCTCGCTGTGTGTGCGCATGTCCCTCCCTCGTTTTGTGTGTGTGTGTGTGTGTGTGTGTGTGTCCCTCCCTCGCTGTGTGTGTCCCCCTCCCTCATTGTGCGCGTGTCCCTCCCTCGCTGTGTGTGTGCTGTGTCCCTCCCTATCTGTGTGTGTGCACGTAACCCCCCTCGCTGTGCGTGTGTCTCCCCCTCCCTCGCTGAGTGTGCCCCCCTCGCTGTGTGTCTCCCCCCCCGCTGTGTGTGTGTGTGTCCCATCCCTGTGTGTGTCCCCCCTCGCTGTGTGTGTCCCCCCTGCTGTGTGTGTGCGTGACCCGCTCCCTCATTGTGTGTGTGTCCCCCTTCCTCGCTGTTGTGTATGTGTCCCTCCCTCGGTGTGTGTGCACGTGTCCCTCCCTTGTTGTGTGCGTGCGTGTCCCCCTCCCTTGCTGTGTATGTGTCCCTCCCTCGCAGTTTGTGTGTCCCTCCCTCGCTGTGTGAGCCCCCCTCGCTGTGTGTGTACCCCCTCGCTGTGCATGTCCCCCTCCCTCATTGTGTGTGCGGCTCCCCCACCCTCATTGTGTGTGAGTGTCCCCCTCCCTCGCTGTGTGTGCGCGTGTCCATCCCTCACTGTGTGTGTGCGCGTGTCCCTCCCTCGCTGTGTGTGTGTGTGTGTGTGTGTGTCTCCCTCGCTCTGTGTGTGTCCTTCCCTCGCTGTGTGTGTGCGCGTGTCCCTCCCTTGCTGTGTGTGTGCATGTCCCCCTCCCTCATTGTGTGTGTGTCCCCCTCCCTCTCTGTGTGTGTGTCCCTCCCTCGTTGTGTGTGTCCCCCTCCCTCGCTGTGTGTGAGCGCATGTCCCTCCCTCACTGTGTGTGTGCGCGTGTCCCTCCCTCACTGTGTGTGTGTGTGTGTGTCCCTCCCTCATTGTGTGTGTGGCCCCTCCCTCGCTGTAATTGTCCGCGTGTCCCTCCCTCGCTGTGTGTGTGCCGTGTCCCTCCCTTACTGTGTGTGTGCGTGTCCCCCTCCCTCATTGTGTGTATGTGTCCCCTCCCTCGCTCTGTGTGTGCGCATGTCCCTCCCTCGTTTTGTGTGTGTGTGTGTGTCCCTCCCTCGCTGTGTGTGTGCTGTGTCCCTCCCTATCTGTGTGTGTGCACGTAACCCCCCTCGCTGTGCGTGTGTGGCCCCCTCGCTGTGTGTCTCCCCCCTCGCTGTGTGTGTGTGTCCCCCATCCCTGTGTGTGTCCCCCCTCGCTGTGTGTGTCCCCCCTGCTGTGTGTGTGCGTGACCCGCTCCCTCATTGTGTGTGTGTCCCTCCCTCGGTGTGTGTGCACGTGTCCCTCCCTCGTTGTGTGTGTGCCTGTGTCCCTCCCTTGCTGTGTATGTGTCCCTCCCTTGCTGTGTATGTGTCCCTCCCTCGCTGTGTGTGTGTCCCTCCCTCGCTGTGTGAGCTCCCCCTGGCTGTGTGTGTCCCCCCTCGCTGTGCATGTCCCCCTCCCTCATTGTGTGTGCGGCTCCCCCACCCTCATTGTGTGTGAGTGTCCCCCTCCCTCGCTGTGTGTGTGCGCGTGTCCGTCCCTCACTGTGTGTGTGTGCGTGTGTCCCTCCCTCGCTGTGTGTGTGTGCGCATGTCCCTTCCTCGCTGTGTGTGTGTCCCCCTCCCTCGCTGTGTGTGTGCGTCTCCCCCTCCCTCATTGTGTGTGTGTCCCTCCCTCGCTGTGTGTGTGTATCCCCCTCCCTTGCTGTGTGTGTCCCCCTCCCTCACTGTGTGTGTGCGCGTGTCCCTCCCTAACTGTGTGTGCACGTATCCCTCCCTCGCTGTGTTTGTGCATGCCCCCCTCCCTCGCTGCGTGTGTGTCCCCCCTCGCTGTGCATTTCCCCCTCCCTCATTGTGTGTGCGGCTCCCCCACCCTCATTGTGTGTGAGTGTCCCCCTCCCTCGCTGTGTGTGTCCGCGTGTCCCTCCCTCGCTGTGTGTGCGCGCGTGTCCCTCCCTCGCTGTGTTTGTGTATCCCCCTCCCTTGCTGTGTGTGTCCCCCTCCCTCACTGTGTGTGTGCGCGTGTCCCTCCCTAACTGTGTGTGCACGTATCCCTCCCTCGCTGTGTTTGTGCATGCCCCCCTCCCTCGCTGCGTGTGTGTCCCCCTCCCTTGCTGTGTTTGTGCGTGTCCACCCCCTCGCTGTGTGTGTCACCCCCTCCCTTGCTGTGTGTGTGTCCCCCTCGCTCTGTGTGTGTGTGTGCGTGTCCCCCTCCCTTGCTGTTTGTGTGTGTGTGTCCCCTTGCGGTGTGTGTGTACGTGTCCTCCCTCGCTGTGTGTGTGTGTGTGTGTGTCCCCTCGCTGTCTGTGTGTGTGTCCCTCCCTCGCTGTGTGTGTGTCCCCCTCCCTCGCTGTGTGTGTGCGCATGTCCCTCCCTAACTGTGTGTGCGCACGTATCCCTCCCTCGCTGTGTTTGTGCATGACCCCTTCCCTCGCTGTGTGTGTGTCCCCCTCCCTTGCTGTATTTGTGCGTGTCCACCCTCTCGCTGTGTGTGTCACCCCCTCCCTTGCTGTGTGTGTGTGTCCACCTCGCTGTGTGTGTGTGCGTGTCCACCTCCCTCGCTGTGTGTGTCTGTGTGTCTCCCTCCCTCGCTGTGTGTGTGCGCGTATCCCTCCCTCGCTGTGTGTTTGCGCGCGTGTCCCTCCCTCTGTATGTGTGTGTGTGTGCGCGCGCGTGTCCCTTCCTCGCTGTGTGTGTCTCCCTCCCTCGCTGTTTGGTTGTGTGTGTCCCCTCGCGGTGTGTGTGTGCGCGTGTCCCCTCTCGCTGTGTGTGTGTGTGTGTTTGTGTGTTTCCCACCCACGCAGTGTGTGTGAGTCCCCCTCCCTCGCTGTGTGTGTGTGTCCCTCGCTGTGTGTGCGTGTGTCCCGCTCCCTCGCTGTGTGTGTCTGTGTATCCCCCTCCCTCACTGTTTGTGTGCGCATATCCCTCCCTTGCTGTGTGTGTGCGCGTGTAGTAAGTTTTTTTGAGTGACACTGAAATTGTTGGTAAAGTGGATCGTGAAGAAATTTAACCAAGATACAACAGGATGAAGAGTCCACTGGGATAGTTGGTTGAATAATAGCAGATGGAGTTTAATTAGATAAATGTGAAGTGTTCCATTTTGGTGAAACAAACCAGGGTGGGACTTGTACTGCTAATATTCGGGCCCTGGGTGGTGTTGTCAGTCAGAGACCCAGGGATGCAGGTAGACTGTTCTTTGTAAGTGGTGTCACAGGTAGACAGGTTTGTGGAGCAGGCCTTTGGGATGGTTACCTTCTTTGGGCAGAGCATTGAGAGTAGGAGTTGGGCTGTCATGTTGTGGCTGTACATAAAAGCATTGTTGACCAGTAGGAAGTACTTATCTGGTTCACTTACGTCCTTTAGAGAAGAACATCTGACATTCTAACCTGGTCTGGCCTGCACGGGACACCAGACCCACAGCAATATGGCTGACTCTGTGCTATACTCTGGGTAATTAGCAGTGGGGCAAAGAACGTTAGTCCAATCAGTGACATCCTCATCCCATGAATGAATAAATAAAAATACATATGTCCCTCCCTACCTCTGCAAACCCCTCCCGCTGCAGCAGTCCGTACTGGCTTTGTAACACCGTTCAGACCCTGACCACTCTGTGTAACACTCTCACCACCTCCAGCACCTTCAGCTCTCCCGGTTCCTTTTGTGACATAAAACCTTGACAATTATTCCCTCTTCCATCAGACCTCCTCCTGCGAGCAGACCCTTTGTAATCCCTTTAAAACTAACTCCTAAAACATTCTCTCACTTCAGGATTGTAAGTACTCTTTGGTGATCCTCTAAGCCCGATAATCTAATATGATCCTTTTTACTTGAGTGTGGGACGGATGGGGATTTCTTGCTGAGGATTTGTCTGTTTCAATGGAATGTCCTTTTGTCGAGTGTTTTACACTGCTCCTTCAAATGGTTTCCACTGCTCATTTACAGGCACATATTTCAGTCTGTTTAGCCTATTTACCTTGGTCAGTTCTTCTCTCAAACTCATGTTATTGGTTATTTTTGTTTCTTTTTGTAGCTTGTCCTTTCTGTGATTCACTTTAAAACTTTATCTTTCTTTAAACTGCACTTTATCACAATTTCCCTGAGGATCTCTCCAGGTGACATTACTCATTCACGAAGTTTCATCACACAATGGTCGCTCTCAGATAGTTATGTCCCTAGCCAGTTGCACAATGTGTTATTCAAAGAAACAGTGAGAACTAATTCTCTAATCTCCTCTTCCAATATCACTGTTGTCAGCGTGCCTGTCCCACATTTTGTGAATATTGATGTTTCCCAAAATTATCACAATGTCTTTGTTAAAAAAATTCCAATGAGTTCCTGTTTAATGCAGTGATGAACAAGGGAATGCTGTTTGGTGGCTAAAACTGTTCTGCTGCGTGTGTCCTTGGCAAGTAGTAGCCAGAGTTTACATTCAGACTGACTCTACTTCATGATCTGTGGGTAAATGCTTTCTCTGTAATGCCTTTGTTACCCATTATTGTTAGCGTTACCCATTTTGCCTGAGTTTCCACAAGGTTGTGATCCATTGAATATTTATGTCCACCTTTTGTTCAGCCTGTAACCACATCTCTCTGGTGTCTAAATCACTTTTATCTCAGTGTCACAAATCCATCTACCTTATTGATTAGACTTCGTCCATTAAAAAAAACATAATTTACTCTTTCCCACAATTTCTTATCACAAACCTATTCACTGATGTACAGTTTTAGTTAAACTCTGTCCCATCCTGTTCCTTTCTGCTTGTCTTCAGCCACATTCCCATGTTGCTCCCATACTTCACCTTTTCTCTTTGGATTTGGAAAGCTCCTTTCACCTGAACCCTGTCGCAGCATCCTCTCTGTCAGTTTAAAGCCCTGCCCATAAACCTATTGACATGATTGGCCAGGACACTGGTCCAACCACGGTTCCAGTCGGACCATCCTATTGGATTTTTTTATAAATCAGGTATGGGATGTGGGTGTCTCTGGCTGACCAGCCTTTATTGCCTATCCCGAGCTGCCCATGAGCTGAGTAGCTTGCTCGACCATTTCAGAGAGTAATTGAGAGGCAAACACTTTGCTGTGGGTATGTCGTGCAGACCACATGAGGATGATCAGATCTCGTTGTCGAAAGGACAAGTGGGAGCCACGGGGTGTCTCAGTGATCAGCACTCCTGCCTCACAGCACCAGGGTCCCAGGTTCGATTCCAGTCCTGGGCGACTGTGTAGAGTTTGCACATTCTCCCCGTGTCTGCGTGAATTGCCTCCGGATGCTCCGGTTTCCTCTCACAGTCCAAAGCCGTGCATGTCAGGCGAATTGGCCATGCTAAATTGCCCATAATGTTAGGTGTATAAGGTCGAGGGAGATGGGTCTGAGTGGGTTACTCTTTGGAGGGATGGCGTGGACTGGTTGGGTCGAAAGGCCTGTTTCCACACTGTAGGGAATCTAATCTAAGGGATTATGATTTTTGTACATCAGCAATGGTTTCATATTTGTTTATGGATTGTTAATTGTTATTTTTAAAATTATTGATTTTAAATTCCACCATATCTTATGATGGGATTCAAACCTTCCTCCCCTGAACATTAGCTGAGGTTTTGGACAAATGCGCTAACAATAATGTTACTAGGCCATCACTTCACCTGCTCACTGGTTGCTCATCCCTGAGCACTGATACATGAAGCTAAACCCATTCTTACAACATGATTGTGTGATCCTGAAGTCTTCCAGCACTCCGGTGATATCACTCAGTCTCCCTTCATGTGGTATCCCTCCCTGTGTAGGTCCAATTGCTGCCTCTGTCAGTGTCTCTCGCTCTTGCAGCTACTCCAGATTCGGAGCTAACAGCATTCTCCACTCCAGAGAGATGCAACAGCACAGGCCAGGGATGGAGCTTGGGATTTTTCAGATATTTGTGGGGCTCACTTCCATTCTCCTTGTGTAACCCTCACTGCATCAGTCTAATTTTCCATTCTGTCTATTTCTCTGTCTCCTGTAGGTACTCAGGAAGTTCCTGACTCAATAGACTTCCCAACTGCTGTGTGTCTCATCCATCACCTCATTGAAGATGGTTGGTAGCCAGAGAGACAAAGGGCAGGAAGATCTGGAGCCTTCAATAAATCCTGCAGTGAGGTAAGATCATGCACAGTGCACAGAGCAGGGAGCAATGGGAGGGCTGCAAACATTGGCTAACAATACATGATACAGATACAGTGCTGGGTGGGGAGCACAGTATAGAGACACTCCATGCTCAATCACCACATCGACTTTAACTTATGTTGCACTGAGACAGCATCGGGAGTTCAGAGTTATCAATCCAGTCCTGTGCTCTCTTAGTGAGCATCAGTACAACAGAGGGGAGAGCAGGCCTCCGACGAGATGTTGTGAATGCTGCCAGGGATCTTTCTGTTCTGTGTTCTCCCTCCAACACTGTACTAAGACTCACTACTCTGCAACACTGTACCTATGGCATGGCTTGTGCACCGGTGTCTTCAGTCATTTTTAACTCCTACAATACTCCCTGTCCCTGTAACCTCCTTCCTTCCCGATAGCCCCTCCACATGTTTGAGACGTTCTGCATTCCGGAATACCATCCCTATCGCTGTAACTTGCTTCAGTGTCTGCAACATGCCTTATTTTGGTACACTAATCCTCTTTAACTGGATACAGAGTGATACAGCACGGAAATTCATTCCAATAATTTCCCTCCCGCTGCTGTCAGACTACCTGCTCTATAATTACCTGGCCTGTCCCTGCTGCCCTTCCTGAACAAAGGAACCACATTAGCGACCCTCCAGTCATTCAGCACTTCACCTGTGTCCAGCGGAGTATTATATATATCCACCAGGGGCCCAACAATCTCTGGGTAATTAGCAGTGGGGTCAAAGAATGCTGGTCCAGACAGTGACACCCACATCCCATGAATGAATAAATAAAAATACATATGTCCCTCCCTACCTCTGCAAACCCCTCCAGCTGCAGCAATCTGTACTGGCTTTGTAACACTGTTCAGGCCCTGACCACTCTCTGTAACACTCTCACCACCTCCAGCACCTTCAGCTCTCCCTTTTCCTATCGTGTCAATAAACCTTGACAATGTTTCCCCTTCCCATTGCCCTCTTCCTCCTAGCAGATCCATTGCAATCCCTTTAAAACTTACTCTAAAACTCTCTCTCACTTGAGGATTTTAAGTAGTTTGTGGTGATCTTCTCAGCTTCATAATCTAATATGATCCATTTTGTCCTGAGTGAGGGACTGGTGGGGATTTCTTGCTGAGTTTTTGTCTGTTTCAATGGAATGTCCTTTTGTTGAGTGTTTTACACTGTTCCTTCAAATGTTTTACACTGTTCATTTACAGGCACCCATATTTCAGTCTGTTTAGCCTGTTTACCTTGTTCAGTTCTCCTGTCAAACCCATGTAATTGGCAATTTTTGTTTCTAGTTTTGCTTGTCCTTTCTGTGATTTACTTTAAAACTTTATATTTCTTTAAACTGCACTTTATCACAATTTCCCTGAGGGTCTCTCCAGGTGACATAACTCATTCACTAAGTAGCTCTGAGACAGTTACATCCCTAACCAGTTGCACAATGTGTTATTCTAAGAAACACTGAAAAAAAATTCTCTGAACTCCTCTTCCAATATCACTTTTGTCAGTGTGAGTGTCCCAGACTTTGTGAATATTGACATTTCAATAAATGTCCACCATTCCTTTATTTAAAAATCCAATTTTTTCCTATCTATTGCAGTGACGAGTCATGGAATATTGTTCGGTGGCTAAAACTGTTCTGCTACTTGTGTCCTTGGCAAGTATTAGCTAGAATTTACATTCAGACTGACTCTACTTCATGATCTGATGCCAAGTGCTTTCTCTGTAATGCCTTTCTTACCCATTATTGTTAGTGTCGTCCTTTTTGCCTGAATTTGCTCAAGGTTGTGAATCATTAAATATTTATGTTCCACCTTTTGTTCACCCTGTAACCACATCTCTCTGGTGTCTAAATCTCTTTTATCTCTGTGTCACAAATTCATCTACCTTGTTGCAGAGACTTTGTCCATTCATAAAAAAACATAATTTACTCTTTCCCACAATTTCCTGTCACAAATGGTTTTGCTGATGTACAATTTTAGTTAAACTTTGTCCCATCCTGTTCCTTTCTGTTGTCTTCAGTTACATTCCCACGCTGCTCTGATGCTTCACGTTTCCTCTTTGGATTTGGAAAGCTCCTTTCACCTGAAGCCTGTCCCTGCATCCTCCCTGTCAGTTTAAAGCCCTGTCTCTAAACCTACCAACTTGATTGGCCAGGACATTGTTCTACTGGAACTGTGCTGGGACCAATCTGAATGGATTTTTTTAAAAATCCGGTCTGGGATGTGGGTGTCTCTGGCTGACCAGCCTTTATTGCCCGTCCCTTGCTGTCCTTGAGCTAAGCAGCTGGCTCGCCCATCTCACAGGGTCATTGAGAGGCAGAAACTTTGCTGTGAGTATGTCGTGCAGACCACATGAGAGTGAACTGTTGTCTTTCTCTGAAGGTCAAGTGTTTGGATTTTTACCAATACTTATTTATGGATTGTTAATTCCAATTTTAAAGCATATGTTTCAATTAAAATTCCATATGGTTAGAAGTTAGAAAGAAGAAGAAGGGTGGTCACTTTGTTGGGACTGTATTGTAGACTGTTGTAGACCCAACAGGTACCAGTGGAGCAGATGTGTAGAGAGATTGCAGATAACTATAGGAATAGAAGAGGAGTGCAGGCTGGAGATTTTAATTTTCCCTGTACTGACTGGGCCACCTGGAGTATAAAAAGACCTGGACGGAGTGCAATTTTTCAAATGTATCCAAGGAAGGTTCCTAAATCAATATGCAGAGGGCCCTACTCTACTCAGGCAGGTGCAACACTGCCTCCACCCTCAGAAAACGAGGCTGGGCTAGTAACTGAAGTGTCATCCAGAGAGCACTTTGGGTCCAGTGCCCACAACTGTCTTCTTTTTAACATGGTTATGGAAAAATATCAGCAGGTCCATAGATTGAAGAGGAAAACTGGAACAGGGCCAGGTTGGGGCCATTCTGCATGATCTGGCCAGCGTCAATGCTGTGAATTTAAAATTGCACAATGCCCAGTTATAATCCAACTCGCTTTGGAAGCGCTGGTGATCACCGTAACAGATGAAAGGTTTCAACTAAATTTGTTTGACATTATATTCCATAACCCTGCCATCCTATTGCTATAAATTCTGTGCCTTAGGATTGTGCTCCACAACCACCTGATGAAGGAGCAGTGCTCTGAAAGCTCGTGCTTTCAAATAAACTGTTTGGACTGGAACCGAGTGTTGGGTGATTTTTAACTTTGTACATCCCCAGTCCAACACCAGCACCTCCATATTATGATTCTAATCGATTGGGTGAGTCTGTTTGAAGGAAAAGAAACAACTGGCAAATGGGAGGCTTTTCAAAGTGTGATCTCAAGAATCCAGGACCAGTCTGCCCCATTGGGATAAAGGGAAAAGCTGGCAGGGTTAGGGATCCTTGGCTGGTGAGGGATAATAAGGCTCTGGTCTTGAAATGAAGACTACATGCATTGGGTTTAAGCTATCCGTATCTACATAAACTCTTCTCTTCTTAAAGACACGATCAATCTTTGGAGACCCTACAATCCTCTCAGTCCCTGTAACACTCCCAGTCTGCAGAAGCCATTCCAATGCCTGTGACTCTTTCAATCCAGTTCCTACAAAACCCACTATCTATGTGATATCTTTTCATTGCCAGCACCCACCCTGTCAATGGAAGCTCCTCCAGTGTCTCCATCCATCTACTCATTTCCATAATCTTCTCCAGCTCTTACATGTGTAAACCTAACCCTCCCCTACAACCCTTCCCACTTTGACCAAACTGGAGGAGGTTACGAATGCTCCCTAATCTGTGAAACTGTCTCCAACCAAAATTGCTGTCTTTATCACTTGGAGAATCTGTATGATTCCACACCCTCTTTATCTAAATAACCTTCAGAACCTAAGCCTTCCTGTAAATATAAAAATCTTCAGTCACGACTACCCTCCATACGTCTATTTGTTTTTCCAATCTGTACAACCCACTTTATCTCTGTACTCAGCTCCATTCACCTGAAACATTCTTGTCTGTGTAAAACACCCGATCCTACCAACATCCTTATCCCTGTAAACTGCTCCATTCCTCCCAACCTCCCATCTCCATGAACTCCTGTAGGCCCGATAGCTCTCCACATTTCTGTAACCTCCTGTGGCTCTGTGCCCCTCCCTCCCTGTGAAAGCACCTCCAGTCCCCACACCCCTCCCAGTCTGGTGATCTGCTCCAGATCAGACCACTGCTGTCTCTGTTACCTCATACAACCTTAGCAACGCCTCCTATTTGTGTTACTTCATTCAGATCACATCCTCTCCCACTTCCCGAAACCTCTTGCTGCCATCATAACCCTTGCTCTTTAGAACATGGAATAGCACATTCCAGCACAAGCACTTCCACCCTCAATATTGTGGTGACCTTTTATCCTAGTCTGAAGATGAAACGAACCTACATACCTTACATTTTACTATCATTGATGTGCCTATCCAAGAGTTGCTTAGATGTCTGTAATGTGTCTGAATCTACTACCACGGCTGGCAGTCCATTCCACGCACCCACCACACTCTGTATAAATAACATACCAGTCCCATCCATGCCGACAGGATATCCCAACCAATCCAATCCTACCTGCCAGCACCTGGCCCGTATCCCTATGATATCTAAGCTAAACCTTCTGCTAATTACCTTAAACATATGTCCCCTTATGATAGCCATTTCGCGATGGGAAGTAGTCTCTGGTTATCCACTCTATCTATGCCTCTCATTCCCTTGTACACCTCTATCATGTCACCATTCTTCCTCCTTCGCTCTGATCAGAAATGCCCTAGTTTCCACAACCTACCTTCTATGCGCATGCCCTCCAGTCCAGGCAGCATCCTGTTCAATCTCCTCTGCACTGTCTTTAAAACTTCCACATCCTTCCTATAATGAAGCGAACAGAACTGTTCACAATATTCCAAGTGTGGTCTAACTGGGGTTCTGTAGAGCTGCAGAAAAACCTCACATCTCTTAAACTCAATCCCCCTGCTAATGAAAGCCAGCACACCATCCGCCTTCTCAAAACCCTGTCAACTTGGGTGGTGACCTGAAGGACACAGGATCCCTTTGTTCCTGCACGCTGCTAAGAATCTTGCCTTTAACCACATAAAGGTTTTCTGCAGAATTCTCTAATCTGAAACTATGCCTACCTTTGTCAGTTCCTCCAGTCCCTACAACACTCCTAAACTGTAAAACCTCCTCAAGTCCCTATATTCCTAATGTCTGCAAAATTCTCCCGTTTGATGTCCCTCCATATCTCTGTAACCCCCGCCATCCTCCACTGCCCTTCTGGGGAATATTGCAGAGGAAGGAGGAGTTGGAGAGCCTGGCCATGTTACGAGGTATGAAGGGCTGCAGAACCTGGAGGATGGTACAAATGTCGGAAGGGATGTGGGACTTGCAGGAGGCTAGAAGTTCGGGGATTCATAGAACCTGCAGGCTGGGACCGAGGACGGCTTGTGGAACCTGGAGGATATTATGATTTGAACCACAGGTAATTTTTGATTGGACCATTCAGCCGATCTAACAGTCATAGAGATGGACAGCATAGAAACAGACCCTTCATTTCAACCTGGCCATGCCAACAGGATCTTCCAACCCAATCTAGTCCCACCTGCCAGTACCTGGCCTGTCTCCCACCAAACCCTTTCTATTCATACATCCATCCAAATGCTTCTTAAATGTTGCAATTGTACCATCTGTAAGATCGGCTGAAAGATCCAATCAAAAATTACCTGTGGTTCAAATTATAACATCCTCCAGGTTCTACAATCCATTCACGGTCCCATCCTGCAGATCAGATATCCCAACCCAATGTAGTCCCACCTGCTAGCACCGGGCCCATCTCCCTCTAAACCCTTCACATTCATATAGCCTTCATATGTAAAAGGTACCTTTTAACTGCTGCAATTATACTAGCCTCCACCACTTCCTCTGGCCGCTCATTCCATACATATATGATCCTCTGCGTGAAAAAGTTGCCCCTTAGTTATATCTTTCTACTCTCAACCTAAACCTCGCCCTACAATTCTGGACTCTCACATGCCAGGGGAAATACTTTGTCTATTTACCCTATCCATGCCCCTCTTGATTTTATAAACCTCTATAAGGTCACCCTTCAGCCTCCGACTCTCCAGGGAAAAAAAACCATCGCCTGTTCAACTCTCCCTATAGCTCAACCCTGGCAACATCCTTGTAAATCTTTTCTGAACCGTTTCAATTTTCACAACATCCTTCTGATAGGAAGTAGAACAGGGTTGCATGCAGTATTCCAAAAGTGGCCTAACCACTCTCATGTACGGCCGCAACATGACCTCCCACTCCTGTATTCAATACTCTGACCAATAAAGGAATGCATACCAAGCGCTGCCTTCGCTATCCTGACTCCCTGTGACTCTACTGTCAAGGAAATCTGTATTTCATTTGAAAAATTGCACAGACAGATAGAGTGGCCCGAGGTCTTCTGGGTAATGCTAGTTCAGTCTAAGCTGGTAGGCGGAGGCAGTGAAGTATTTGCAGCGCTGTCTGATGAATGGTCGAGAGGTAATGCACATGTCAAACAGGCTGTTTTAAGTGCTTATGGATTGCTTATGAAAGGGAAGCCACTACAATTCCCTTTACTGAACCATTGCGAACTGACAAAGCTCCTTCGGGTCTATATCCTCCGAATTGTTGAAAACTGCTATCACTGTTGCAACTCTCATTATTTCCTAACATTGTTGAGTCTCTAAAACCATCCCTATCAGTTTAATCTACTCCACTGCATACAACACTCCCAGTCTGTGTAATCTCTTTAAATCCTTCAGTTCCTATATACCTATGTATTGGTGTGACTGCTTTGTGGCCATAGTATCCTCATTTATATCTGCAAAATGCTCTGCTCACTGTAGCACATCCTCTGCTCATACATGAATCTAGTCTCTCACAAGCCTCTCTTCAACTCTCTCCTCCAATCTCTACAAGCTTCCCTATCCCTGTCGTATCTTGCAGCATGCACACCACTTGCTCTTTCTGACATACCTTCAAGTGCATAAAATCATCTTTCCTTCTAGCTTTATCCAGTCTACAACTTCCTCCCTATCCGTGCAATATCCTCCAGTCTACATCATCCTCCATGTGCTTGCAACATTCTCCAGTCCATACCACCCTCCCTTTCCCTGTAACATTCTCCAGTCCATACCACCCTCCCTATCACTCTGATATTCTCATGTAATGATCCACAGCCCTACACACATCCCTTTCTCTGAAGTCTAATCAACGATGATTTATCTCTCTAACTTTCTCCAAACAACAAAATTGTTTTCTCCTGTGAACATTCTGCAGCAACTGTAATTATGTTTAACCCTGCAATATTGTTGCGCCCCCAAACATCTCTCCCACTCTGTGGACTCGATCCATCCCTCCAAGGGCATCTCTCGGTGACACATGCCATGCATTTGCAACAAGGCAGATGGAATGGCAGCATTAACTGAAGAGAACAGATATAATCGAACTGTTATTGTGGAGGGGTGGCTGCAGAATGATCATGACAGCAATGTGATTATTGAGGGGTTGTAGGGATTTAGGCAGGATCAGCAAAAAAACATAAAAGATCCCGTTTTGTTGTGAAGAAAGGATGCAGTCAGTGCATTAGTGAGACAGCCAATTTAATCTGGGGATCAAAATATAGTCGTGTTGAATGGACATCTTCCAAATAGCAAGGGAGATCTGGAAGATCAAATCACAATCCATGCTCGTTGGTAAGTTGGATACAATATTGTCTTGGTGATAGTAGACAGAGGCATGTGGAGTGGTGAATTTCTGATTGGACTTCTGTGGCCAATGGTGTTTCACAAGGATCAGTGCTGCGATGTCTGTGTGTAATTTATATCTGTGATTCAGATGAAAAGGTCAGCAGTTTGGTTAGTATTTTGCAGACGACATTTGGAAAGACATGTAATGATCAGGGATAGTTAGGGGAGTTGTGGATAGTGCGGAGGAGTGTTAAAATTTGCAGCAGTGTGTAGATCAGCTGGGACGCTGTGCAGAGAAATTGCAAATCGAATTTCGTCGGGACAAGTGTGAAGTGATGCATTTGTGAAGTCAAATGGAAGAGAGAGGTACACTAATTGACGAATTGGAAACATTGATAAACAAATGACCTTGGATGCAAATCCATAGCTCCCTGAAAATAACAACACAGGAGGATGTGGTGGTAAAGGAGGAGTATGGTATGCTTACCTTCATTGGTCACAGTATTGAGAACAGACGTTTGCATGTCATGTTGTGACTGAATGAAACTCCAGTCGGCCATGTTTGGAAAGTTGCGTGTCGTTCTCATCACCACACTACAGGAAGGTGGGAGAGGTGGCAACAAGAGCAAAGTTTTGAAGTGGCATTTAGACAGAAACATGAACAGGCAGAGAATAGAGGGATATCACCCATGTGTAGGCAGATGGGATTAGTTTAGAATAGCATCATGGTCAGCACAGCAATGGTGGGCCGAAGGGCCTATTAATCTGCTGTACTGTTCTATTTTCCAACTTAATGGCATCTACCCTGTCAAAGCCCCTCACAATCCTGGATGTTTCATTCAATTTCTCTCCCATTCTTCAAAATCGCCAAGGGTTCAAGGTCAATCTACTCCACCTCTTCTCATTGGAAAATCCCACCATCTCCAGGATCAGCTGAGTGAACCTTTCCTGGCCAGACTCTAATACAAGAATGTCTTTCCTTAGGGCACATTATAATCGAGGTGTGGTCTGACTTGTACCTTGCATCGTTTTAGCAAGACCTCCCTACTTTTAGACTCCGTTCCCTTTGTAGTAAAAGCAGCATTTGATTTGCCTTCTCGATTACCTACTGACCCTGTAAGCTACATTTTTCAGATTGATAAACAAGGATTCCCAAAATCCTTTTTGCAGTCAGTGTGAAACCAAACAGTGTTAGCCTGACAGTAAGTCGGGAACGTGCTGGAATGTGTTTTAAAGGAGATGACAATAAATGAGAACTGGATGCTTAGAAACAATGGGAGATTCATGGTTTTATCAAAGGGGAATATTTTAGAATCTGTTGGATTCTATACTTTGGTGTGACCATAAATGGCAGAATAGATAAGGGTGGGGGAGGCTAGCTGCAGTAGAGGGATATTTGAAATTTCAGAAGCATTTTGACAAGTTTCAACCAGCGTGAAAAATGAGCTCGCGAGAGAATAGGGTCCCTGAAAGGTCAATGAGGCTGTCTATGTGGAATCACTGCTGATGGGGGAGATACTGAACAAATATTTTGTGTTATGATTTACTGTGGAGAAAGACACGGAAGCTCGGGAACTTGGGAAAATACATAGTGATATCTTGAAAAGAGTGCACATTGGAGAACAGGAGGTGCTGGATGTCTTAAAATGCAAAAAGTTAGATAAAACCTTGGGACATGATCAGGTGTATCCCAGGGCCTTGTGAGAAGCGAGGGAGGAAATTGCAGGGCCCCTCCCAGAGATATTTGTATCATCGACATCTACTTCCGACCAGTGAGACTGATGGCAGTGGTGGTAAGTTGTTGGAGGAGATTCTGAGAGAAACGATCATCATGCTTTTGGAAAGGTAAGGACAGATGAATGATCATTAGCACGGCTTTGTGCATGTGAAATCATGTCTCAAACCTAAGTGTGGAGGTAGACAAGTGAGAGATCAAAGCAGAGAAGTACACGATATCCACATGAACTTTAGTAAGGCCTTTGACAAGGTTCTGCATGACAGACTGGTTAGTAAGTTTAGATCACACACAACCAGGGAGTGCTCACCAACTGGATACAAAACAGGATTGACGGTAGGAGACAGAGCGTGTTCCCAGAGGGTTGCTGCTCAGACTGCAGGCCTGTGACCAACGGTGTGCCATGGGGTTCGGTGCTGGGTCACTGTTGTGCATCATTGATATAAACAGTTTGAATGATGATACAGGAGTCATGGTTAGCAAGTTTGTGAGTGAGACTGAAATTGGTGTTAAAGTGGACAGTGAAGAGGGTTATCGAAGAGTACAATGGGATCAACAGTACTGCTGGGTCAGTGAGGTTAGGAAGAACAAGTGGAGAAATACAAGATGTTGTATTGTGGTAAAGCAGACCAGGCTGGACTGGTACAGTTAGTGTTCGGGCCCTGAGCCGTGTTGTCAATCAGTGACACAGGGATGCAGGTACACGGGTCTTTGAATGTAATGTCACAGGTAGACAGGCTGGTGAAGCAGGTGTTTGGGATGGTTACCCTTCATTGAACAGAGCATTGAGAGTAGGAGTTGGGATGTCATGGTGTATCTGTACAAGACATCAGTGAGGCCACTGTCTAAGCATTGTGGATTATCTGGAAAAAATCAACTTGTTCATGTACATCCTTCAGGGAGGGCAATCTGACATTCTTACCTGGTCTGGCTCACATGTGACTCCAGTCCCACAGCAATAGGGCTGACTCTGAGCTGTCTCTAGGCAATTAGCAGTGGGGTAATGTATGCTGGTCCATCCGGTGACATCCTCAGGCCGCAAATGAATCAATGCGAATACATATCTCCATCCCTAACTCTGCAAACAGCTCTAGCTGCAGCAATCCGTACTGACTTTGTAACATTGTTCAGGACTTTTGCCCCTTCTGTAACACTCTCACCACCTCCAGCACCTTCAATTCTCCCTGTTCCTATCATCTGACAATGTTTCCGCTTCTTACTGCAATCCTCCTGCTGGGAGACTCCCTAGCGATCTCTTTAACAAATGTGTCCACGTTTCTAAACGTTGGCTTCGTCAGAATTGATCTTTTTTTTTCATATCTTGATCAAATCTGTTAAGTCCTGGGCCAAGACCGTCCGAAGTGGGGAAGGAGCATTGGGAAGGTGTCGAGCACCTCGAGACTTGCTGTGGGGAAAATGGGAATCCAGGAGAAAACAGCACAAGGAGCGTGCTGTCACGCCAACGCCCCACCCACCCTCTTCCCAATTCCACCTTCTGACCCAAGTGTAACTGAGGCTGTGGAAGGCCACATCGGTCTGTACAGCCAACTCCAGTCTCCTCCCCCCCCTCCCCCCTGAGAGTGGGAGAGAGTCAGCCTCATCTGTGACCCACCGCCAAAGAGATGAAGAGATAGTAAGGTTGAATCCCCTCACAATTATCCCAGTTCCTTTGTTACAAATTCAGACAATTCCCTGTTAATACAGTGTCTAATAATGTGATATCACTCAGTATCTCTCCATGTGGTATCCCTCGCTGTGTCGGTCTATTTGCTGCCTCTGGCAGCATTTCTCCCTCTTACAGATGGTCTGAGATCCTGTGTCACCAGAATTGTCCACTCCAGAGAGACGCAGCAGCACAGGCAAGGAATGGAGACTGGGATTCTCGAGATCTCTGCTGGACTCAGTGCCACTCTGCATGAGTTATCCTCATTGCATCAGTCTAATTTCCCATTCAGTCTATTTCTGTCTCATGCAGGTAATCAGGATGTTCCTAACTCCTGTCTCATCCATCACCTCATTGAAGCTGGTTGGTCAGCCAGAGAGAGATGGAGAGGGAGATCTGGAGCCTTCAGTAAGTCCTGCAGCCGGTAAGATCACTCACAGTAAGCAGCACAGGGTGAGGGTGGTAGACTTCTACTTTCAGACCTGGAAGACAGGACATAGATAGAGAGCTGGGCAAGGAACAGCAACATTCTAAGCTTCATTCCCACCATCTTGTGAGGGTCCTGCTTTCACCTCTGCTGCACTGGTCCTCAATGTGACAGCACAGGGGATCTCAGGCATCAATCCTGGCCCATGCTGTGTTAGTGATCTCTGTAATATCCTCCAGTCCCGATTATCCTTCCTCTGTTTGGAATCTCCATACCATTCTCTCTCTCTCTCTCTCTCTGTCGGGTTCTCCAATCCCTAACATCCTAATTCCTAAACTTCTGCAGTAGATATTTAATTCCTTCATCCCTGTAAACCCTGACTGTCCTGTCTATCCCTGTAAGCTCTTTCCAACAACACCATCCTCCATGTCAATGTATTTATCTTTAATCTCTCCATCGGTCCCTACCTATGTAATCTTTTCCAGCTCCTACAACCCTTCCTTAGCTGTGAAAAAATTGTAATCTCCTTGTCCTTCTCTAATTCTTTGATCTTTATCTTGTTAAATTTCACCCTCATTCCCGACACCATACCCCTCGCGACCACAGGAACCTCCTTCAGTTTGTGCAACCCTCCCCATTTGTGTAACTGTCTCCAACTCAGTAACCTGGCATTCCCCATTGCCTTCCAATCTCTGTAGCCTCCAGAGCCTAGAAGCTGCCGTATATCTGTAAACGTCTTCAGTCACGACAACCTTCCATATCTCTGTTAGTATACACAATACTCTCCTAGATGAAACAGCCCTCTGTCTGTGCCTCTCAGTCTGCCTACCTCTTCCTTTCTCCATCCCTATCCCTTTCTCCAGAATCTAATCCAGCTCCCTGTATCTCTGTAAATTCCTCCAATCCCCAAACCCCTTTGTCCCACTGACATTCTTGACCAGATGTAACTCTGTTTAACACTAACATCCTCGAGTCCCTGAAAGCCTCCATATCTCTGCAATCTCTACCCATCTGTTCAATCCCCCACTACTGAGGAATGACTCTCTGCACACAATAGGGAGGATGGGGAGGCTTTGGAGAGAGTAAAAAAAGGTGTTTATCAGCACGTTGCCTATGTTTGGGTTTTTAAGGGTATGTTAGGTGTGTAAGAGGAAATTAAGGCAGATGGAATGGCAGTGAACAGATATGATGGAACTGTCATTCCGGAGATATAGCTGCAGAATGATCATCACTGGGAAGTGAATACTGAAGGGTTGTTGGGATAGAGTCATTAGAGTCAGAGAGATGTACAGCGTGGAAACCGACCCTTCGGTCTAACCCATTCATGCTGAGCAGATATCCCAAACTAATCTAGTCCCAATAGGCAGACTAGGCAAAATGCCAACAAGTTGTGAAGGAAGGATGAGGTTAATGCATTAATGAGACAGTCATATGGATCTGAAAATGAAAAGTGGAGCTGAGAATAAGCAAGCAGCAGCAGCCGTTAGCAGGAATTCTATTGTAGGCACTAGACAGTGATGGGAATGTCAATGTGGTTACAGTCAGGACACTGAATGTACTTGTAGCAAGAGCAGTACAGTAACTGTGTGTGACAGTGGTCTCCATGCCGACTGATACAGCAGTGAGTATCAGTGCCGTAACGGATAGAATCCTGGATTGTATGCGAGATAGTTTTCTATAACATCATATCATATTTGTAGATCAAATGCTGTGTACGAATAAATATCCAATAATCCCATTGTAAAGGAGTTTTGTGAGCAAAAACCCATAATATTATGCAGGACATACTGAGTTTGTGCTCAGACCATGAGATGTAGCAGGTGAATGAGGCCATTTGGCCCATTGAGTATACTGTGCCCTTCAGTCAGATCATGGCTGATCTGATACTGTTCAACTCTACTTTCCTGCCTTTTCCACAAAACCCTTGTTTCCCTGATTCATTAAAATCTGCAGGAGGTTACAGAACAGTCGGAGAGATAGACAGAAATGGCAAATTGGGTTTAGTCTGGACAAGTGTGAGATGATGTCAAATTCAAGAAGGAAGTCAGCATACTGAGGGATCTTGATCTACGGAAGGATCTTGGTGCAAGTCAGCAACTCCCTGAAAATGGCAACAGAAGTGTTTCAGATGGAAAGGAAAGCAAATGGAGCACTGACCTTCATCGGTCACAACATTGGGTAAAGTGGTTTGCATCTGATGCTGTAATTGTATAAAACGTTTGTTTGGTCACATTTGGAGAACTCTGTGCAGTTCTCATCTCCACACAATAGGGAGTATGGGGAGGCTTTGGAGAGGGTAAAAAAGGTGTTTATCAGCACGTTGCCTATGTTTGGGTTTTTAAGGATATGTTAGGTGTGTAAGAGGAAATTAAACAAAGTTGGATTGATTTGTGAGGGTATCAGAGGCTGACAGGTGACCAGGTACAGGGATATAACGTTAGGACAGGGATAGATAATGTAGATAGTCAGAATCTCTTTTCCAGTGTGTAAGTTTCAAATACTAGAGAGCAGAGGTTTAAAGTGAAAAAGAGAAAGTTTAAATGAGGTGTGTGAGGCAAAGTGTTTTTTTTACGTAGAGTGGATGTTACTGAGGGAGGTCGTGGAAGCAGAAATGTGAGTAAAGGTTTGAAGTGGCATTTAGGCAGAAACATGAACGGGAAGAGAATAGAGGGATATGGGCCCATGTGCAGGCAGATTGTATGAGTTTGAATAGCATCATGGACAGCATAGACGTGGTGGGCCGAAGGGCCACTTTTATATTCTATATACTGTTCTATTTTCTAACTTCTCAGCATCTGCCCGATCAGAGCCCCTCAGAATCTTGGATGGTTCATTCCATTTCTCTCTCATTATCTAAACTTCAATGGGTTCAACCACAACCTACTCCACCTCCTCTGACAGTAAGTCGGGACCATACTGACATTGTTAGAAAGGATAAGTCAGTATACAATAACTGGCCATTTAGAGACACATTTGATAAAAGAGAATTTGTTCCTGAGCCTGTTAGATTTAATTTGTCTGTGTGAATACAAATGGCAGAGTTGTAAGGGTGTAGGAGGGGTGTAGTGGTATGGGGGATGTGGTGTATTTGAATTATCAGAAGCCTTTACACAAGTTTTAATAAGGGCTAAATAGTAACTTGGTAGAGAATAGGGTCCCTTTAAAGATCAAAAGGTCACCCATGTGTGGAACCAGATGAGATGGGTGAGATATTAGACAAAACAGTCTTGTCAGTATTTACTGTGGAGAAAGATATGGAAGCTCGGGAACGTGGGGAAATAAATAGCGATGTCTTGGAAAGAATCCTCACCAGAGAAGAGAAAGTGCTGGAATCTTAAAACAAATAAAGGTAGATCAATTCTCAGTAGCTCATTAGGTCGATCCTAGAATATTGTGGGAAGCTAGGGAAGAGATTGCAGTGTCCCTTACAGAGATATTTATATTATCAACAGACACAGTGAGGTACCGGAAGACTGGAGGGAGGCTAAGGCTGTTGCATCACTTAAGGACTGCAGGGAAAAACCAGGAAATTACAGTCCAGTGTGCCCAGTGATGGGGAAGTTGTTGGAGGAGATTCTGAGAGAAAGGAGCTATGTATATTTACAAAGGCAAAGGCTGATTCGAGATGGTCAGCATGGCTTTGTGAGTAGAAAAACCATATTTCACAAACTGGATTGACTCTTTGAGGAGTTGGACAAGGGATACATAAAGGCAGAGCAGTTAGCGTTGTCCACGTGGACTTCAGCATCTAGTCAAGAGGAAGAAAGAAGCTAACTTAAGGTTGAGGAAGCAAGGATCAGGCAGGGCTCCAGACAGTTACATTGGGTGGCGTGGTGTCTCAGTGGTTAGCACTGCTACCTCATAGCACCACGGACTCCATTTCGATGAGAGCCTCAGGCGACTGTCTGTGGGGAGTTTGTACATTCTGCCCGTGTCTGCGTGTGTTTCCTCCAGGTGCTCCAGTTTCCACCCACCATCCAAAGATGTGCAGATTAGGTGACTCAGCCATGCTAAATTACCCATAGTGTTCAAGGATGGGTAGTTTGGTGCATTAGTCAGGGCAAATGGAGAGTAATATGGTGGGGGAATGGGGCTGGGTTGGATACTGTTTGGAGGGTTAATATGGAGGTGTTGGGCCAAATGGCCTGTTTCCATACTGTAGAGATTCCCTGAAGGTACCAGGAAGGAACCAAGGAATGGACTTAGGGCAACTAGAAGGCGGCATGCAAAAACTTTCTTGGGAAGGCTTAAGGAAAACTGTGAGGCATTCTCCACTTATGTGAGGAACAAGAGGATGGTCAGAGTGAGGATAAGGCCACTCTGGGATAGTGGAAGGAACTTGTCTCTGGAGTCACAGGAGGTAGCGGAGGTCTTTAATGAAAACTATGTCTCAGTATTCACTGCTGAGAAGGGTCTTGTTGTTTGTGAGGACAGCGTGAAACAGGCTGATGTACGTGAACAGGTGAATGTTAATAAGGAGGATGTGCTGAGAATTTTGTAAAAGATAAGGATAGATAAGTCGCTGAATCAGACTGGATGCGTCCAAAGTTACTACACGAAGCGAGGGAATGGGTTGCTGCGCACCTGGTGATGACCTTTGCACCCTCACTGTCCACTGGAGTCGGACCAGATGATTGGATACAGGAAAATGTTATTCCCTTGTTCATGAAAGGGAATAGGAATAATCCTGGGAATTGCACACCTGTCAGTCTTATGTCTGTGGTGTGCAGACTATTGGAGAGGATTCTGAGACAGAGGATTTATTTTTCCTGAGGAAACCATAGTTTGATTAGAGATAGTCAGCATGTTTGTATAAGGGACAGGTCATGCCTTAAAAGTCTTATTGAATCTTTTAAGAATGTGACAAAACACCTTTATGGCTTATTCAGGAAATACGGAGTCATGGGATACAGGGAAACCTGTCTGTCTGGATACAGGATTACTGGCCCACAGAAGACAGAGGGTGACGATAGATGGAAATAATTCATCCTGGAACTCAGTGACCAGTGGTTTTCTGTAGGGTGTGATTACAGCACTTCTGCTCTTTGTGATTTTATGAATAAGTTGAATGTGTGAGTGGAAGGGTCGGTTAGTAGACTGGCCAATGACACGAAGGTTGGTGGCGTGGCTGACAGTGTGGAGGGCTGTTGTAGGCTGCAACGGGACATTGACAGGATGCAGAGTTGAGTCGAGAAGTGGCAGATGGAGGTCAATCTGGAAAAGTGTGAAGTCATTCATTTTGAAGATTGAATTTGAATGCAGAAGGCAGGATCTTTGGCAGTGTGGAGGAACAGAGGGATCTTGGGGTCCAAGTCCATAGATCCCACAAAGTAGCCACCCATGCTGATTGGCTTGTTAAGAAGGGATATATTTTGTGGGATTTCATTAGTTTGGGGATTGAGTTTTAAAGCGGTGAGGTTATGCTGCAGCTCTCTACAGCCCTGGTTAGACCCCACTTGGAATATTGTGTTCAGTTCTGGTCCATTTATTACAGGAAGGATGTAGAAACTTGAGGGTAAAGAGAAGATTTACCAGGATGCTGCCTGTACTGGAGGGCATGTCTTATGAAGAAAGGTTGAGAGAGCTACGGCTTTTCTCATTGGAGTGAAGAAGGGTGTGGTGTGATTTGGCAGAGGTGAACAAGGTGATGAGAGGCATTCATAGAGTGAATAATAAGAGATATTTTTACGCTCATATAAATAGCTATTACAGGGGGTATAATTTTCAGGTGATTAGTGGATGGTTACGGGGAGATTTCAGAGGTAGGGTTGTTACATACAGAGTGGTGGCTGTGTGGAATGCACTGCCAGCGGTGGCAGTAAAAGTAGATGCATCAGGGATATTTAATATACTTCTGGGTAGGCACATGGATGATAATAAAATGAAGGGTATGGAAGTTAGAGTCATAGAGATGTACGGCACGTAAACAGACCCGTCGGTCCAACCCGTCCATGCCGACCAGATATCCCAACCCAGTCTAGTCCCACCTGCCAGCACCCGGTCCCTATCCCATCAAAGCCTTCCTATTCATATACCCAACCAAATGCCTCTTAAATGTTGCAATTGTACCAGCCTCCACCCTTCATCTGACAGCTCGTTCCATACACGTACCACCCTCTGCGTGAAAAAGTTGCTCCTTAGATCTCTTTTATATCTTTCCCCTCTCACCCTAAACCTATGCCCTCTAGTTCTGGACTCCCCAAACCCAGGGAAAATACTTTGTCTATTTACCCTATCCATGCACCTCATAATTTTGTAAACCTCTGTAAGGTCACCCCTCAGCCTCCCGAAGCTCCAGGGAAATCATCCCCAGCCTGTTCAGCCTCTCCCTACAGCTCAAATCCGCCAACCCTGGCATCATCCTTGTAAATCTTTTCTGAACCCTTTCAAGTTTCCCAATATCTTTCTGATAGTAAGGAGACCAAAATTGCATGCAATATTCCAACAGTGGTCTAAGCAATGTGCTGTACAGTCACAACATGGCCTCCCAACCTCTGTACTCAATACTCTGACCAATAAAGGAATGCATACCAAACGCCTTCTTCACTATCCTATCTACCTGGGTCTCCATTTTCAAGGAGCTATGAACCTGCACCCCAAGGTCTCTTTGTTCAGCAACACTCCCGAGGACCTGACCATTTCATGTATCAGTCCTATTAAGATTTGCTTTCCCAAAATGCAGCACGTTGCATTTCCCTGAATTAAACTCTATCTGCCACTTTTTTTTTAATCTTACGGTCAGATAAAAGATTGGCATGTCATCATGGCCGAAGGGTCTTGTTCTGTACTTTTCTGTGTTCAACGTGTCATATGGTAAACTGAGTAATAAACTCAGATCAGTGTAAAATGATATGGCATTCAGGAGGAGCTAGTCAACTGGACAAAAAATTGGTCTTGATGGTTGGAGATAGGGTGATGGGAGACATGTTGTTTTTCTGACTGGAGGCATGTGACCTGCGGTGTAGTGGGTTCCCTGTTGTTTGTCATTTGGATAAATGGTTTGCATGGGAATATTGGTTTCCTGTTAAGTAAGTTTTTTGGGTGATACTGACATTGGTGGTAAAGTGGACAGTGAAGAAGGTTATCTATGATCCAGCAGGATGGACAGTACTGCTGGGAGAGTGGGCTGAAGAATAGCAGATAAAGTTTAATAAGATAAATGTGAAGTGTTCCATTTTGGTGAAACAAACCAGGGTGGGACTTGTACAGTTACTGTTCGGGCCCTGGGTAGTGTTGTCAGTCAGAGACACGGGGATGCAGGTACACAATTGTTTGAATGTGGTGTCACAGGGAGACAGGCTGGTGAAGCAGGCGTTTGGGATGTCTACCTTCATTGGGCAGAGCATGAAGAGAAAGGGTTGGGACGTCATGTTGTATCTGTACAAGACATTGGTCAGGCCACTATAAAAGCATTGTTGATCAGTGGGAAAAACACATCTGGTTCACTGACCTCCTTTTGTGTTTAACATCTGACATTTTAACCTGGTCTGGCTAACATGTGACCCCAGACCCCCTGCAATATGGCTGACTCTGAGCTGTCCTCTGGGTAATTAGCAGTGACACCTTCATCCCATGAATGAATAAATAAAAATACCTATGTCCCTCCCTACCTCTGCAAACCCCCACAGCTGCAGCAATCCGTACTGGCTTTGTAACACCCTGACCACTCTCTGTAACACTCTCACTACCTCCGGCACCTTCACCTCTCCCTGTTCCTTTTGTGACATTATACCCTGACAGTGATTCCCCTTCCCACTGCCGCCCTCCTGCTAGCAGATCCTTTGCAATCCCTTTAAAACTTATTCCTAAAACACAATCTCACTTCAGGATTTCAAGTAATTTTTGATGATCTTCTAAACCTCATAATCTAATATGATACATTTTGTCCTGAGTGAGGGGCCGGTGGGGATTTCTTGCTGAGGTTTTGTCTGTTTCAATGGAATCTTATTTTGTTGAGTGATTTACACTGTTCCTTCAAATATTTTCCACTGTTCATTTACAGACCCATATTTCAGTCTGTTTCGCCTCTTTACCTTGGTCAGTTCTCCTCTCAAACCCAAGTAATTGGCTGTTTTTGTTTCTAGTTGTAGCTTGTCCTTTCTGTGATTCACTTTAAAACTTTATATTTATTTAAACTGCATTTTATCACAATTTCCCTGAGGATCTCTGCAGGTGACATTACTCATTCACTAAGTTTGATCACACAACGGTCGCTCTGAGACAGTTACATCCCTAACCAATTGCACAATTTGTTATTCAAAGAAACACTGAAAAAAATTTCTCTGAACTCCTCTTCCAATATCACTGTTGTCAGTGTGAGTGTCCCAGATTATGTGAATATTGAAGTTTCCCAAAATTATCACAATGTGTTTGTTAAAAAAATTCCAGTGAGTTCCTGTGTAACGCAGTGATGAGCAATGGAATGCTGTTCGGTAGCTAAAATTGTTCTTCTGCTTGTGTCCTTGGCAAGTAGTAGTCACAATTTACATTCAGACTGACTCTACTTCATGATCTAAGACCAAATGCTTTCTCTGTAATGCCTTTCTTACCCATTATTGTTAGTGTTACCCATTTTGCCTGAATTTCCGCAAGGTTGTGATCCATTGACTATTTCTGTCCACCATTTGTTCACCCTGTAACCACATCTCTCTGGTGTCTAAACCTCTTTTATCTCGGTGTCACAAATCAATCTACCTTATTGAAGAGACATTCAAAAAACATAATTTACTCTTTCCCATAATTTCCTGTCACAAACCGATTCCCTGATGTACAGTTTTAGTTAAGCTCTGTCCCATCCTATTCCTTTCTGCTTGTCTTCTGCCACATTCCCATACTGCTCCCATTCTTCACCTTTTCCCTTTGGATTTGGAAAGCTCCTTTCACTGGCATCCTCTCTGTCAGTTGAAAGCCCCATCCATAAACTTACCGATATGATTGGCCCGGACCCTAGCCCCAGCGCAGTTCCAGGGGGACCATCCTCATGGATTATTTATTAAATCAGGTATGGGATGTGGGTGTCTCTGGCTGACCAGCCTTTCTTGCCCAGCCCGAGCTGCCCTTGAGCTGAGTAACTTGCTCGGCCATTTCAGAGGGTCATTGAGAGGCAAACACTTTGCTGTGGGGATGTCGTGCAGACCACGTGAGGATGGGCAGATGTCCTCATCTAAAGGACAAGTGTTTGGGTTTTTTGAACATCTGCAATGGTTTCATATTTATTTATGGATTGTTAATTACTATTTTTAAAATTATTGATGGTGAGATTAAAACCCACTTCCTCTGAACATTAGCTGAAGTTTTGGATAAATTCTCTCGCAGTAATACCACTCGGTCATCAATTCGCCTGCTCAGTGGTTGCTCATCCCTGAGCACTGATACCAGGGCATCATGAAGCTAAACCCATTCTTCCAACATGACTGTGTCATCCCGAGGTCTTCCAGCACTCTGGTGATATCATTCAGTCTCTCTCCCTTTGGTATCCCTCACTGTGTGGGTCTAATTGCAGCCTCTGTCAGAGCCTCCCGCTCTTGCAATTACTCCAGATCCTGAGCGAACAGAATTCTCCACTCCAGAGAGATGCAACAGCGCAGACCAGGGATGGAGTGGGATTTTCCAGATCTCTGTGGGGTTCATTTCCATTCTCCATGTGTAAACCTCACTGCATCAGTCTAATTCTCCATTCTGTCTATTTTTCTGTCTCCTGTAGGTCCTCAGGAAAGTGCTGACTCCATAGACTTCCCAATTGCTGGGTGTCTCGTCCAACACCTCATTGAAGATGATTGGTCAGCCAGAGAGACAAACGATGGGAGATGTGGAGCCTTCAATAAATCCTGCAGTGAGGTAAGTTCACTCACAGTGTACACAGCAGGGAACAATGAGAGGGCTCCAAACATCATCTAACATGACATGACATAGATACAGTGCTGGAGGGTAAGTACAGTACAGTACAGAAACACCCCTGGCTGAATCACCACGTCTACATTAACTTACGTTGCACTGAGACAGCATGGGGAGTTCATAGTTATCAATCCAGGCCGGTGCTGTCTTAGTGAGCATCAGGGCAACAGAGGGGAAAGCAGGCCTCCGACGAGATGTTGTGAATGCTGCCTGGGATCTTTCTGTTCTGTGTTCTCCCTCCAACACTGTACTAAGACTCACTACTCTGCAACACTCTATCTGTGGCATGGCTTGTGCACCAGTGTCTTCAGTCATTTTTAACTCCTATAACAGTTCCTGTCCCTGTAATCTCCTCCCTTCCTGATAGACCCTCCGCATATTTGAAACGTACTGCATTTTAGACTACCATCCCTTTCACTATAACTTGTTTTAGTGTCCACAACATGCTTTACTTCCGTACTATAACCCTCTTTACCTGGATACAGAGTGATACAGCACGGAAACAGAACCTGTGGTCCAACTCGTCAATGCTGCCCATGTTTCCTATACTGAATGAGTCTCATTTGCCTGCGTTTGGCCCTTAGCTCTTCAAACCTTCCCCTCTCCATGTTCCTGCCCAAAGGTCTTTTCCATGTTGTCATTGTTCTTGTTTCTCCCATGTGCCCCCTGGCACAAGGTTCTGTCTGTGCACCATCCTCTGTGGATAATGTTGCCCCTCAGCTCCCTCTTTAAATCTTTGCTCTCTCACCTCCAGTTTGTACCCTCAAGTTTTGGACTCCCTTACCCTTGGCTATTCACCATTCTTAGGCCCAATCCTTGTGACACTCCACCGGTCACTGTCCTCCAGTCTGATAAGCAACCCTCACCACTACCCTCTGTCTTCTACCTTTGAGCCAGTTCTGTATCTAAATAGCTACTTCTCCCTCTATTCCATGAGATGTAACCTTGCTAACCAGTCTCCCATAGGGAACCTTGTCGAACGCCTTACTGAAGTCCATATAGATCACATCTACCGCTCAGCCCTCATCAATCCTTATTGTTATTTATTCAAAAAACTCAGTCGAGTTTGTAAGGCATGATCTCCCACGCTCAAAGCTTTGTTGACTATCCTGAATCAGTCCTTGCCTTTCCAACTACATGTACATCCTGTCCCTCAGGATTCCCTCCAGCAACTTGCCCACCACCAAGGTCAGGCTCACTGGTCTATAATTCCCGGCTTGTCCTTACCACTCTTCTTAAACAATGGCACCGCATTAACCAACCTCCAATCTTCCGGCACCTCACCTGTGACTATCGATGATACAAATATCTCAGCAAGAGGCTCAGTAATCACTTCTCTCGCTTCCCACAGAGTTCAAGGGTACACCTGATCAGGTCCTGGGAATTTACCCACCTTTATGCATTTCAAGACATCATCACTTGCTCGTCTGTAATATGGATATTTTGCAAGGTGTCACTATCTATTTCCTGACATTCTATATCATCCATATCCTTTTCCACAGTAGAAACTGATGCAAAATACTTGTTTAGTATCTCTGTCTTTTAAACGTTGTCATTGTACCCACATCCACCCTTCTTCATCAAGTTCATTCCACAATCATAACACCGTCTGTAGAACAATTTGCCCCCATGTCTTTTTTTGAACATTGCTCTCTTCTAAACTTTAAGACGTGGTCCCTCCTCTTGGGAGTCCCCCATCCTGTGTTAAAGACAACTACCATTAAATCGATCTATATACCTTATTTTTTAAAATTAACTTTTATAACATCACGTCTCAACTTCCAGGCTCCAGTGAAAAAAGACTCAGCCTATCCAGCCATTTTGCAGAACTCAAGCCTTCCATACCCAGCAACGTCCTGGTAAATCTCTTCTGAATCCCCTGCAGCTTAATAATATCCTCCCGATAACTGGGTGACCAGAACTGGACAGAGTATTGCAGAACAGGCCTCACCAATGTCTGTGCAATCTCAACATGACGTCCCAAATTCTCCACTCAATGGGCTGAGCAATAGTCAGGCATGCCAAGCAC
Organism: Hemiscyllium ocellatum; assembly: GCF_020745735.1. Lineage (NCBI taxonomy): Eukaryota > Metazoa > Chordata > Chondrichthyes > Orectolobiformes > Hemiscylliidae > Hemiscyllium > Hemiscyllium ocellatum. The sequence continues at coordinate 3,229,696 of NC_083438.1, forward strand.
TGTCTTATCCATCCTGTGATGCAAACTTCAAGAATTATGTACCTGAACCCGGAGGTCCCTCTGCTCTAAAACACTAACTGAGGTCCGAACAGTAATTGTATCGGCTCTACCTTTGTTTGTTTTACCAAATGCATTATCTTGCATTTATTCAGATTGAAGTCCATCTGCAATTTTTCAGCTCATTCACCCATATCATCAAGATCCCTTTGTAATCTTAGCAAACCTCCTTCACTGTCCACTATGTCACCCTCCAGCCTTCCAGCCCATCACACATGGCTGTCATTGGTACAAATACCTTTGCTCGGGGCTCCACAGTTCCTTCCATAACATCCCACAATGCCCTGTGATACACTTAATGAGGTCCTGGGGCTTTCCATACCTTTGTGTTTTAAAACGTCCAGCACCACCTCTTCTATAACATGCCCTCTTTTCAAGCCATGGAGATGTACAAGGGAAACAGACCCTTCAGTTCAACTCATCCATGCTGACCAGAAGATCTAAATAAGTCCATCCCATTTACCAGCATTTGGCCCAAGTACCTCTAAACCCTTATTATTCACATACCCATCCATCTCTTAAATGTTGTCATAATTTCAGTATGTGTTACTTTCTCCCTCAGCTCATTCCATACACACATCACCGTGTGCATAAAAAAGCTGACCCTTCAGTCCCTTTTAAACCTTTCCCCCTTTAACCTTAAACTTATGCCCTTTAGTTTTGGACTCCCCAACCCCTGGTAAAAGACCTTGAATGTTTACCCAATCCATACCCCTCATGGGTAAACCTCTGTCAGGTCACCCCTCAGTCTCTGATGCTCCAGTGAAAATAGCCCGAGCTTATTCAGCAACAACCCGGCAACATCTTGTCAATCTTTTCTGAACACTTTCAAGCTTCCCAACCTCCTTCCTATAGCGGGATACTGGAATTGCAGCAAACTCCAAATATGGTCTAACGTATTACTCTTGTTCCCTGAGTTCCCCAGTCTTTGTCAACAGTAAGTTCTGGAGTCACAAAATGTGTTTAAAGTCTTAGCCATATCCTGCGGTTCCACACATCAATAATCTCATTGATCCTTAAGGAACACTGTTTTGTCTCGAGTTACACTTTTACTCAATATAGTTATACAATCACTTTTGCATTCTCCCTATCCTTCCCTGCCGAGGCTATTTCATGTACCCTTCCTGCATTCCTGATTTCCACCCAAAGTGTATCCCTACAGCTCCTTGATCCTCGTGCATTCCCTTGATCCAGCTGGCGATACCTGAAATATGCCCTTTTTCCTTGTCCAATAGACAGCCAGTGTTTTCGAGGGCTGTCAGCATTGAGCTGCACACAAACAGGAACATGCTGGTGCTAATCGCTCAATTTATCTCATTTTTAAAATATTCTCAGTTGCCAGACTTCCCTTTCCCTGCAAATAGACTCCCTGATCACCTTTTGAAAGTTCCTGTCTAATACTGTCAAGATTGGTCTGGTCCCATTTTATAACTTGAACTTGTGGACCAGACCTGTCCTTTTCCATCTCTATTCTTAAGCTAAGAGAATTGTGGTCATTTTGGCAAAATGCATTCCCACTCACACCTCAGTCCCTTTCCCGACCTTGTTTCCCAAGGGAAGGTCAGGCTTTGCCCCTTTCTCTTTTCAGACCATTTACATATTGTTTGGGAATTTCTTGAACATAATTACCAAATTGCTCCGTTGCAAATGCTGAACACTGGCAGTCCCAGTCTAGGTTTGGAAAGTTGAAAAACCCCAACCATAACAGCCCTATTATTCTGATTGATATTTGAGATCTCCTGATATATTTGTTCCTCAGTCTGCCACAGACTATTCGGGGTCAGTAGGACAATCGTATCAAAGTGATGACCCATTCTTATTTCTCAGTTGCACTAACATAACTTCAGTGGGCAATCCCACAGGAATATCCTCTCTAAATCTTGTTGTGATGATTTATGCAATCAAAACCCACCACCACACATCCTCTCTTGCCTAACCTTTGATGCTTCCTGTAGCATCTCCACCTTGAACCAATGTGCTGACAGCCCTGCCCCTCCCTCGGCTTTGTTTCAGTAATAACTGTAATGTCCCAGTCCCATGTTCCAATCCATGCCCTGAGTTTATCTTCCCTAGCTGTCAGGCCCGTTGTATTGAAATAAATGCAGGTTAATCATCAGTTTCTCCCCATTTCCTGCTATATTCTTGCTTGCCTTATCTGCTGAAATTGTTCTCATTAACTTGTGCATCAGCCTCAATCTTCTTTCTGGCCTTAGGACTGTATAAGATGCAACATCCTACCAGACTGGTTTATATCCTCTCAAGCAGCTCCTACAATTCGCCCCACCAGGATGTGGATCCCCCTCCTGCTCCCAGTTCAGATGTCTGCCCCACCTGTCAACATGTGCTGACAACTTCACACATCCAGAGACTTGTCCACCAAGGTCCCTTGTTCCTCAGTACTCCAGGTGGACCTACCATTCATGATGTATATCCTTCACTTATGAGAATTCCCACAGTGCATTACCTCACAGTGATCAGAAGTAAACTACATCTGCCATTACTCTGCTCAGTTTATCATCTGATCGATATCAGACTGCAGCCACACCGACCCGCCGAAGCACAACCCACCCATACCCCTACATTTACCCCTTTTATCTAACACTACGGGCAATTTAGCATGGCCAATTCACCTAACCCGCACATCTTTGTGACTGTTGGAGGAAACTGGAGCACCCTGAGTCGGGAATTGAACCCGGGTCTCAGGTGCTGTGAGGCAGCAGTGCTAACCGCTCTGCCACCGTGCCGCCCACAAGTTATGCTTTCACATCCAAGTTATTAGTGTACATAATAACCAGCAATGGTTCCTGCACAGATCCCCGTGGTGCACCCACAGGTGAAAGAATTTCAAACACGAAGAAGTGTATCCGCTAATTTTGTACCTAATTTGCGAACTTGCCTTGAGGCTCTTTACATTTGGACCAGCCTTCCATGAGGGATTTTGTCAACCGTCTTATTCAAGTCCATGTAAACCACATCACCTGCACTGCCCTCACCAATATTTTTAGACACCATTTCAAAAAAACTGAACTGAATTCCTCAGACAGTATCGTCCTCTACCACATCCGTGATGACGCTGCCGAGGTGATCTTTGCCTTTGCCTCTGCTCTGTAATTATCTGGCCAATCTCTGCTGCCCTTCTTGAACAAAGGAACCGCATTAGCGATCCTCCAGTCATTCAGAACTTTACCTGTGGCCAGCAAAGTATTAAAAATATACACCAGGGCCCCAGCAATCTCCAGCCTTCCTTCCCATAGCAGCTTGGGATACATTTCATGAGGCTGGGGATTTCTCCACCTTTATGCCTGTGAAAACATTTAATAACTCCTCCTTATTCATCTTATTATGTTCTAAAACCTCACCATCCCCACTGAAATCCCCGACTACAATGCCTTTCTCCTGTGTCAGTACAGATGGGAAGTTTTCATTGAAGACCTTACCTACTTCCTCTGGCTCCATGCACGGATTGTCCCTTTGGTTTCTAACAAGCCTCGCTGTTTACCTGGGAATCCTCTTCCTCTAACTATACTCATTAAACACATTGTGGCCTCTCCTTAACAGTATCTGCCAAGGATATTTCATGCCCATTATTTGCCCGTCATTTTAAGGATCCCCTTGCACTCTCTATACGTTGGTCAGTCTTTGCCTGTTTTCATCGCATTGTATTTCCTTTATCAAGCTCAGGATATCGCTTGACCAGTATTCACTGGAGTTACTGCCTTTGTCATTCACTCTTCGCAGAACACACTGGCCTTGAATTCTCCCTGTATCACTTTGACGCACTTCCTCTTTCTGAATATGAACCCAACTGCAAATAGTTCTTCCCGGTCTGTGTTTGCCAGATCCTGTCTCGTGATAGTGATAATGCCCAGTGACAGTGATATTCTAACAATTAGGGGGCTTCCACAAATTTGGCGTCTTCACCTCTGCCTTGTCCTTATATTTTACCAAAATGCATTTGAAACCAACTGTTATGACCCCTATCACCAAAACACTATAAAAATCCTTACGTTTGTCATCTTGTCCAGCACCTACAGCCCACTCTGTCTGTAACATCCAGCCCTTACTGACCTGCCCACCTGTGTACCTTCCTCCAGCCTCTCCAGCACATGATGTCACTGTAACCTTCTCCAGTCCCAGCAGCACTCCTCCATCCTGTCCTACAGCACCTTCATTACCGCTAACCTTCCACCATCCATTTCACCTCACTGTCTGTACAGAGTCCTCCAGTTCCTACAGCGTTTCCTGCCAACCCTCCCTTTGTGTAACATTGTGAAGCCAGCTGAAAGCTCCTGAGATCTGTAACCTTGCCCTCTCTCTCTCTTCAATCTTCTCTGTCTCTGTGACTAACTCCCATCACGACAATGTTTCTTACCTCTGATCACCTCCAGTCAGGACGAGCCTTCTTAGCTCTCGAACATCCTGCAGCCACTAAAAGCATCAATGTGCCTGAAATATCCTCTCAATTGTTGTAACAATTCACATTCCCACAACTGCATCTGTCCATAACCTTAGTCAGTCCATAGAATCCTTGCTAACTCAGTAACCTCACCCAGTGTGTACAACTCTGAGTATGCCTAACTTCATCCAGTTTCCCCAACTGTCCCTTCCTCTAATTGTAGAGAGAATCCACAACCTTCCCTATTGCGTTAACCCCCTCTAGTCCCTCTCATGGACACCATCTATGTAACCTTCTCCTGTTCCTGACTATATTTTCCTCCTGTTCCAAGAGACCCTTGTGAACTTGTGAACTAGTCCAATCTCTGCAGTGCTCTGTATAATCAGCCTCACTGTGCCTGGAACCTGGCTTCAATTCCAGCCTTGGCCGACTGTCTGTGTGGTCTTTGCATGTACTCCCCTCTGACTGTGTGGGTTTCTTCCGGGTGCTCCGGTTTCCTTCCATAGCCCAACACTTGCACGATACGTGGATTGGCCATCAGAAATTCACTGTAGTATTCAGGCAAGTGTGGTTTAGGTGAGTTCACCACGAGAAAGGCAGTGTTTAATGGACAGGGAGAGGGATGGGTCTGGTTAGAATGCTCTTTAGAGGGTTGATGTGGATTTGTTGGGCCAAATGGCCTTTTTCCACACTGTGGAGATTCTATTCAGGTTATTGCCCAGTCCTGTCAACCATCCCCAATACTCTCCTTATATGTGGAGTCTCCAACAGTCTCTAAAACACTCCTTGGCGATGTAAGCTTCTCCAGTCCTTACCACAAGCGATATGGCTGTCACCTCTTCCTGCTTTTAGAATAATCCCTAAAATTATTGCCATTCGTTACATCACTCCCAATCACTGTTCCATCCTGAAACCCCCAAAAACATTTATATCTCTGTAAACTCATCTGAACTGTCTATATTTTCTTTTGACAGTCCCATTCTGAGACTTTCTCTATATCAAAGAAGTCATTAAGTGTAGGTAACCCTTATTATTGTAACCTCCCTCCAGCTTTACAGCACTGAGGATCTGTAGAAACTCTTTTCAAACCGACAGCCATCTCTGTGTCTGTAATCTCCTCCACTCCCCATAATACATTCTCTCTGAGCTCTTCTGTAGTCCATTAAACACTCCCTAACACTGTTTGCATCAGTGCAACCTTCTCCAAAAACACAACCTTCCCTATCTGTGTAAATCCCGACACCAGTCCCTATCCCTCTAACTCCGCCTAACAATACAACCCTCCGTGTGTGTATTCACCTTCAGTCCCAACATCCCTCCCTATCTGTGTAATCTTCTCCATGTTCTTTTTGGTTCAGTATCTTCAACTGTCCCTGTCAGTGTAATCTCTTCCGGACCTGAAAACTCTCCCTCTCTTTAACTTTCTCAGTCTACACAACGCTCACTATCTGTAACCTACTCCTGTTGGAGAACCCTCCCTCTGTGAACTGCTCCAAATCTTCAACTCTCTATGAGCTCCTGCAGTCTTACAGCCCTCCCTGTGTACATAACCTCTTCCAGTCCCTAAAATGCCATCAGTCTGTGGAGACCCGACCAGCATCCCTATCTGTGTTATCCTGTCAGGTCCCTGCAACACTCCCGATCTGTAGATCCCACTCCAATGCCTGTGTTTCACCCGGTCCTGTTCCTACAAGACTCATTAACTATGTAACATTCTCCCGTCACTATCACCCACCGTGTCAATGTAAGCTCCTCCTGTATCTCCATCCAGTTACGCATCTCCATAACCTTCTCCAGCTCTTACACCCCTATCTGTGTAAACATCACTCTCCACTCGAACCCTGCCTACCGCAGGAACTTCCTCCTGTTTTTGTAATGCTCCCTTATCTGTGAAACTGTCTCCAACCAAACTTGCCACCCCAATCTCTCAAAAACGAACCCAGATTCCACAGCCTCCATGTCTAAATAACCCCCAGAGCCTAAGCCTTCCTAGATCTTTAAACATCTTCAGTCACGATGACCCTCCATATCTCTGTTTGTTCCGCCAGATGTTACAAACCTCTTTATCTCTGTAATCTACTCAGCTGCCAAAAACAGTCCCTGTCTGTGTAATCCAGCCCTGTCCTACCAACAACCTTATCCCTGTAAACTTCGCAATCACTCGTAGCATTCCAACTGTTTGTAATTTTTATTAATGACTTGGATGAGGGCATTGAAGGATGGGTCAGCAAGTTTTTAGATAACACAAAGATTGGAGGTGTCGTTGACAGTATAGAGGGCTGTTGTAGGCTGCAGCGGGACATTGACAAGATACAGAGATGGGCTGAAAGGTGGCAGATGGAGTTCAACCTGGATAAATGCGAGGTGATGCATTTTGGAAGGTCGAATTTGAAAGCTGAATACAGGATTAAGGATAGGATTCTTGGCAGTGTGGAGGAACAGAGGGATCTTGGGTTGCAGGTACATAGATCCCTTAAAATGGCCACCCAAGTGGACAGGGTTGTTAAGAAAGCATATGGTGTTTTGGCTTTCATTAACAGAGAGATTGAGTTTAAGAGTCGTGAGATCTTGTTGTAGCTCTATGAAACTTTGGTTAGACCGCACTTAGAATACTGCATCCAGTTCTGGTCACCCTATTATAGGAAAGATGTGGATGCTTTGGAGAGGGTTAAGAGGAGGTTTACCAGAATGCTGCCTGGACTGGAGGGCTTATCTTATGAGGAGAGGTTGACTGAGAGCAGACTTTTTTCATTGGAGGACAGGAGGAGGAGAGGGGACCTAATTGAGGTACACAAGATAATGAGAGGCATAGATAGAGTCGATAGCCAGAGACTATTTACCAGGGCAGAAATGACTAACATGAGGGGTCATAGTTTTAAGCTGGTTGGAGGAAAGTATAGAGGGGATGTCAGAGGCGGGTTCTTTACACAGAGTTGTGAGAGCATGGAATGCGTTGCCAGCAGCAGTTGTGGAAACGAGGTCATTGGGGACATTTAAGAGACTGCTGGACATGCATATGGTCACAGAAATTTGAGGGTGCATACATGAGGATCAATGGTCGGCACAACATCGTGGGCTGAAGGGCCTGTTCTGTGCTCTACTGTTCTATGTTCTATAGTCTAATTAGAGACAGCCAGCATGGGTTTGTGAGGGACAGGTCATGCCTCACAAACCTGATTGAATTCTTTGAGGATATGACAGAATACGATGATGGCTCATGCAGAAAAGAAGGATGATTGGGATACAGGGAAATCTGTCTGTCTGGATACAGGATTGGATGGCCCAGAGAAGACAGAGAGTGGCAGCAGATGGAGAGTATTGAGCCTGGAGCTCAGTGACCAGTGGTGTTCTGTAACAATCGGCTCTGGCACTCTGTTCTTTGTGATTTTTGTCAATGACTCGGATTGTGGGTTAGTACGTTTGCCAATCGCATGAAGGTTGATGGAGTGGTGGGGAATGTGGAGGGCTGTTGTAGGTTGCAGTGAGACATTGACAGGACCCAGAGCTGGGCTGGGAGTGGCAGATGGAGTCCAATCTGGAAAAATGTGAAGTGATTCATTCTGGAAGGTCGAATTTGAATTCAGGATACAGGGTGAAAGGCAGAATGCTTGGCAGTATGGAAGAACAGAGAGGCCATGGGGTCCATGTCCATTGATCCCTCAAAATCGCCACGCACGTTGGTAGGGTTGTTGAAAAGGCATATGTTGTGTTGGCTTCCCTAAGAAGGGGATTGATTGTAAGAACCGTGAGGTGTTACTGCATCTTTATAGCATCCTGGTGAGACCACACTTGGAATATTGTGTTCAGTTCTGGTCCCCTGTTAACAGGAAGGATGTGCAAGTTTTAGAGAGCGTACACCCGAGATTTACCAGGATTCTGCCTGTAGTGGAGGGCAGTTCTTACAAAGAAAGGTTGAGGGAGCTAAGGCTTTTTTCATTGGAGTGAAGAAGGGGGCGGCGCGATTTTGTGGAGGTGAACAAGTTGATAAGAGGCACAGAGTGAGTGAATAGTCAGAGACATTTCCTCCTATGGAATAAATGGTTATTACAAGGCGGTATAATTTTAAGGTGAATGGAGGATGGATAAGCGGGTAGAGAATGGTAGGTGTTTGGAATGCACTGCCAATGGTGGTAGTAAAATTACATACATTCGGGACATTTAATAGACTCTTGGATAACATGTGGATAATAGTGAAATGAAGGGTATGTAGTTTACTTTGTTCTTACAGTTGGATAAAAGGTTGGCATGAAATCATGTCCGAAGGGTCTTGGGCTGTACTGTTCTGCCTTCTGTGTTCTGTCTGGTAAACTGGGTGATAAACTCAGATCAGTGTAAAAGGATATGGCATTCAGGAGGAGCTAGTGAACTGGATACAAAATTGGCTTGATGGTAGGAGACAGAGGGTGATGGGAGACATGTTGTGTTTCTGACTGAAGACATGTGACCAGCGGTGTAGTGGGTCCACTGTTGTTGGTCATTTGGATAAATGGTTTGGAAGGGAATATTGGTTTCCTGGTAAGTAAGCTTCTTGGACGACACTGACATTGGAGGTAAAGTGGACAGTGAAGAAGGTTATCTATGATACAACAGGATGAACAGTACTGCTGGGATAGTGGGCTGAACAATAGCAGATGGAGTTTAATTAGATAAATGTGAGGTGTTCCATTTTGGTGAAACAAACCAGGGTGGGACTTGTACAGTTAATGTTCGGGCCCTGGGTGGTGTTTTCAGTCAGAGATCCAGTGACCTAGGTACACAGTTCTTTGAAAGTGGAGTCACAGGTAGACAGGCTGGTGAAGCAGGCGTTTGGTGTGGTTATCTTCATTCGGGAGAGCATTAAGCGTAAGAGTTGGGATGTCATGTTGTGGCTGTAAAAGACATTGGTGGGGCCACAGTAAAAAACATTGTTGATCAGTAGGAAGAACTCATCTGGTTCACTAACCTCCTCTAGTGAAGGACATCTGACATTCCAACCTGGTCTGGCTAACATGTGACTCCAGACCCACAGAAATATGGCTGACTCTGAGCTACCCTCTGGGTAATTAGCAGTGGGGACAAAGAACGTTGTTCCAGGCAGTGACACCCTCACCCCATGAATGAATATATAAAAATACCTATTCCGTCCCTACCTCGGCAAACCCCTCCAGCTGCAGCAATTCATACTGGCTTTGTGACACCCTGACCACTCTCTGTTACACTCTCACCACCTCCAGCACCTTCACCTCTCTCTGTTCCTATTGTGTCAATGAACCCAGACCGTGGTTCCCATTCCCACAGCCCTCCTCCTGCGAGCAGACCCATTGCAATCCATGAACATTTACTCCTAAAACACACTCTCACTTCAGGACTTTATGGTGATCTTCTCAGCCTCATAATCTAGTATGATCCCTTTTGTCCTGAGTGAGGGATCAGTGGGAGTTTCTTGGTGAGGTTTTTTCAATCGAACGTCCTTTTGTTGAGTACTTTGCATTGTTCCTACAAATGTTTTCCACTGTTCATTTTCAGACACATATTTCAGTTTGTTTAGCCTGTTTACCTTGGTCAGTTCTCCTCTCAAACTCTAGTTGTAGCTTGTTCTTTCTGTGATTCACTTTAAAACTTTATATTTCTTTAAACTGTACTTCATCACAATTTCCCGAAGGATCTCTGCAGGTGACATTACTCATTCACTAAGTTTCATTACACGGTCGCTCTGCGATAGTTATGTCCCTTAACAGTTGCACAATGTGTTTTTCAAAGAAACACTGAAAAAACAATAACCGTACTCCTCTTCCAATATCAATGTTGTCCGTGTGATTGTCCCAGATTATACAAATATTTAAGATTTCCAAAATTATCACAATGCCTTTGATAAAAAATTCCAATGAGTTCCTGTTTAATGCAGTGATGAGCAATGGAATGCTGTCTGGTGGCTAAAACTGCTGCTTGTGTCCTTGGCAAGTAGTAGACAGAGTTTACATTCAGACTGACTCTACTTCATGATCTGCGGCCAAATGCTTTCTCTGTAATGCCTTTGTTATCCATTATTGTTAGCGTTGCCCATGTTGCCTGAGTTTGCACAGGATTACGAACCACTGAATATTTTTGTTCACCCTGTATCCATCTCTCCCTGGTGTCTAAATCACTTTTATCTCTGTGTCACAAATCCATTGACCTTATTGCAGCAACATTGTCCATTAAAAAAAACATAATATACTCTCTTCCACAATTTTCTGTCACAAATCTATTTGCTGATGTACAATTTTAGTTTAACTCTGTCCCATCCTGTTCCTTTCTGTTTGCCTTCAGCCACATTCCCATGCTGTTCCATTGCTTCACCTTTTCCCTTTGGATTTTGAAAGCTCCTTTCACCTGCATCCCCTCTGTCAGTTTAATGCCCTGTCCAATAACCTACCAACATGATTGGCCAGGACACAGGTCCCAGCACAGTTCCGGGGGACCATCCTGGTAGCTTTCATTTTAAAATCAGGTAGGGGATGTGGGTGTCCCTGACTGACCAGCCTTTCTTGCTCAATCCTAGAATCCCCCGAACTGAGTAACTTGCTCGGCCATTTCAGAGGGTCATTGAGAGGCAAACACTTTGCTGTGGGTACGTCCTGCAGACCATGTCAGAATGGGCAGATGTCCTTATCTAAAGGACAAGTGTTTGGATTTGTTGTACTTCAGGAATGGTTTCATACTTATTAGTGGATTGTTAATAATTGTTTTTAAAATTATTGATTTCAAATGTCTCCTTTTCAGATGGCGGGATTCAAACCTGTCTCCCCTGAACATTAGCTGAGGTTCTGGATACATTCTCTCACAATAATAGCACTAGGGCATCACTTCATCTGCTCATCCCTGAGCACTGATACAAGGGCATCATGAAGCTAAACCCATTCTTCCAACATGGCTGTATGATCCTGACATCTTCCAGCAATCTGGGACTATTACTTAATATCGCTCCATTTTCCAGATCTCTGTGGGACTCAGTGCTATTCTCCATGTGTAACCCTCACTGCATCTGTTTAATTTCCCATTCTGTCTATTTCTCTGTCTCCTGTAGGCACTCAGGAAAGTCCTGACTCAATAGCCTTCCCAGCTGCGGAGTGGATTGTCCATCACCACATTGAACGCAGTTGGTTTGCCAGAGAGAGACAAAGGGCAGGGAGATCTGGAGCCTTCAATAAATCCTGTAGTGAGGTAAGGTCACCCACAGTGCACAGAGCAAAGAACAATGAGAGGGCTCCAAACATCTGTTAATAAGACATGACATAGATACAGTGCTGGAGGGGAGCACAGTACACACACACCCCAGGCTCAATCACTGCCCCAATGTAACTTCTGTTATATTAAAACTCACTAATCTGCCACATTGTATCTATGGCTTGTCTTGTGGTCCAGTGTTTTCAATAATTTTTAATTACTGTAACAGATCCTATCGCTGTAACCTCCTCCCTTTCCGATAGTCCCTCCACATATTTGATATGCACTGCATTCCAGACGACCATCCCAATCCCTGTAACTTTATTCAGTGTCTACAACATGCCTTATCTCGGTAATCTCCTCCTTCAATAAGGTAAAAACAAGGACTGCAGATGCTGGAAACCAGAGTCTAGATTAGAGTGGTGCTGGAAAAGCACGGCAGGTCAGGCAGCATCCGAGGAAAAGGAAAATTGACGTTTCGGGCGAAAGCCCTTCCTCAGGAACAGAGGCTGGGAGCCTGCAGGGTGGAGAGATAAATGAGAGAGGGTGGGAATGGGGAGAAAGTAGCATAGAGTACAATAGGTGAATGGGGTGGGGAAGAAGGTGCTAGGTCAGAGTGGAGGATGGGGGAAGGTAGCAATGAGTACAATGGGTGAATGGGGGTGGGGATGGGGGTGAGGTCAGAGATGAGGATGGAGTGGATAAGGTGGGAAGGGAGATAGGCCATTAGGACAGGTCATGAGGGCGGTGCTGAGCTGGAAGGCTGGAGGTGGGGTGAGATGGGGGAAGGGGAAATGAGGAAACTGGTGAAGTCCACAATGATGCCCCGGGATTGAAGTGTTCCGAGGCGGAAGGTGAGGCGTTCTTCCTCCAGGCGTCGGGTGGTGAGGAAGCAGCGATGGAGGAAGCCCAGGACCTGCATGTCCTAAGCATAGTGGGAGGGGTAGTAGAAATGTTGGGTCACAGGCCGGTGGCGTTGATTGGAATGGGTGTAACAGAGATGTTCCCTAACGTGCTCTGCTAGGATGTGTCCAGTCTCCCCAATGCAGAGGAGACCGCATCGGGAGCAGCGGATACAATAAATGATATTGGTGGATGTGCAGGTAAAACTTTGGATGTGGAAGGCTCCTTTGGGTCCTTGGATGGTGGTGAGAGGGGAGGTGTGAGCGCAGGTTTTGCAATACCTGCGGTGGCAGGAGAAGGTGCCAGGAAGGGAGGGTGGGTTTTTCGGGGGCGTGGAACTGACCAGGTAGTCACGCAGGGATGGTCTTTGTGGAAAGTGGAGAGGGGTGGGGAGGGAAATATATCACTGGTGGTGGGGTCAGTTTGGAGGTGGTGGAAATGGCGGCAAATGAATTGGTTTATGGGAAGGTTTGTAGGGTGGAAGGTGAGAACCAGGGGCATTCTGTCCTTGTTACGGTTGGAGGGGTGGGGTTTGAAGGCGGAGGTGCGGGATGTGGACGAGATGCGTTGAAGGGCATCTTTTACCAGGTGGGAAGGGAAAATCCGATCTCTAAAGAAGGAGGCTATTTGGTGTGTTCTGTGGTGGAACTGGCCCACCTGGGAGCAGGTACGGCGGAGGCAGAGGAATTGGGAATAGGGGTTGGGAATTTCGCAGACGATAGGGTAGGAAGATATGTAATCTAGGTAGCTGTGGGAGTAGGAAGGTTTGTAAAAAATGTCAGTGTCAAGTCGGTTGTCATTAATGGGGATGGAGAGGTCCAGGAAGGGGAGGGAGGTATCAGAGATGGTCCAGGTAAATTTAAGGTCAGGATGGAATGTGTTGGTGAAGTTGATGAATTGCTCAAACTCCTCAAGGGAGCACGAGGTGGTGCCAATGCAGTCATTAATGTTGCGGAGGAAGACGTTGGGAGTGGTGCCATTGTAACTACAGAAGATGGACTATTCTACATAGCCAACAAAGAGACAGGCGTAGCTGGGGCCCATACGGGTGCCCATGGCTACCCCTTTGGTCTGGAGGAAGTGGGAGGAGTTGAACGAAAAATTGTTAATGGTGAGGACAAGTTCAGCCAAACGAATGAGAGTGTCGGTGGAAGGGTACTGTTGTCGACTTCGGGAGATGAAGAAATGGAGGGCTTGGAGGTCCTGGTCATGGTGGATGGAGGTATAGAGAGACTGGATATCCATTGTGAAGATGAGGCATTGGGGGCCAGGGAAACGAAACTGTTGGAGGGGTGGAGGGTGGGGGTGGTGTCTCGAACGAATGTGGGTAGTTCCTGGACTGGGGGAATAGGAAAATGTCGAGGTAGGCAGACATGAGTTCGGTGGGGCAGGAACAGGCTGAGACAATGGGTCGGCCAGGGTGGTCAGGCTTGTGGATCATGGGAAGGAGGTAGAACCGGGCAGTGGGAGATCCCGGACTATGAGGTTGGAAGCTGTGGGCGGGAGATCTCCTCCTGAGGTGATGAGGTTCTGTATGGTCTGGGAGATGACGGTTTGGTGATGGGAGCTGGGTCATGGTAGAGAGGGTGGTAGGAGAAGGTGTCTTTGAGTTGGCATCATGGCTTCAGTGGTGTAGAGGTCAGTGCACCAGACTACCACTGCACCCCCTTTATCTGCTGGTTTGATGGTGAGGTCGGGATTGGAGCAGAGGAAGTGGAGGGCTGGGCGTTGTGAGGGTGAGTGGTTGCAGTGGGGGAGGGGGTAGTTAGGTTGAGCCGGTTAATGTCACGGTGGAAGTTGGAAGTGAAGAGATCGAAGGCAGGTAATAGGCCAGCGCGGGGTGTCCAGGTGGATGGAGTGTATTGGAGGCCGGAAAAGGGGTCCTCAGAAAATAGGTGGGAGTGATCATTGTAAAAATAAGCTTTGAGGCGGAGGCGGTGGGAGAAGTGTTCGATGTCACGGCGTGTAATAAATTAATTGATGTTTGGACGGAGGGGGATAAAGGTGCGGGCTTTGCTGAGGACTGATCATTCGTCCTCAGTGAGGGGGAGGTCGGGGGAATGGTGAAAACTCGGCAGGACTGGGAGCTGGGACCAGGCGTAGGTGTGGAGCTGGGGGAGGGGACGGTGCCTGTAACTGGAGTGGGTGTGGTGTTAGGGGGGATGGGGATGGAGTCATGAGCAGGAGTGATGTTCCCCTCAGGGTTCTGGGGGTGGGGATGGTGACGGTGGGACTTGGGAGTAGAGTCAGCAGAATGCAGGTGAGTGGCGTTGGTGGGGGCGGAAGCTTTGGCAAACACGGGCAGTGGGGGGGGCGTGGAAGTCACTGAGTGTGTGACATCAGCGATGATGTGAGGGACGGAAGTGATGTCACTTGTGGTGTATGAGGAATTATGAGGGGCGGAAATGGCATTTACTTTATTGTAACCAATAATTTCCTGTCACAAATCTATTTGACAATGTCGTATTTTAATTAAACTCAATCCCTTACTGTTTCTTTCTTTTGGTCTTCATCCACATCTCCATGGTATTCCAATATTTCAACCTTTCTCTTTGGACATGGGAATTTCCATTCACCTCAGACCTGTCCCCCTCCTCATCTGTGTCCGTTTATCGCACAGTACATAATCTTGGTATCAGAGGAGCATATCACAATAAAAGACTCAGTCCTCCGAGTATTGGTAGCAGTGCTCACTGGTCAGAACCACTTCTGATGATACCATTTGTGTGATCCTGACACCTTCCAGCACTCTGCTGATATCAGTGTCTCTCTCCATGTGATATCCCTCACTGCGTGGGTCTAATTGCTGCCTCTCTGTGTCTCTCACTCTTGCAGTTACTCCAGATCCTGAGCCAACAGCATTCTCCACTCCAGAGGGAAGCAACTGCACAGGCCATCGATGGAGACTGGGAATTTCCAGATCTCTGTGGGACTCAGTGCCATTCTCCATGTGTAACCTTCATTGCATTAGTCTCATTTCCCATTCTCTCTATTTCTCTGTCTCCTCTAGGTATTCCTGCTGTCTCTGACTCAGCAGAATTCCCAATTCCTGTCTCGTCCATCACCACATTGAAGACGGTTGGTCAGCCAGAGAGAGATGGAGAGTGAGATCTGGAGCCTTCAGTAAATCCTGCAGCCGGTAAGATCACTCACAGTAAACAGCACAGGGAGGAGTTCATGGACTTAAATTCAGAACCTGAGGGCATGATGTAGGAACAATGCTGTGCAAGGAACATGAGAAAAATCTCAGGCTTCATTATCACCATCTTGTCTGTCAATTCATCTGTTCCACAGAACCCTCCCTGTGTCTGTCAGTTTCTCCACTGTCTGTTTCATAGATACCACTTCCCCTATCTCTATCAGCCCCTACAGTCCTGCTTATCACTGTAAGCTCCTCCAACCAATGCAACTCTCCAAGTATCTGCGTTTGCCTTTAATCCAGGGTTCTGTCACATCTCTCCTTATCTGTGAAAAACAACTCTTCAGTTCCTTAAGCCATCCCTGTCAGTGGAGTCCTTTCCAGATCTGAAAAACCTCCCTGTCTTTGTGACTTTTTGAACTCCTACTACCTTCATGATCTCTGTAACCGTCCCGTCACAACAACAAAAAAGCTCTGTATCTTAGTAACCTCCTCCAGCTGTTAGACTCCTCCTTGTCTCAGGGCACAAAGCAGAGTGACCCTGCTTCTCTCATAAATTAGTTTCTGCATTTCTAATGATTACTATGTACTCTTCCTGTCTCTAAAACACTCTCAGTCTCTGTAAACTCTGCTGGTCCCGATTGATGTAATTTCCTTCAGTAACTACAAACCTTTATACCTTTAATCTCCTCCAGCCACAACCACAGTTTATTTCTATAACCTCTATGAGTGACAGAGTCATAGAGATGTACAGCACGGAAACAAAC
Organism: Hemiscyllium ocellatum; assembly: GCF_020745735.1. Lineage (NCBI taxonomy): Eukaryota > Metazoa > Chordata > Chondrichthyes > Orectolobiformes > Hemiscylliidae > Hemiscyllium > Hemiscyllium ocellatum. The sequence goes on from NC_083438.1 coordinate 3,246,143, forward strand.
CCTTCGGTCCAACCCATCCATGCCGACTAGATATCCCAACCCAATATAGTCCCATCTGCCAGGACCCGGCACATATCCCTCCAAACCCTTTCTATTCATGTCCCTATCCACATGCCTCTTAAATGTTGCAATTGTACCAGCCTCCACCACATCCTCTGGCATTTCATTCCATTCACGTATAACCCTCTGTGTGAAAAGGTTGCCCCTTAGGTCTCTTTTATATCTTTCCCCTCTCACCTGAAACCTATACCCTCTAGTTATGGACTCCTCGTGCCAAGGGAAAAGGCTTTGTCTATTTATCCTAACCAAGCTCCTCATAATTTTGTAAACCTCTGTAAGGTCACCCCTCAGCCTCTGAAACTCCAGGGAAAACTGCCCAAGCCTGTTCAGCCTCTCCCAATAGCTCAGATCCTCCAACCATGGCTACATCCTTGTAAATATTTTCTGAACCATTTCAAGTTTCACAACATCTTTCTGATAGGAAGGAGACCAGAATTGCATGCCTAACCAATGCCCTGTACAGCCGCAACATGACCTCCCAACTCCTGTACTCAAGACTGACCAATAAAGGAAAGCATATCAAACGCCGCCTTCACTATCCTATCTACCTGCGATTCCACTTTCAAGGAGCTATGAACCTGCACTCCAAGGTCTCTTTGTTCACCAACACTCCCTTGGATCTTACCATTAAATGGTATAAGTCTTGCTAAGATTTGCTTTCCCAAAATGCAGCACCTCTCTTTTGTCTGAATTAAACTCCATCTGCCATTTCTCAGCCCATTAGCCAATCTGGTCCAGATCCTGTTGTAATCTGAGGTAACCCTCTTCGCTGTCTACTCCCCCTCCAATTTTGGTGTCATCTGCAAACTTATTAACTGTACCTCTTATGGTCGATCCAAATCATTTACGAAAATGACAAAAAGTAGAGGTCCCAGCACCGATCCTTGTGGCACTCCGCTGGTCACAGGCCTCCAGTCTGAAAAAACAACCATCCACCACCACCCTCTGTCTTCTACTTTTGAGCCAGTTCTGTATCCAATTGGCTAGTTCTCCCTGTATTTCATGAGATCTAACCTTGCTAATCAGTCTCCCATGGGAACCTTGTCGAACGCCTTACTGAAGGCCATATAGATCACATCTACTGCACTGCCCTCATCAATCTTCTTTGCTACTTCTTTAAAAAACTCAATCAAGTTTGTGAGACATGATTTCCCATGCACAAAGCCATGTTGACTGTCCCGAATCAGTCCTTTCCTTTCCAAATACACGTATGTCCTGTACCTCAGGATTCCCTCCAACAACTTGCCCACCGCCGAGGTCAGGCTCACCAGTCTATAGTTCCCTGGCTTGTCTTTACCACCCTTCTTAAACAGTGGCACCACGTTTGCCAACCTCCAGTCTTCCGCCACCTCACCTGTGACTATCGATGATACAAATGTCTCGGCAAGAGGCCCAGCAATAGCTTCCCACAGAGTTCTCGGATACAACTGATCAAGTCCTCGATCCACCTTTAACCATTTCAAGACATCCAGCACTTTCTCCTCTGTATATCTGGGCATTTTGCAAGATGTCATCATCGATTTTCCTATCGTCTATACCTTCCACATCATTTTCCACAGTAAATACTGATGTAAAATATTCATTTAGTATCTCCCCCATTTCTTGTGGCTCCACACAAAAGCCACCTTACTGTCCTTTGAGGGGTCCTATTCTTTCCGTAGTTACCCTTAGTCCTTAATACATTTGTAAAAAAACCCTTTGGATTCTCCATAATTCTATTTACCAAAACTATCTCATGTCCCCGTTTTGCCCTCCTGATTTCCCTCTTAAGTATACTCCTACTTCCTTTATACTCTTCTAAGTGTTCACTCGATCAATCCTATCTATACCTGACATTTGCTTCCTTCTTTTTCCTAACCAAACCCTCAATTTCTGTCGTCATCCAGCATTCCCTATACCTACCAGCCTTCCCTTTCATACTGACCGGAATATATTTTCTCTGGACTCTTGTTATCTCATTTCTGAAGGCTTCCCTTTTTCCAGCCGTCCCTTTACCTGTGAACATCTGCCCCCAATCAGCTTTCTAAAGTTCTTACCTAATACCGTCGAAATTGGCCTTTCTTCAATTTAGAACTTCAACTTTTAGATCTGGTATTTCCTTTTCCATCACTATTTTAAAACGAATAGAATTATGGTCACTGGTCCCAAAGTGCTCCCCCACTGACACCTCCGTCACCTGCCCTGGCTTATTTCCCAAGAGTCGGTCAAGTTTTGCACCTTCTCTAGTAGGTACATCTACATACTGAATCAGAAAACTGTCTTGTACACACATGAGAAATTCATCTCCATCTAACCCTTTAACACTATGGCAATCCCAGTCGATGTTTGGAAAGTTAAAATCCCCGACCTAATCTACCTATTATTCTTATAGAAAGCTGAGATCTCCTTACAAGTTTGTTTCTCAATTTCCCTCTGACTATTGGGGATCTATAATACAATCCCAATAAGGTGATCACCCGTTTCTTATTTCTCAGTTTCATCCAAATAATTTCCCTGGATGAATTTCTTGGAATATCATCCCTCAGCACAGGTGTAATGCTATTCCTTGTCAAAAATGCCACTTCACCGTCTCTCTTGCCTCCTTTCTATCCTTCCTGTAGCATTTCTATCCTGGAACATTAAGCTGCCAGTCCGGCCCATCCCTGAGTCATGTTTCTGTAATTATAATGAGATCCCAGTCCCATGTTCCTAACCATGCCCTGAGGTCATCTGCCTTCCCTGCATTAAAATAAATGCAGTTTAATTTACTAGTCCTACCCTGCCTGCCCTCACTGTTTGACTCACTTCTGTTCTCAGCTGTACCTGTCTCAGATCGAGCTCCCAAAATCCTCCCTGTGATTGTTACCACGTCCCATCCCTGCATTCCTCCAAATCCCTGTAAAGTCCTCCCATTCCTAAAACCTGCCCTGGATCTGTCACCTGTTCCAGCTTCCACAACCCTCCCTATCTCTGTAAGACACCCCCCAACCCCCTTCCCAGTTACTACAGCCCGCTGGATCACTAAATGCCAGTAGTCACTATAATATCAGAGTAAGGTGTGAAAGCAGGAATACTGCACTGGGTTAGATGATCAGTCATGATCCTATTGAATGGTGGTACCGACTCTGTGGTTAAATGGCCGATACCTGATTCAGGTTACATGGATAGGAAGAGTCATGGGGACTGAAGGAGTTTGTGGAGATAGGGAGGGCTGTGGGGACTGAAGGGGCTTACAAAATTGGGATGACTGTGGAGACTGAAGGAGGTTATGGAGATAGTAAGTCCACAGAGAAGCACAGGAAAGAAGTTTAGCATTGACCTCTATATAGAACTCCAGGCTAAGTGTGCGGAGAGGGTAGGAGGTCAGTCATTTGGGGATGGTACCTGGGCTCGATGTCTGGGACTGTTCTCGGCAGCATTTCAGTCAGCTGGGATCGGTTTTAATCAGTGTGAACAAAAACCGCGATCAGGGTTGAAACAGCTCTTTGATGTAATGTTTCTATCGGGACCTCGAGATCTCCTTCGGATAATCCGATATTCGGATCATTGATATTTGGATAATCGAGGACCCTCTGTGTTTGGAAGCGCTAAATTTAGAAGCGCTGGGGATCCTTCGAAAAGATGAAAGACTGAATCAAAACTTGTAATATATTTCATTCCATGACACTGCCAAACTGTTGCTATAAATTCTGTGTCCTATGACTGTGCTCCACAACCACCTGATGAAGAAGCAGCACTTTGAAAGCTCGTGCCTCCAAACAGACCTATTGCACCTCTAAGCTGGTGCTGTGTGATCAAAGTTTGTGAGAAGATTTGTAGCTCGGGTGCTCGTTGTTGTGGTTCTGTTCGCCGAGCTGGGAGTTTTTGTTGCAAACGTTTCGTCCCCTTTCTAGGTGACATCTTCAGTGCTTGGGAGCCTCCTGTGAAGCACTTCTGTGCTGATTCCTCCGGCATTTATAGTGGTTTGTCTCTGCCGCTTCCAGTTGTCAGTTACTGTCCGCTGCAGTGGTCGGTATATAGGGTCTAGGTCGATGTGTCTGTTGATAGAATTTGTGGATGAGTGCCATGCCTCTAGGAATTCCCTGTTTGTTCTCTGTTTGGCCTGCCCTATAATAGTGGTGTTGTCCCAATCGAATTCATGTTGTTTGTCATCTGAGTGTATGGCTACTAGGGATAGTTGGTCGTGTCATTTCGTAGCTAGTTGGCGTTCATGGATGAGCGTTGTTGTGTGATTTTTAACTTTGCCCATCCCAGTCCAACACCGGCACGTCCAAAGCATGGGTCAGTCTGTTTGAAGGGAAAGGAATAACTGGCAAATAGGAGGCTTTTAAAAGTGTGATCTCAAGAATCCAGTATGTCCATGTTAGGGTGAAGGGAAAATCCCCTACAACCCTTCCCACTTTGAAACTGTCTCCATTCAAATTACTCCCTTCTGGAAAATCTGTCAGACTCCCCACCCTCCATATCTAGCTAATCTGCAGAGCCTAAACCTTGCTGTATCTATAAACATCTTCAGCCATGAGTACCGTCCATATCTCTGTTTGTTCCCCCAGTCTATACAACCCACTTTATATTTGTAATCTGCTTGATTTGCCTAAAACATTCCTGACTGTGTAAACCGCTCCATCCGACCAATATCCTTATCCTTGTCAACTGGCCCATCCCTCCCAACCTCCCCATCTCCATGAACTCCTGCAAACATACAGCGCTCCGCACTTCTGTTACCTCCTCTGGCTCTGTGGTCCTCCCTCCCTGTGAAACTACCTCCAATCTCCACACCCATCCCAGTCTGGGTCATCTGCTCCAGATCAGGCCATTAGTGTTTCTGATACCTCTGACAGTTCGAGCAAACCTTCCTAATTGTGTCTATTCATTCAGATCGCATCCTGTCCAGCCTCCGAAAACCTCTTCCTGCCATTGTAACCCTCACTGTTTGTAACACAGAACAGTACAGCAGTTTCTCCTGTAACCACATCTTTCTGGTGACCAAATCTTTCCGATATTTTGACAATTCCAAAAAAAACTGTAATTGATATTTTCCCAGAATTTCCTGTCAGAGCCTAATTCACTGTCCCTCCCTGTTCCTTTCTGCTTGTCTTCAGCCACATTCCATGCAGTTCCGATGATTCACCTTTTTTCTTTGGATTTGGAAAGCTCCTTTCACCTGAACCCTGTCCCGCATCCTCCATGTCAGTTTAAAGCCCTGTCCGTAAACCTACCAACGTGATTGGCCAGGACACTGCTCCCAGTATTGTTGTTTTTAATTCACTCGTGGGATGTTGCAATCTCTGGCTGGCCAGCATTTCATGCCCACCCTCGAGCTGCCATTGAGCTGAGTGGCTTGCCAGATCATTCCAGGGGACAGTTGAGAGTCAACCAACTTGCTCTGGGTCTGGATCCATATGTCGGCCAGACTGGCAGCCCATAACAGATTTCCTTACTTAAAGTGTAATAAGTAGTCAGATGGGTATCCTTGCTACCGGCATTAAATTCTGGATGAACAGTTGAGTGAGAGTAAGACTAGGCCATTGCCTGGTCCACTGACTGCTCCCTCATCCCTGAGTACTGCTCCCAGTGCACCTTCCTTCTGACCGTGGTTTGATCCTGATACCTTCCTGCACTCTGGTGATGTCACTCAGTATCTCTCTGTGTGGTATCTGTCACTGTAAGGATCTAATTGCTGCCAGTGACTGCACCTTTTGCAGTTACTCCAGATCCTGAGCCAACAGTGTTCTCCATTCCAGAGAGACGAGCAGCACAGGCCAGGGATGGACACTGGGATTTTCCAGATCTCTGTGGGACTCAGTGCCATTCTCCGTGTGTAACCCTCACTACATCAGTCTAATTTCCCATTCCATCTGTTTCTCTGTCTCCTGTAGGTACTCAGGATGCTCCTGACTCAGCAGAATTCCCAATTCCTGTTTCGTTCTCAAATCGTTACAGCTCTCCCCTTCTCTGCAACTACTGTGATCCATAGAAACCGAATTTGTACAATCTCCTCTAATCCAATCAACGTTACTAACTGCCTCCTGCCCTGACAGATTGTAGTATCTCCATAAACCCCAGCCACTGCAGTGATCATGTCTCCAACTTCCTCCAGCATTAACTTGCCTGCCCATCTCTTTTCTTTGCTCCAGTCCCTACAATTTTCCCTGTTGTGTAACCGACTCCAATGCCTAACCAGCTGTGTAACATCCTCCAGTCCCGATAGTGCTCCCGATTCTATAACCACCTTCTGCCCCAGCACAGCTCTCTGTCTCTGCAACTTCCTGATTCCAAATCCATCCTGATCTGTGGAAACACCCCCAGCCCTCGATCTCTCTGTAATATCTACCAGATGTCAAAACTGAAATAACTCTACAGAGGCCGGTATCCCATCATCAAATCACCTTTTGTTTCTACGTGCACAGTACATGGCAGTGATCCACACGAGCGCAGAGCCGGCTCCTATAGTGAACAGAGCCCCCGATGTTCCTGTTTATTTATGTCAGCCAGGATTCCCTGATTGGACCAGGTTCACAGTTCCAATCAGGGAATACGTATTAATGAGGTTTACCTGGCTGATCCCATTCCAATCACTATAGAAACACTCCACGCATCTCTAACGTTCATTAACATTAACAAATCTCCTCTTCTCTGAAAGCCCTCCAGTTCCGCCAACACTGTCTCTGTAAAATTCTCCAAGGAAAGTCCTGTCCCTTTCAGTAGACCCATCTGTTACCAATCTCCTGCAGGACCAGTACAAGCTTTACTTTCTGTTTTCTGCGAACTCTTGATCTCAACGTCCTCCACCCAGAACGTCTCTTACTAATCTCTCACCGCTTCCAAAAACTCGATCGCCGTTTGTGTGTGATCTTCTCCATAAGGAGGAAGGGGGTTTTGAAGCAGGGAGCTTCATAGGGCATGGAGACCTTTACACAAATAGGAATGTTTGTAGAAACCAGTGCGTTTACAGAAGTGGGAAGGGTCATAGAAGGATGTTCCAGAGACTGGCAGTTTGTTGGTCCAATGGACAGAATGTTTATTTCTGGTGCAGAGACATGGAGAGCTATATTATGTGATAAATTGTTCCGGTAACATTTTTATCAGGTTTTAGGGAGGGTTTCGCTCTACAAGGCTCTTGTAGCCAGAATATTGATCTGGCTGATCTAGCTCCATTTTCACTTCAACTAAAACCTAAAACTATTCTTGTCTTTGTAATCTCCTTCCGCCTCTAGAACAACCCATATCTCTGTAATATCCCCCAACCTTCATACACCTTCCTATCTCTGTAATCTCCTGTGGACCCTACAGCCATCCTGGGCTCTACACTTGCTGACACACCTGAATTCATTACGACCGTTTCAAAAAGACCAATGAAATGGTAGCATTAAAAAGTATGAACCAGAACAGGTATCTCTGTCATTATGGAGATGTGGCTGCAGTGGGACCACGACTGAGAACTGGATAATCAAAGGTTTCCCCATTTGTACAGGAAGGACAAAAATGTCATCACAGTGAAGTGCCATTGTTTATAAAGAATAGGAGCAGTATTATGGTGATGCTAATCAATTTACACACTGCTCCTCCCTGCCCTCTCCCCTCATCCCTGCGTATTGATCCTGTCAGATATTGGTAACCTTTGAAAACTTCAGAAAATAGCCCAGTATAGAGGAGATCATTGTCTGCATTGGACATGAAGTAACATTTTCTAAAAGTCCTAGTTCTGTCTCCCGAAGACTATAGGCCTTCAGGTGCAGATCCAGGCACCTTTGTATAATGGTTTGAGAGTTTCTGCCTGTAATCTGTTTCCATGAGTGACTCCCAGATCCCTACCATACTCTGGGTGAAATAGCAACTTGCCTCACCACTTCTCTAATATTTCAACCAATTATATTTGTGCCTTTGTTCAATCTGGATGCAACAGTTTCAAGTTCTTTCTAACCACTTGTTTGTCACTCAATAACTGCTCCTGAGGATGTTTCACTTGTTTTCTGCACATATGGGAAAACAGTTTATGGTGGTCAAGCCATTGACTCATAATCTAGAACCACGGAAAAATATCCCATGAAGGAAATTGGTGGAATTTAAAAGCAACCATTGTGATTTATTGTAAAATCCCATCTGCTTGACTCAAGTCCTTTCGTGAAGTCAATGTGTGTCATGCTTCACTAGTCAGGTTTCCGTGTGACTTTGGTGAGGAACATGTGGGTGTACTGTACCTTGAGGAGAATTAAAAACCAGCAATAGCCACCTGACAGCACCAAGTGTTCGGAAAAATAGATATAATGTAACATTTGGTCGAACAACTCATTTAGCTCATTGTCTCAAGACAAAAACATATTCAGCCAAATAGTTTAAATTACATCAGAAAGTACCCACCTCCAATCAAGTTTGAATTTAATATATTGACAATCTTAAAAGTTAATGACACAATCCGATGGTTTGGGGTACAAGACTGTGAAAAATTGAACAGTTCAGAGGAGAACTGCCAAGCTATCAGCAGGCAAAGACTGCCTGAAGAATAGCTCTCCTAAAGGTACTTTTATTGATGAGTAACTAGTGAAGCAGAATCCACAAGAAAAAAAGAAGGCAGGAATATGGAGAAGAACCAAAAGCTTCCTGGTTTTGAGATAAGCAGTTTTGTTTTGTAAATCTTATTTAGGAGTCTTATCGGACAAGTATTGTGGAGGGGGAAGGTAAAAGACAGGTTAGAGGAAGAAGTTGTAAATAGTCGTTCGTTTATTATTCTCTGTTATACTTTAAGAAATAAAGTTGTTAATTTTTACTTTAAATAGTTTTGGACGCTAGAATTATCACAGATTACTGCATGGGATAAATCTTTTCTCTGTTGCTGGTTTTAATTGAGCAAGAGAATGTATCCTGTGTTGTAACCCTACAAACCCACAGCAATGTGTTTTAGTCTTTACTGGCCTGTGGAACAGCTGAACCAGCCACTCACTTCAAGAACAGCATCACATGCTGCCCTGACCAGGGCTGCATACATCCTATGATAGATGACCAGAAGTAATGATAGCTCCCTTCCTCGTTTGCCGTATTCCTACAGCTCATTTCCATTCAAGTAGGTGATCATCCCCTATTTTGGGTGCATTCAATCTCATTGAAATACTCCCCGAGAGTGATGCACATCTCCATAACATCTCTGGTGCTGCCTTTATTGATGCTGTCATACAGCTGTAATGAACTTATAAATTCCATGTCAGTCTTAGGGCACAGAGAAGAAATGGTGTTTTGTGGCACAGGAAAGAACCGGCAATGCATAAGTGAGAGAAGGGAATTATTACGAACAACCCTGAGAGTATTGTTGAGACAGGATTTGGGGTACTGTAGATTGACGTTCTCTCACATTTCACCAGACTAAGCCCTGGGATGATGGCACCATGAGCAGTGAGTGAATAAGAGGTGATTGCATTGAACCTTAAGGGGATGGACAATCACACATGATGCTCTAAACAGATACTGTTACGGTGATAAATTCAATGACTTTTTTCACTTGGGTTACATGATTATCGATAGTTTAAGAGCCAACCACCCCCACTCCCTATTTCAATTGAGACAGAGAGAGAGGGGTCCAGGCTTTTGAATAAAATCTCCCTACATTACTACAGTCCAATTGGTGCGTTATCCTGCAATGAACGTCCTGTTATCCATAATCCTGACAGCAGTGGCAATACCTTCATTATAAAAGAGTTAACTCTTCCCTGCAGCTTCTGACCTCCATGGAGAACATGGGTGTGCCTTCTCGGAGATGGAAGATGCCTCCTTGAGACTTGAAACAAAACAGTTGACTTGCCTCCTCACTGCCAGCAAATTGTGTTAAAGTAGCACACGTTCTACAAACAATGGAACCATGATTAACATCATGGAGCCCTCTATCAGTGCAGTCTCGGTTTCATTAGTTAGTCATGTTGGCGTATCACTGAAACCCTCCTGTTACTGTATAGCTATCTCATGGGGCTGAATAGCCTTCTCGTGGTCTCATGGATGAGATTTAAGTGTTTGATTGGCCTCTGCCTGTTCCTGTTTAACAGCTCGAAGTACTGACCAGAGCCCTTCTCTTCCTGTGGAACAGGCAGGAGGATTGAATGGGCTGTCCCTCTTCTTGTTTAGTAGTTTCAACTGGCTCAATGGTTTTCACATATCAGTGTATAACCAGCTTGAGATGCTGAATGAGCTCCTCATTTAACTGTGGAAATGTGCATTGTCTGGCAGCACTGTTACATGAATGTTACTGACACTTTAACAGCACAAAGAGGAATGCTGTCCCGTCTTGCTGCACATGGACACAGAATGGCTCAGGTGCCGATGGGGGACAAAATATTCTGAACATTGTGTGATCTTCAGTCATCATCCCAACTGTCATGTGTGACAGTCTGGAGGGACTGAATGAGATCCTGTGTTACTGTGGACCAGGTATTTGAAGTACGTGGGCTCCATCTGCTCCTTGCAGGAGCTGTGAGGCGTTGAATGGAGCATAGGAACATAGGACTGAGCAGCAGGAGTGGGCTTTCAGACACTTTGTCACCTCTCCACCATGCATAGGCATCATGGGTGATGTGATTGTGGTCTCAGTAGCATTTTTCTGTCTGAATACCATTTTCCTAAATTCATTTGCCTGTCAAATGTCACCAAAAACAACTTTGAATAAATGCAAACATCCAGGCACCACAAACTTCTGGGGAAGGGAATTTCCACTTGGACAGGCCTTTGCAAATTTCTCATTTGTGTTCCAGCCAATGTTGGAGGGTCACTGTTTCCTTTTTGAGTCCCACTCCTCCACTGGTTACACCTATCTTAAATGTAACCAGTTTAGTGATGTGGCCAATGATATAGGTCTCAGAGTAGGTCAATTTCTAGAAAAATATAAGACACAGAAAATTGAAATCATAACAAATGGTAAAATGATAGAGTGCCCCAAACGTTATTCTGCTTTGAAATTATTCTGCTCAGACAAGCTACTGGTAGTTGGATTTCTTTCTGGAACAGTTGGATTTGGCTGAATCCCCTTTGTTTCAGGCAGTGGAGAGATTCCATTGAATCCTTACCAGGAATCCTTCACAAGTGGTACAGATAACTCGGGGATGTTATGGTCTCACACTTTGCTATGGGGTGGAACAAAGTAAGAGAGATCAACTGGCTGCTCCTTCTGAGGCAAGGAACATTTTTTATCCCTCTCTATGTTGAAGCATGTACTAATGTCAATTGAACACTAAACTGGTCCAGATGTGCTCTCCTGGAGCATTCTCAGGAAAACCTGATTACGGATTATAGGCAAGTGCGTCATTGCTCTTGTACACAATTCCTTTCGATCGCAAAGAAAGTCCACATTTTTTATAACTTGATGACATGCTTACATGTGTCTGTGTAATTTGTAAATATTGGTAGGTTTCTTCATAGTATGTGTGCTAATATCAATACATCTTTTTCTTAAAATTTATTCTCTAGCTTTAGTCTCCCTGACAGGAGATAATATGCTGAAAATGTGTTGCTGGAAAAGCGCAGCAGGTCAGGCAGAACCAAAGAGCGGGAGAATCGACGTTTCGGGTATGAGCCCTTCTTCAGGCATGATTCCTGAAGAAGGGCTCATGCCTGAAACATCGATTCTCCTGCTCTTTGTTTCTGCCTGACCTGCTGTGCTTTTCCAGCAACATATTTTCAGCTCTGATCTCCAGCATCTGCAGTCCTCACTTTCTCCTAAGAGATAATATGCATCCAGCTGATACACTTTTCAGAAAGTCATGGATGGTTCAATACTATTTCTCTGCTAAGATCAACACTGATAATCCCCCATAACAAAAGGCCGGCATTCCAGGAATGAGTAAAGGGAAACCTCTTTGAAAACAATTATTTTTTTTATTTTAGTTTAGGGGATCAATCCTGCACACAGTACATCAGTTTGGTCTCAGCAATGCCCTGTACAGATGCAGTAAAACATTCCTGCAATTAAACCTGATACCTTTTGCCAAAAACAGCATCATTCCACTTACCTTCCAAATCACTTGCTGCATCTGACTTCATATGATTCATGTCGCAAGAACATGGAAACCTCCTATGTCATAGAGTTCGGCAATCTCTCTCCATTTAAATTGTTTACCATTGTTTCATCCTTCATGCCAAAATAGACAACTTACCTTATGTTATTTCTGCTGAAAGTTTGCTCACTAACCTTCCCTGTCTGTATCACATTGCAGACTCACTACCTCCATTTGACGACACATTGAATGACCACCTTGGTGTATGAGCTAATTGAGCTCCAAGTCATTCCCTTCCCTTCCTCCAGATCTTTGATACAGATTGTTGATCATTGATGACCCCACAGTGATCTCTGAGGCACTCCATCAGTTACAACTTTGCAGCCTGAAAATAAACATTTGTCTCTAATCTCTATTTCCTGTAAGCGACAGCTTCCCTGTTCCTGTGTATTCATTCAGGCAGGCTTAATGGCCTCCTCCTGGGCTGTGTTATGTACTCAACGAGCTGAATTACTTCATTCTATGTTCCTGTGTAATTCCATAGATGGGCAGAATGGTGTCCTCCTGACTCATTGTAACGATTCTACAATGTAACTGCCTTGAGGGGTGGATTGAGCAACCACACATGGTGAGGGACAGCGGTATAACTCTTTAACAGTCTCGAGGGTGGATTGAGGAAATAAAACATGGGGAAGGGGCAGCTGGGCTATTTGACTGCAGCATTCAGAATGCTCATGGCTTTTCCGAGTGTGTCTGATCATCCGTCTCCTGTCTGTTCCTCATTAACATTGACTCTCCTGTCCAGTAAAGATCAGTCGAGCTCAGCCTTGAATATCTTCAATAACCGAGTCTTCACTGCTCCCTGAGGATGAGGACACCACAGGTAGCACAACACTAAAGTGAAACGGATGTCCTTATTTCATTGTGGGACCTGTTATTTTAAAACTGTGTTAACTGAACAACAAATCACCACCTCTTTTCAGACTTAAGACAGAAAAATTAGAAATAAACATAAATCATTCCGGACTCCAAACCTGTTGCACATTGTCACTGACCCTGTCCAATCAAATATGTATCAAACCAGTATCTGCTGCTGTTTCGGGAAGAGAATACCTGATAGAATACACCACATGAGCATGACAAAAGGAGCATAATGAGGCTATTTCACCATCGAGTCTGATGTGCCATTCAATAATTTCTTATATGTTCCTCAACCTCATTCGCCTGCCTCCCCCTGAGAATCATTGATTCCCTTATAAATCAAAAACTTATCTATTTGTGTCTTAATGACACTAGTGTTTGTGTCTGTGTGTGCATATGTGTGTTCATCGGCTTGTCATCTGTGCATATGTGTGTCTACGTCTGTCTTTCTATGTATCAGCCTGTGTATTTCTCTCTGTGTTTGTGTCTATTTGTGTATGATTCTATATGCCTGTGTGTGTTTCTACATGTGTGCATGCCTATCCCCCTGTATGTATTGTGTTTGTTCGTATATTGAGGTGTTTACCAATATTTCTGTGTATTCCTGTGTCTGCATCTCTGTGCAGTGAGGTTTCTGTGGTTTTCTGGGGGGAGTGAAAGGACTGTCGTTGGAAATGCCAGTGGGTTTAAAGTGAGATTTGTCTTTCAATTAGCATTGCTCCTTAATCGGTCGGTGGGACATGGATGTTTCAGAATCTCCACATGAGGCATCCCTGTCCACTCCATCTTGTACTAGTGTCCTCCCCACATGGAAGGTTAGACGGATGAGGGAATGGTTATTGGCAACTCCACTACACGGCTTGGCCATTTCTGTCATATTCCAGGCTGTTTCTCTTGGAATGGGAGGGAGGGAGGGAGTGAGGGCAGGAGTGGATGGCCCTGCTGTTATTGCTGGTGGGGGTGGGGCTGGGGGGAATTTTGAGGTGTCCGAAATGAGTCAGTCGGCAGTTTTGATTCTATATAGTATTTTTAGTGCGGGGTGTATTGCATAGGTGACAGAGAAAGTGTGGGAAGGAAGTTGCTGAATTCAGTAGTGGTAGTGCCTGAGCCTTGTTTGGAGATAGAGCATGAGGATTGTCTGGGGGTAGGTGCTATAACAGGTATACAGTGAGTGTGGGGGAATGGAGAGAATACAGTGACCTTTATCCTGACAGAGCGGGGAGGATATTGATGATTGCCCTGTATTAATAGGCATTTTTCAGATCAGCGTCGAGGTGAGCCTCCCCAAATGTCTTGTCCAAGTCTAGCACTATGAATGACAAAGATGTGTCCCTCAGCTTCCACAGAATCAGTTTGGGTAGAACTTACAAATGGGAAGGAGAAGCAAATATTAGTGTGTCATATATCGAAATCAAACGGCTACAGAAAATCTCGGCATCACATGCTCTGGAAATTAGATAGGCAAGTATTGTGGATACCGCAGTCTTACTGGATTGTCTCAAGTTATATCTAAACTGCATTACCTAAGTGATTGCCCAGGCTGTGTAAAATAAATCCTGTAAGTGTATATGAGTTTGGTTGAAGAGTATGTTGTGAAGCAAACTAGAGAGCAGGTTATTTTGGATTTGGTGTTGTGTGGTCAGAATGACGATTTAATAACCTTGTCCTGAAACAGCTTTTAAGGAATAGTGACGTTAGTAAGGTGGATTTTACACGGTGTCTGCATACAATATAGAATTCTTGATCATTCTGACTAAACATCATGGCTGCCTGGAGGCTAGAGGGTCATGTTTGCTCCAGTGAATTTGGAAAGTACAATATAACATGCAGTGGGAGGCAAGCAATGCTTGCTCGAGTCACAGAGTCAGACAGCACAGAGACAGATTCTTTGGTCCAAAATAGTCCATTCCAACAAAATGTCCATCCATGCGAAGCCCACTTCCCTGCCATTGCCCTGTATCCTTCTAATACTCTCCTACCCATGTATTTGGCCAAATGAGTTTTAAAGGTTGTGAAAGTAGCCAACTCAACCTCTCCCACTGGCAGCTCATTCCATCTGCGCAATAAGTTCCCTGTGTAAAACTTTCTTCCTCAGGTTCCCTTTTACTCTTTTCCCTCTGGCCTTAAACTGATTCCCTCTAGTCTGTGATTGCCCTACCCTGGGAAAAAAAGACTGAGTGTATTATTCTGACCATGCCTGTCATGATTTTACACACTTATATCAGATCCCGCTAAGTCTCATACACGCTAAAGTAATAAGTCCTGGCTTGTCCAAACTCTCCCTATAACTCAGATCATCGTGACGGCAACATCGTTGTAAATTTGTCCTGCATTCTTTCCAACTTAATAGCATCTATGACTCGAACAAACATTACTTGCCACCCAGTGAACAAAACTGAACAATACCTTACCAGTATGGCCTCACCAGCATCCTGTATAGCTGCAACGTAATTCCCTAATTTCGATACTCAGTGATATACACTGATGAAGGCCAGTGTGCCAAAAGTCTTTCTTCACTGCCCTGTCTACCTCTGAATCATCTTTCAGAGACCCATGCACCTGAATTCCAAGGTCCCTCTGTGCCACTACACACCTTAGGACCCAATCTTTCACCATGAAACTCCAAACTTGATTTGATTTGTCAAAATGCATGAACTTTCACTGATCTGTATTAACATCCATTTGCCACTTCTCAGCCCACTTCCCCAGCTGGTCAAGGTATTGCTGTAATTTCTAAATTCTGATAACCTTGCTCACTCTGCATGATGCTGCCTATTTTAGTGTCACCTTCATACTTAAAAATCAGGCCTGTACATTCTCATCTAAATCGTAGAAATATGTAGCATGTAGTGGTCCCAGCAGTAGCCCCTGAGCCATTCCAATAGTCACAAATCTCCAGTCTGACCAGCATTCTTCCAGTAGTACCCTCTGCGTCCTACCATCAGGCCAGTTTTGCATCGGATTTTTCAGTTCCCCCTCAATTCCATATGACCTAACCTTCCAGAGCAGCATACCATGTGGAAGCTTACTGAAGGCCTTATTGGAATCCATCTAGGCTATGTATACTACCCTGTCCTCCTCAACGTTGCTGGTCACTTCATCAAAGAATTCCGACAAATTTGTGAGTCATGATCTCTCATGCACAAAGCCGTGCTGAATTTGATGAAGGGCTTTTGCCCGAAACATTGATTTTCCTGTTCCTTGGATGCTGCCTGACCTGCTCTGCTTTTCCAGCGCCTTTTTAATCTTACTCCGAACCATACCTTGTCGTTCCAAATGCATGTATATCCAATCTCTCTGAACCTTCTCAAGTAACTTGCCTACTCGAATTTAAGTTTACTGGCCTTTACTTCCCTGTGTAGCCTTTCTTGAATAATGGTTTATCTTTGTAGCCTTTCTTGAATTAGGGTTCAGCATTTGCTACCCTCCAGTCATCCAGGACCTCAGTCGTTGGCCAGCGATGATGGAAAAAAACCAACCAGGGCACCCGCAATTTCTTCTCTATCCTTCTGCAATGGTTCTGAATATATCTGGTCAGGACCAGGAGTTTTTAGAAATACTGCAAAGTCTGAAAAATATGTCTATGTATTTCAGGTACAAACACCAAAGAAAGGGAATGTGACTCAATGATGGTTAACGTAATAAATTAGAAAACATTAATCATAGGAAGTGACTTCAGAAGAATTCCAGATATTGTGGAAACCTGAGAATTCTCAGAAATTAACGATCCAGACAAGGAAGGCCATGAAACTGATTAGGGAATCAAAAAGAGAACATGCATGCTAACAAACAAGAACACAAATAGTGCATCAATCTGCGATCTATATTTCAAAGGAAACAAAATAAAAGCAAGGTCAATTGTGGAAATTTGTAATCGGGAGAGGATTGCTTATTGTGGGGAACAGGGAAATGGCCAAGAAAATAACCAGTTACTTAGCATCAGTCTTCATGCAGGAAGATCCAGAAATACCAAGTGATCATATTGGCCTACTGCAGCTAAAGACATAGAGTCATTTCATATCAGTAACAAGGTAGTACTTGAGCATGGAACTGGATTGGGCATTGCTAAGTCTGACGAAACAGATGTACTTCCTATCAAAATGTCAGAAATAAATCACCAATAGAAGTATTAATTGCACTGTTGATGACTGTGTTTTATTTTCCTGTACATTCTGCAGAAACCAAGAGTTATTGTAGATAAATGGAAGTTAGTAAACGTGAGACAAACATTGTAGATTGATGGAAGGGAGTCAGAACATTGATGTAAAGATATGTTGAAGCAGTTTCACAGCGTGTTGGTGGGACTGTACCTGTAGCATTGTGTACAGTTTTGGTGACTGAATCTCAGAAAGAATATGCTGACCACTTAGGATGTGCAATGGACATTCTCCAGATTAATCCCACAGATGGTGAGATTGCCTGATGAGGAAACTCGGCCTGTGTTCTCTAGAGTGTCAAAGAATGAGAGGTGGGTCACAGTGAAATTTAGAAAATTCATAAAACATATGACAAGTTGGAAATTAGCAGAATGCTTCCCTGGCTGTCTAATCCACATTCAAGGCAAATAATGCAAGGATCTGGGACAGGAGAAAGTGAGGTCTGCAGATGCTGGAGATTAGAGCTGAAAATGTGTTGCTGGAAAAGCGCAACAGGTCAGGCAGCATCCAAGGAACAGGAAATTCGACGTTTCGGGCATACGCCCTTCATTCCTGAAGAAGGGCTTATGCGGTTCACGAATTGCATTGCAGTCAAATCATATTGAATAAACACGTGTTATTGGAGAATGGCTTGTATATTCAATGGAGGAGCAAAATTGATGGGAGGAAGGCACTACAGCAGTTCTCACTTTATATTTCACCATGTTAATTACGATATGAACATTGTATGGGGAAAACTGCATTCAGGAAATGTTTGTCCATGAAAGAGCATGGGGAAATCTTGATGCGTTGAAAAGCCTATTCATTTCACAATGCTTCTGTGAAATCATTGCAGGGTCAACAGGCAATGTTTCCCATTCCCTTTTCCAATACTGAGGCTGGTGCCGGGAGTCCTGTCCAGTTTTATACTTTAAGGTCTCGGAGCAGTTTGATACAATTGAGTATCTTGCTTGGCCGATTCAGAGACTACTGAAAAGGTTTATCACATGTCTGTGTGTCTGGAGTCACTTTTAGGCCAGACCAGGGAAGCACAGGAGATTCACTTCCTGAAAATACATTGGGGAAGGAGATTGATGTGTACAATCAACATTGGAAACAAGATCATTATTACTGACACCAGATCTTAAGTCTCAATATTTTATTAATTATTTCTAACTTCCACCAGCTGCCAAGGAATTAACCTAGTCTGGATTTGTAATCCAGTGACATTTCCACAACAGCACCATCTCCACATGGGGATCTAAGGCAAACCACACTGAGCAGATTATTTCTGTGCAGCTTGACAGCTCTGTCAAAAAGAGCTACCACCAATTTGATTATGAGATGGTACTGAGGGGGTGGTAATTGGTCAGATTGTAATTATTCTCCTCTTAGGGAATGGGACATCGTTGAGTAATCTTCCACATTGCCAGAGAGATGTCAGAGTTGGAGCTGGAATGAAACACCTTCCCCAGGGACACGGCTTGTTGTGCAGCACAAGTCTTCAGTCCTATTGCAGGAATGGGGTCAGGGCCCATTGCCTTTGTCGTATCTACTGTGTTCAGCTGTTTCTTCATGTCACGTGCAGCGAATCGAAGTGGGTGAAGACTGGCATCTGTGATTTTGTGGGAATCATGATGGGTGTGACGTAGATCATACACTCAACGTGTCTGGTTGAGGATAATGCAGACACCACATACTTGACTTTTTCACTGATGTACAGAACTGTTCCAATATTTAGGATGAGGATATTTGTGGAGTCGTTTCCTCCAGTAAATTGTTTAGTAGTCATCGGCATTTATGCTTGGATTTAGCAGGACAACAGAGCTTAGATCTGATCTGTTAATCTTGGGATCATTTCCCCCTCTCCATCAGACGTTAGTCCTGCTGTTTAGAATGCAACCAGTCAAGTGTGGTATCTTTAATGGTTTGTCATCAGGTTTAGGTGCACGTGATTCCGACCCTGACATGTTCACCCACATTCGTCACTGTTCCATGGATCAGCTTGATAGTGATGGTAGACTGATGAGTTATCCTTGGGAAGAAGTCACAGATTGCTATTTAATACAATTCTGTTTCTGCTGCTGTTGTGGTCTACAGCATCAAATGATAACCCAGTTTGAGTTATAATATCTACAATTCAATTCTACTGACTGCCCCCCAGTTCACACCGAGACCCATTCACCCATCAGCCCTGTATTCTATACCTAACCTATTTTCTGATGTGGTAACGCTTGCTTTTTCATATTCTCATTTTGCTGAGGGCCTCTCCCTGGTGTCACTCCTCTAATTTGTTACTTTAACTCAATCCATTTAAAGTAATGATCTAAATTCTTTCTCTTCCACAATGTCAACTTCTGTATTTGAAGTGAATGTGTTCCCCTCTGTTTTTCTCCCTGACCATGATTAAGAGCTCTGTAGTGTCAGTGATGCCAGACGTATGTGCTTTCAGAGGCAAGGAACTTGTGCACCATGCATTATTGTCCAGTTCCCAGTGTACGGCTCTCCATGTTGGACAGGATGGTTGAGCATCTTTGACGTACTTCTTTGGAAATTGTACAAAAGCAGAAATTGCTGAAGATGTTGCAACATCTTCTGGAATGAATGCAGAGTTAAAATTTCAGATCCAGGGACCCTCTACAAAGCTCCCAGTGTCTCCAGAATTTTTTGTATTTTTATTTCCAGTATCCATAGTTATTTGTTTAGGGAAGATTTGTTCTGTGCTTATTTATTCCTGGAGAAACTCAGTAGGTCTGTCAGCATCTGCAGAGACAGAGAAACAGCGTTAGCATTTCAAGCCCAGTGTGATACTTCTTCTGAACTGAAAAGGATTGGAAACTGGGCTTTTTAATCCCTTGGCAGAGATGGGGGATGGGTGACGGGGAAAGAGGGCGTGGCAAAGACAAGCAGGCTTTTAGCAGTGGTGAACGAGAAGATTATATAAAATGGATTTAAATTATGATGTGAATGGGGTTCTATCTACTGAGTGCAAGATAAAGAAGGCACTACCACACAATGTCATA
Organism: Hemiscyllium ocellatum; assembly: GCF_020745735.1. Lineage (NCBI taxonomy): Eukaryota > Metazoa > Chordata > Chondrichthyes > Orectolobiformes > Hemiscylliidae > Hemiscyllium > Hemiscyllium ocellatum. Next base: position 3,266,234 of record NC_083438.1, read on the forward strand.
AGGAGGCCAGGAGGGAGAATGTTGGCTATATGGCATTATATAGATCTGTCCACAAATACATATTCATTGTCGAGATAATCACCCCCTTTAGACAAAGGATTTCAGGTGCTTGACTTCTTATTGACACTAGCAAGCGTTTCATGCTGCCTTAGTATTGTAATAGGGAGAAAAAACAAATCACAATATGAAGTTTGAGCTGAGTGTTGTTTACCTGTCATGTTTAATATAGTTTCAAATTTGCAGTATTTATCTTTAAATGCTTGTTCTGTATCAGGTGGAGTGTAGAAGGTTTTGGGGCTGACATTATAGATGTTTCTAAAATCATGAGAGGTATGGATAGGGTGAATAGGCAACATATTTCCCATGGGGTGGGTGAGTTCAGCCATAGTAGGCAGAAGTTGAAGGTGAAAGGGGAAGATTTAAAATGGACGACGGGGCAATGTTTTTACACCGTGGGTGGTATGGGATGAGCTATCAGAGGAAGAGTAGTAGATGCCAGTACAGCTTCAACATTTAAAACTCATTTGTACAAACATATGGATGGGAAACATTTTGAGGCATATGGGCCAATGAAAGCAGATGGGACGAACTTAATTTGGAAAACCTGGCTAACATGGACATTTATAAAATCTTCACGCAGAGTCAGTGTGGGTTTGTGAACGGGAAATTATACTTTACCCCGTAAAATCATGCAAAGCATTTCTGGAGTTGCCTGAGAATGTAACAAGCGGACTTGATCAAGGGGATCTGGAAGATACCAGGCTTTCCAGAGATTTTCCACAAGGTATTACAAAACAAAAGTTCTTACACAAGAGTGACGCTCGTAAGATGATGGAGAATGTATTAACATGGGATGATGATTGGTTAACACACAGCAATCGGAGAGTCAGGATTAATGGATCTTCATGATAAAGGTGTATCTACTAGAGTACCACAGCTATCAATCCGATGGCATCAGTTATTTACACGCTATACTAATAGTCTGAAGAATGGAGCTGAGTGCAATATACATCCGGGTTGTGGATGACACTGAGAACCAAAAGGCGGGCTGTTATTTAATGGAGAGGACTTCCAGAAAGGGACCATACAAAGAGATTCGACTGTGTATGAAGCATAAGGTCAGCATGCTGATGCAGCAATTAACTAGGTTGGTTCATTAGACGTGTTCCTGGGATGAAAGGGTTGTGTTACTGAGAATCTCAAAGCTGTTGAGGTGATTATTCATTGGGGTTTAAATGAATGAGGAGTGATACTGCCGAAAAATACAAGGCACAGAGAGGACTAGATAAGGTAAAAATTGAAAAGTTGTTACCATTCCTGGGTGGAGTCTCGAACTTGAAGACATAGATACCGAATATGGAACATCGATTTCTATCTGAGATGCAAAGTGATGTCTTCTCTCAGAAGGTAGTGAATGTCTGGAATTCCCAAACACAGAGAGGTGTGGAGAGTTACAAGGAGTCGGCAAGAAAGTGGAATTAGACCCGAAGTAGATCAGCCATGTACATATTAAATGACAGGGTTAGCTTAGTTTCACGTTATGCTTTTGGAAAGTAACTGGTTATTTTCCTGGAAGCTGTGTTGTGTAATGCTTCATCCGGATGAGCAGAGGATTTGTTTGAGTTAACCCTGGGTGGGGTATGGGGGCTGTATTCATATCGAATCTGGGACATGACTTACATCTCGAGCAGAAATTGTGGAGGGGAATCTTGGAAACAGGGATTGGGGGTGAGTGTCACTTCCTGACCCAGCCTGGAATTTCCAAGTATATTTCCAAAACTATACCTAACCATCAGAGTGGCTCGATCTGACCCTGTGTAGCAGGTCTGAAGGGCTGAATGGAACATCAGAATGTAGGGCTACGGGACAGGAGGGGGGCATTCGGCCCTTTGACACTAACCCACCAGTAAATCAGGTTGTGGCTCATCTCATGGCATTCCCATCTACTCTTTGCTCTCCATGCACCATTATCCCTGATTCACCTGTCTATGGAAAATCAGATGAATTCAACCTCGATATAATATAAAGATTCAGCCATTCCAAACTTCTGGGAAGGAGAATTCCCACATGAATGAATTCTCACTTTGTGATTTTTTCTCATTCCAGTTGTGACTGAGGATGGAGGGTGTCACTGTTTCCTTTTCTCATCCCACTCCTCCACTGCTCATAACAAATGTTAAATGTAACCAGGTTGGTGATATGGCCGATGATAAAGGTCTTAGACTGGGTCAGGTTCAGTGATAAGAACAAGTCAGGCAGATTTCTTTAGACAGCCACAAGTTACGAACAGCACTAGCGGAGGAGTATGTTGGATTTGTGGATAGCACTGCTGCCTCACATCACCAAGGAGCTGGGTTCAATTCCAACCTAGGGCGACCCTCCTTGTGGAGTTTGAACGTTCTCCCCACGCCTCTGTGGGTTTCCACCCAGTGATCCCATTTCCTGCCATAGTCCAAACATGTACAGTGGATTGCCCATAGTGCCCAGGGATGTGTGGGTTAGTTATGGGAAATGCAGGGTTACATGGATAAGGTTGGGGGCATGTCCAAGTGGGGATGCTGTTGGGTGGGTACATGTGGACTTAATGGATGGAATGTCCTGCCTCCACACTGTAGAGCTTCTTTGACAATGACAACAAGTTTGGGCTATACAAACACCCAGTGGGTATATACCTAATCCTCTCTCCTCAAGGTCTCGTATGTTTTTTTTTTCTCTCTCTTATTCTAAAAGTAACCTTTAAAAGCCTTCCTAATATAAGCCCTTCACCCCAGGAATACGTGCAATGAGATATCTCTGAACTGCTTCCAATGTAATTATATCCTTTCTCAGATAAGGGGACACAAAAGACTAATCTCACACTCAGATCATAATGTTTATAACTGTTTTCTCAAAGTGCTGTGAGTCTTTGGAACACTCTTCCCCACAGAGCAATGGAGGCAGAGATACTGAATTTTTTGAGGCACAGATGGAAGGATCAAAAATAACAACAGATTCAAGGATTATCGAGGAATGGGGAGCAATGTGCAGTGTGGGGGGAAATGTAGACAGTGGTATCAAATAACACGGCTTCAGAACCTGCAGGAATATAATCCAAAATGAAACGATAATATCGATAAAATGTTAAGGGGGAAAACAAGATGGCGGTGATCCGGAAGGTCTGCTTTGCTGGGCTCTGCATCAACACACGGGCAAAGTGGTTCTCTAATACACCCCATCCCAGCCATTTACTTAAAATTCAACACTAAAAGAACAATGGAATCTTTACTAATCCCGATTTGTCAAAGGGCAATGACAAAACATGGGGAAAGGATCGAGTAAGTCCCAACAAGCGGTGCACCCGTCAGAAGCATCGAACATGCCTGAGGTTGTAGCTGCAACCCATTCTGCTCGTTCCATGGACCCAGTTACTCACCAGGCCTTGGTCACTGAGTTCACCAAGTTACGCGAAATGATTGAAGCCATGATTGAAGAACCGTTCAGCCGTGGCTCGAGCCGCTCTCAGCTGTGCTCCAAAAACATGAGCAGCAACTTGACAGCCTTGGAAACAGAACAGACGATGCCAAGCGCTGAACTGAAGCGACAGAGACTGTGATCGATTCCTCTCGGGAGAGGATCCTCGCCCTTGAAAAACAGGTCTGCACCTTAACTGAACAAGATGACGAGCTCGAGAACAGGGGTAGAATGAAGAATATTCACATTGTCGGTTTGCTGGAGCCGACAGAAGGTGGTCAGACGGCGAGTTTTTTTCACGAACTGGCTGCAGTGATTCCTTCACTTCGAAACTGAGGAGGGGCGGGTGAAGAGTGAGACAGTTCATCGGGTTACGGCACGGAAGTCAGTCTCAGTCCAACGCCTTCACCCTGTTCTTGCGCGATTACATAGTTATGGGGACAAACAAAGACTGATGGAAGCTTTCAGAACCCGGGGAAAGATCTGATGGGTTTAATTCACGAGAGCTCCGGGATTATGTTATTTTAGAACTTTTCAGCGGCGGTGATTCAGGAAAGAAAATCTTTTGATGATATCAAGAGGAGAGTAAGGGAACTCGGGATTCAGTATCCCTAACGGTTCCCAACGGTGCTCTGCATTGCTTTGAATGGATCCGTGAACCCGTCTGACTCTCCAGAGAAAGCGTAAACTTTGTGGATGTTTTAAAGTAACCTGGATATTTAGATAATTATGTTTCTCTCTTAAAGAAATTTTGTTGGATTTTTCTGCTATTAACAAGTGTTAAATTATAGTCGGGGATGGGTAGAGTACTCAATTTTAATTCCTTCATTAGTAGTACTATTTTTTTTTCTTTCTTTTCTTGTGTCTGGGGTGCAGCTCAAGCTGGAGGGAGTTACAAAGCTAGTTGTGATGGCTAAGTGCAGACCGAAGGGCAGTTCAAGACCCGATTTTTGTTGTTAATTGCCTTGGAATCCATATTGGTAGCGGTTTTGAGATATGTAAGCGTCCCCAGTGGGCGGTGGGGGGTAAATTCCCCAATCGAGTGTTATTGGCGTTCTGGATTTTATTTCGCTCTTTGTTTTTTTTTGTGTTTAGCTTTGGAAAGTTTTGAGAGCTTGTTAGTTGTAGTAGTTTTAGTTTGTACAGTTTTTAGGCTCAATGAGTTTTTTTTTCATTAATGATCATCAATGTGTAATTCGATGTGAAACTCTAGAGTTGAAATGTTGCTACAGTGTGTTATGGAAAATTATGTGCTTAAATGTTGTACCTGGAGACTTAATGGCTGATTTAGCTCTTTTATTTGGCACCATTTGCGACTCTTTATCAAGCTAACCAAATTGCAACTACCTCACAGAGCGTGGGGAGTAGATTCCCAGATTAAAATCTATCAATTAAGCTCTTTATTATTCCATGTTAGTGTCTGACCCACTGAGGACTCGGCATCACTATGGTTAGATATTGAACCCTCTCAGAGAATGTGACCCCTTATTTGTCTGTTTTTCTTCGAAAAAAATGACATAGTGGAGTATTCTCGTAACCCAATAATTATCAATACTGTTACAACATGAACGACAATGCGTCAGATCGAGGGCAATACAGCCAAAACCATGTTTCTTAGCCCTACAATTGGTATAACGAGTTGTCAACCGGGGATAATGGATTCCATGTTTAAACTGTGGGAAGCCAGGGGAGTAACTTGCTTGAGTGATTGAGAATTAATAGAATCCCTACAGTGTTGAAAGAAGCCCTTGGCCCAACAAGTCGACTTCGACCCACCCAGACCCATTCCCCTACCATCCTAAATTTACCCTGACTAATGCTCCAACCTGCACATCCCTGTACACTATGGGTGATTTATCAATATTCAATTCATCTAACCCGCACATCTGTTGATCCTCGTCTTGTGAGGCCGCAGTGCTAACTACTGAGCCACCACGTGTTATTTGAGGGAGAATGAATGACATCATTTGATCAAATAATTCGTAAGTATGGACTAACTACTGAAGACATCTTCTGTTTTTTTTTCCAGTTCAGAGATTTGATTTTTTAAAAATACAGCTTTAACAGACTCTTAAAGATGCGATAGAGAGAAGTGGGTGCTTATTGCTTAGAATACACTCGCTGCCAGTACCCTTTATCATTAGTTGGAGTGTGTCCCCTCAGACGAGACTGTGCAGCTTTGTGATGCCTGCGAGAGAGAGAGTTGGGGGTTCATAATACCTCGGAGAGATGGGAGGATATTTGTGAAAATGCTCGAAGGATTTTGATCTGTAATAGGACCCATTCCATGCAGTTGAAAATTCTTCATAGGGTCTATCTGACCACAGATTGACTCTCAAAATGCAAAACGGGATTATCTTCAGCCTGTCGTAAATACAGAGTGACTACAGGCACTCTTACTATTGTTTGTTGTCCTGCTGCAGGCTTCATATATATTGGAGCACTGTGGTAGCTCTGTTAGAGTAGGTATTGGGGACTGAATTAGAGATGGATCCGGTTTTTCTTTTCCTGGGCCTGCTCAGGGTTCCTTACGCAGATGCACATAAGGAAAACAAATATATATCCTTACTTTCTGTGCTAGGAAACGTGTTCGGTTGTGTTGGATGTCTGAAACCCCCGGGTCTGTTGGGTCGTCGTAAGTTCTTCATGGAGAATATCCCTTTGGACTTTCTCAACAGTATGGTGCATCAAAAAAACAGATTTATAGAAGACATGGCAGCATTTTTTGGATTACCATGATGCAGGTTTATCTGTCACATTAAGAAGGGCTTTTATATAGCCGTGATGATATTGTCTAATGGATCTAATATCAAGCGAGGAACAATTATAAACATAAAAATGCGTATCAGTTAATGCACTTGAAGAACGAGAGCTACCGTTGTGTTATGCTGAGCTGTACTACTTATTCATTATTTAGAATTAATAGAATCCTTATAGTGTGGAAACAAGCCCTTGGGACCAAAACGTCGACTTCGACCCACCCAGACCCATTCCCCTACCATCCTATATTTACCCTGACTATTGTTTATTTTTGTTTTTCTTCTGTCCATTTAGTGTTTTTAACTTGTTTTATATGTACATGTACATGCTTGTAATTTTGTTCAGTTATTTGAGTTGTGTTGTTAATGGGTCAGTATAATATTAAAAATCTCTTTTCAATAAGATTACTTTTATTAAAATAAATAAAATGGTAACATTGATAGAACAGACTCCCAAAGAACTCTCATTAGAGAGACCATGTCTAGGTGACATCCTCAGTGCTTGGGAGCCTCCTGTGAAGCACTTCTGTGATGTTTCCTCCGTCATTTACAGTAGTTTGTATCTGCCACTCCTGGTTGTCAGTTCCAGCTGTCCGCTGAAATTCTCAGCTCGGTGAACAGAACCACAACAATGAACACCCGAGCTACAAAACGTATCGCAAACTATATACACTTCGATAAGAACCCCCTTCAGTTTCCTAGGCTGTAAAGAAATAAGTTCTAATCTGTCCAATGTCTCCCCATAACTTAAACCCTTTAGCCCAGGAAACATCTCTGAAATTTCTTCTACACTCTTCCTTGTTCAATAATATCCTTTCTCGAGCAAGGTGAACAAAACTGAACACAATACTCCAACTGCAGCCTTACCAATATCCTGTATATTTGCAACATAACGTCCCAACTTCTATACTCAATGCCCTGATGAAGGCCAGTGTGCCAACAGTCTTCTTCACTGACCTGTGTATCTGTGACTCAAATTTCAGACAACCGTGCACCTGATCTCTAATGTCCTATATTCCACTGCACTCCTTAAGGCCCTCTCATTCATCATTCAACTCCTATCTGGACTTGACTTTCCAAAATGCATGACGTCACCCTTATCTATGTTACACTCCATATGCTATTTCTCAGCCCACTCCTGCTTCCGATCAAGTTATTGCTGCAATTTCTGGTAATGTTCCTCATTGGATCCCTCCTATTTTAGTATCATCTGCAAACTTACTAACCCGACGTTGTGCACCATCGTCCAGATCATTGATATAGATAACAAATAGCAATGGGCCCAGCACCGATCCTTCAGGCACTCCAATTGCCACACGACCCTAGTCCGACAAGCATACCTCCACCATAGCCATTTGCTTCCTAACGCCAAGCCAACTGTGTCGCCAATTTGCCAGTTCACATTGGAGTTCATGCAATCTAACCTTCTCGAGCGGCCTACCATGTGGAACCTTATCAAAGGCCTTACTGAAATCCATATAGACTATGTCCACCACCCTGCCCTCGTCAACCTTCCTGGTGACTTCCTCAAAAAACTCCAACAAAATTTATACGGCATGATCCGCCATGCACAAAGCAATGCTGACTGCTCCAAGTCAATCTCTGTCTTTCCAAATGCATGCACATCTTATCTCTCAGAACCTTCTCAAGTGGTTGACTGAAAACAGATGTGAAGCTTACTGGTGCATACTTCCCAGGTTTTTCTATGCAGCCCTTCTTGAATAAGGGCACAACATTTGCTCCTGCCAAATCCTCCGGGACCCTAGCCCCGGACCTGTCTTCTCTCACCTCTTGCAGTGTTCTTGGAGAGATCTGGTCAGGACCAAGAGATTTATCTGACTTTATGCATTCTAATATGTCCAACAACACCTCTACTGTGATATCAACGGTACCAAGATATGGCAACTAACCCCCCACCCCACCCCAAAGGTCAAATATCTTCATGTCTTTCTTCGTGGTAAACACAGAGGGGAAATTGAGGATCTCGCCCATCTGTTGTGGTTTTACACATGAATGCCCACTTTGGATTTTAAGACGTCGTATTTTCTCTCTAGTCATTCTTTTTCTTTACTATACTGAAAGCACATCTTTCGATTCACCCTAATTTTCTCAGCCAAGGCTATGTGTTCACCCTTTTCGCCCTCCTGATTTCCTTCTTCAGTAAACTCCTGTATCCCCGTGTCTCTCCAGAGATTCCATTGATTCCAGCTACCTGAAACTGAGCCCTCCTTTTTGCTGGCCAGAGCCTGATTGTTTCTTGTCATCCAGGGTTCTCTCTTCCTGCCTCACTTTCCCTTCATACTCACAGGAATATATAGACATTGAACTCAAGCTATCTCACTTTTAAAGGCCTCCCACTTACCAGAGATCCTTTTGACTGGAAACAAGCTTCTCCAATCAACGTTTGCAAGTCCCTGTCTACTTCCAGCAAAATTCACCTCGCCGCAATTTAAAACTTATACCTCCCATAACTATTTTAAGTCGTAAATGCTCCCCACTTTACCTCCGTCACCTATCCTGCCCTATGTGCCAACAGTAGGTCGGGTTTGTCCCCTCCCCAGTAGGACTCTCTATATGCTGCTTGTGGACACTTTCCTGAACACACTTAACTAATTTCTTTCCATCTTAATCCTTAAACCTCTGGAAGTCCCAGTCTATGTTAGTATAATTAAAACACCTATTATGACAAACCTATTGCTCCTGCAAGTCTCCTCAGTCTCCCTGCAAATTTGTTTCTCTAATTCCCATTGATTATTTGGAGGCTTATAGTGCAACCCTTATAACATCACCATCCCCCTATTACTTCTTTGCACCACACATAAAACCACACTGGACATTATCTCAGTTATTTAATCTTTAAATACTGGGGTAGGATGTGCCTGAATTGGAACTATTGGTATTGAAACTGTTTCAATTTACATCTCTCCCTCCCAGTGATTTTCACACCCACAGCACCCTTTGTCAAGATGCAATGGAGATATAAAGCTGTAAATGGATACATCATGTCACTGCCAGCATTGGCTACAAGTTTCCCCGCACTGGGCAGGGATCTAACTGTGTCACCGTACAATGCAACAGTCTGTGGTTATGTATGAATGAACCAGTGCTGTCTGCACAGCTCCCGTGACTGCTTCCTGTTCCTCTGTTCCTGAGTCCCAGTCTCGAGTAGTTGAGTGACTCCCTCCTATTCCTATGTCCCAGTCTCGAGCAGTTGAATGACTGCTTCCTGTTCCTGTGTCCCAGTCTCGAAGAGTTGAGTGACTGCCTCCTGTTCCTGTGTCCCAGTCTCGAGCAGTTGAATGACTCCCTCCTGTCCCTGTGTCCCAGTCTCGAGTAGTTGAGTGTCTCCCTCCTGTTCCTGTGTCCCAGTCTCGAGCAGTTGAGTGACTGCCTCCTGTCCCTGTGTCCCAGTCTCGAGCAGTTGAGTGACTGCCTCCTGTCCCTGTGTCCCAGTCTCGAACAGTTGAGTGACTGCCTCCTGTTCCTGAGTCCCAGTCTCGAGCTGTAGAATGACTCCCTCCTGTCCCTGAGTCCCAGTCTCGAGCAGTTGAGTGACTCCCTCCTGTTCCTGAGTCCCAGTCTCGAGCAGTTGAGTGACTGCCTCCTGTTCCTGTGTCCCAGTCTCAAGCAGTTGAGTGACTCCCTCCTGTCCCTGTGTCCCAGTATTGAGCAACTGAGCGATGCCTCCTAATCCCAAGTTTGTGAAAGTAGATGTCCTCCTCTTGCTACTGACTAACAGGCTCCAATAGCTCTGTGCTCACCTGCTGCTCCTGTGGAATGGAGTTGAGGGACTGCATGGCCTCTTCACATTCCTTACAGCTTCTCTTGACTAAAAGCCTTTCTCCTGTTTCTGTAAAACACCATCAAAATCTGAATGATGTATTTTTGTCAGTAATTGAGCAAACAAGCTGACTGACAGAATTCAGAACCTGAATAGCCTCTTCCTGTTTCTGTGTGAGACACTCAAGAGGCAACAGAGTCTCAGTGATGTACAGCACGGAAAAAGACCCTTCGATCCAGTCGTCCATTCTGACCAAATATCCTAAATTAATCTCGTCCCCCTTGCCAGCACTTGGTCCATATCCCTCTAAACCCTTCCCATACACGTACCCATTCGAATGCCTTTTAAATGGTGTAACTGTACCTGCCTCCACCAGCTCTTTTGGGTGCTCAATCCATAAACACTGCAGTCTCTCCTTGAATGTGTTGTGCCTCATTTCCCTTTATAAATCTTTCCCCTCTCACCTTAAACCTTTGTCCTGTAATTTTTGACTCGCCTCTCCTGGGGTAAAGACATTGACTATTTACCTTATCTATGCCTCTCATGATTTTATAAACCTCTTTAAGGTCACTCCTCAGCCTTAACACTTGAAAATAGCCCCAGCTTATTCAAACTCTCCCTGTAGCTCAAACCATCCAACATCTGCAACGTCCTTTTAAATCTCCTGCACCCTTTCAAGTTTGACAACATCTTTCCGACAGCATGGAGACCAGAATTAAAGGCAATATTACAAAAGTGGCCAAACACATGTCCTGGACAGGGGCAACATGTCTTGCACACACATAGACTCAAAGCACGCACTAATCAAGGGAAGATCACCCAGTGCCTTCTTCACTACGCTGTCTAACTGTGACGGCACTTTCAAGGAACTGAGGACCTGCACCACAAGGTGACACAGTAGCTCAGTGACTAGCATTGCTACATCACAGCACAGTGATCTGGGTTTAACTCCATCCTTGAATGACTGCCTGTATGGAGTTTGCACATTCTCCCCGTGTCTGCGTGCGTTTCTTCTGGGTGCTACATTTTCCTGCCACAGTACAAAGATATACCGGCAAGTGTAGAGTGGCCATGCTAAATTGCCACAAGTACACAGGGATGTGTGGGCGAGGTGGATTAGCCATGGGAAATACAGGCTCAGAGGGACAGAATAGGGGTTTCTCCAGTAGGATACAGTTTAGAGGGTCGGTGTGGCATCGATGGGCTGAATAGCCTGTTTCCTCACTGTAGGGATTCGATAAATTCAATTGAGTTCTCTTTGAGTGGCAACTTTCGACAGAACCCTATCTTGCCCTGATTTGCCTTGCCAAAATGCAACACCTCATATTTATCTAAATTTAACTCCATCCACCATTCCTTGGCTCACCTAATCAACTTTAACTTTGTTCAGACATATCATTTTTCACTGTCGACTACACCACCAAATTTGGTATTATCTACAAGCTTACTGACCATACTTCATATACTCAAATGCAAATGATTTGTGTAAGTGACAAAAGGCAGTGGACTCGCTGTTGATCTTCGCGGCACACCACTGGTCACAGGTCTCCAAGGTCATTGAACAAATATCCAGTGTCATGCCCTGTCTCCGATATTCCAGAAAACGTTGAATCTAAATGGCTAACTCTCCCTGGACCCCAGGCAGTCTGACCTTGCTAACCAGTCTACAGAACATTTTGGTTTTCTTACTGAATCCCATAAAGACAATATCCACTCTCCTGTCTTTATCAATCGACTTCATCACTTCCTCAAAAAATTCCACCGAGTCAGTGAGTCGTGATCTCCAATGTACAAAGCCCTCTTCAGTCCTTGTCTTTCCAAATGCATATACATCCTTTCTCTCAAAACCCCCTCCAACAATTTAGTCACCATTGACGTCAGGCTGGCCAGTCTATAGTTACCTGGTTTTTCCTTCCTTTCTTAAATGATGACACTACATTAGCAGCACTCCAGTATTTTGGCACCTCCCCTGTGGAAATCAATGATACAAATATATCAGCAAAATGCAGAGAAATCTCTTTCCCAGCTGCCCACAAATGTCTGAGATACAACTGATCATGTCCCAAGGATTTGTTCACCTTTATGTGTTTTAAAATGTCCAACACGTCCTTGTAATATAGACACTTTTCAAGATATCACTATACATTTCCTCATTCTCTCGCTTTTGTAATTCCCTCCACATTAAATACTGAGAAGACATACTCGTTTCATATCCCTCCCATCTCTTGTGGTTCCACACATAGGTAGCCTTACTGATCTTTAAGGTGGCCTATTCCTCCCTAGTTAATCTTTTGCCATGAAAGGATTTGTAGAATTTCTTCAATACCTCGTTAACCTTATTTCTAAAGCCAACTCGTATTCACATTTTTCTAGCCCGATTTCCCCATTGAGTATACACTTACTGCCCTTATCCTCTGGGGATCCACTTGATTTCAGTTCTGTTTACCTGACATATGCCTCTTTCTTACCTTGATCAGCGCATCGATATATCTAGCCATCCAGCACTCTCTGCACCCACCAGCCTTGCCCATCTCACTAATGGGAGCACGTTGGCTCTGGACTCTCTGAAACCAAGTATTGATGGCCTTGCATTTTCCAACCATCCCTTTACCCGCAAATCGAGTATTCCAATTAGCCTTTCACAGGGCTCGACTAACACTTTCAAAATTAGCCTTGTTCAAAGTTAGAACCTTATTGTTTACATCAGGTCTTTCCTATTCCATAATTAGTTTAAACGTAATATTTATGCGTAACAGACTTGAAATGTTAAATAAACACTTCCTGCTCCTCTGTAACAGGATCGAGAGGCTGCATGGGATCCTCCTGTCCCTGTGTAACAGTCACAAGACATTAAATGACACATCAACCCCTGGATTACAAGCAGCCAATAAACTGTATCTGATGGAGGTCCATCCCTTCTCAGTTACAGAAACAATTAACTCCAGGTGCCCTCTCAGTGACACCTCATACAGCTGCAACGACAAAGCCTTTTATTTTGAATGATTTGTTGGCAAAGTGTGCTAATATTCCAGAGTTCCACCTTTTCAAGTAACAACAGGCTAATATGGACTGAATGGCCTTCTCCTATCCTTCTGTAAGAGATCCATAGGGACAGAATTGCTTCGGCCTGTTACTGAGCAGCAGTCTCAGTGCTCTGTCTCAAGGTTATGAAAGGATTTGAAAACAGGGCATTAAAACCTGGCATAGCCTCACGCTGGTCAATAAGTATCATACTGTACGTTAAGGCATCTAGAAACTTACCCATCCGACTTTTTTTTTAATGTAACCGATCTGTTATTTTATAACTGTTTTCTTTCATAAATATAGACCCATGCAGTGTTCTGTTAATAATCTCGTATGCAAGGAAAACGAAATAAAAATTGAAAGATTTATGGCCCATCTCTCAGCAACCCTCATCCATTCCATTCAAAACCAGTAAATGTTCTCTTTTATCGTGATATGAAAAATGATGTATGGAACTGGTTAACTGATCCTATTTGTTCAGTGACTGTGATTAATGCCAGTCTCGATGGATACTAATTATCCCAGTGGAGAGTTTCCATCTTTTAAAGATAATTGGGCACCGTCCAATGTGTTATTCCATAACATAAGCGGGACCATCACCGACAGCACTGACAGGGATCAGCAGATCCAGAGAGTGGGGGAGGAGAGATCAGAATCTGAGAACATTAGACTGGAATGTTACAACAATGGATCATAATCTGAGAACATTACACCGGAATGTGCCAACAATGGATCATAATCTGAGAACATTAGACTGGAATATTCCAACAATAGACAGGAGTTTATCCGATTATATTTGGTATCTTTCTGCATATTTTTGGTGGCCATTATCCTCGAAGATCTATTACGCTCTTCTCATTCTTCAATATTTTTATTATCCCTTCCTGGCTGTCATTGGTGTTCCTAGTAAGTGTCACTGTCCATTTTTTTTCTATAAACTAGTTATGACTGTGTTACTGTTCTTTCATATAGTCTACACTTTTATCCGCTATTATTGTTCCTGTTGAAACTCTGAATCCAGATATTCACTCTACAGAGCACTACTAACTATATCAATGAAGGTGTTCAATTACTGCCTCCCTCTGCTCTGGCAATGTTACTCATGGGTCTTTGTGTTGACCTACTCAGTTTCAGCATATAACCGCAATATACTGTATCTTTGTCTTTGTTATTTAAATATTAAGAGCATGGAGGTCACTGCCTACTGTTCTGGTTACAAACTCCACTTCATTCCAGTGTTTCCATCCCATCCCTGGCTAATATCTGCGGCTGAAGCAGGCGAGTCAAAACTGTGGGAGATCCCTTTGACCATGAGCTGATTCCTGACACCATGCCCTGTCCATTTCTAACTTGAAATACTCACCACTCCACAATGTATCTCATTGGCTTATTTCATCGCCTGTTTGAACCTTGAGTTATAAAATACAGTCTTAATGAAGTTAATAATCTGCTGCTGACGCTCCCGGCTTCAAACCTGTTGAAGCAAATCTGATTCGAGCACACACCAACCTCCCATCCACCTGTCATTCATGTGCACCCGGATATATATTGCTATTTTTATGGAAATGTTTTTATTTTAACATTTTCAAACACTTTACCTCATCTGTCCATGAAAATTCTCTCATTCTCTCTCTGTCGATTAAATAAAAGCCTGCCAGTTGTTCGTATTTAAAATAGTTTCCTCCATGTGAGTTCCTTCTCAAACAATGTTTCACATTCAACCACGCCAACACACACACACACACACGCAGATAGAGCAAACCTTCCCATTGTAGGCAGTCATCTGATGCGAGTGTGGTTAGCATATGATAGTAAAGTTTGCAACGCTCTCCATACTGGGCAGATACTGCAGTTTACTGAGCAACACACTAGCATGGTCTGCACAGCCCTCGATGCTGGGCTGTCATCTTCTCCCAGTTTATGTTGTTTGTGGTGTTCTGTCAAGCAGATTCAGAATTTGATGTAACAAACTATTTCCGCTGATCTGACAATGCCTTTATTCAATGTTCTCATTCTTGTAATTTTACTCTCGAAGATCTCACTTCTCCAGTCAGTCCCACTGCCATGTCTTTTTTCCCCATATTTCCACAACCTCCTCCAAGTTAATGAACTGCCTGTTTCTGTCTTTAATGTGAATCTCTCAGTGCTTCTGTATCTTTGCCTGGCCTTGGGTTTTGGCTCCTCAGTGTATCGAGTGCTGGCATTGTGAAGCTCAGAAACAGTGAAATGGTGTGTGTCAGGCTGTTGTTCACTTCTCGGTATGTCCCATGTGATGGTCCATGGACAGGCGTGTTTCAGAAGTTATGAGACACATCTTTGAAACTTGGTCTGTACTTGTATTTGTCCCTCTCAGGTGACCTTGCGATCAGTAACACGAGGAAGCCCATTGAGTAAAGGATCAGGCATCTAAATTGTGTGACAATGCTGTCACGTTTTTTTTAAAAAAAACGTTATTTTCTTTTTTTTTAACAAGAAGTCTTAAAGGCCAAACTGCCTACTGAAAATGGCTGAAGTAAATAACTTACGAGACTTTCAGGGTTTTTAATAAATAGTAGTAACAATGGCCAGCTCACATAGACCAGGCTTTCTAGTTTTTTTTCCTTATAGCTGTAAGTCACCAGGTGCTTGTGTCCCAGAAGGGTTGGAAGTTTTAGTAAATTATCCCTAACTGCTATTCTCTCTGAAGCTTCACTTGATGCTGTTTCCTCCTGGATTGGAGAACTGCATGTCTGATTGCTCCTTTTTACCATGGAGTGTGTTTAGGTGATGTTAGTATATTGGAACAGTTCATTTGTAGAAGGTACTGTGTCCATTATTTGTTTAAGGTTTCCAATAGTTAAGTTATTCTAAAATCCTCTTCATTTTGTATGGCTTTTCATTAGAGTGTTTAAATATGTTGTGTTTTACTTAATGGTGAGTGGTTTGACTAGTAGCATCACATCTGGAACTCCCACTTCACATCTACCTTTAAAATAAGAAAAGGTTGGCATCCAAGCTATCGTCTTAAAATAGTTTGAGACAATTTGGTTGGTCTATAGCAAACTGGGGAATTTTGTCTGGTTCGACATCGATAATACCAAATTTGGTTTAGAATTGCAATCTGCAAACAGGCCATTCGACCCAAAACGTCCACACCGAACCGCCGAGGGGTAACCTCCCCAGACTCATTCCTCGACCCTAATATTACACATTTACCCCTAACCCACACATCCCTGAAAACTGCAAACAATTTAGCATGGCCAATTCACCTGACATGCACACTTTTGGATTGTGGGAGGAAATCAGCGAATCCAGAATAAGCTCATACAGACACTGGAGATTACGCACCAGGAGGCTATTGGGTTCAAAGGTCATGTATGGCAGCTGTTCGGGTCTTTTGTTCCAGATGTTGAATTCAGTTAGTTTAAACAGTGTTTTGTGTATAAACATTCTTTCAGTCACTGAGAGTTTTCTGGGTGTGGAAGAAGTGAAGTTGGGGGTTTTACAAAAGGTAATGAAGGCAAAGCTGTAGGAATTGGCAGACAAGCTGGAGTTGGGATTGTGTTTGTCTGTGAGAAAATGAGAGATAATTACCGCTATAGCTCAGCAATTACATTTGGAGGATCTGTCATCAGACTCTTTGGAAATGGCGAGAATTCAATTTCAAATGAGGCACCGTGAACATGAGAAGGAATTGAAACAGTTTGAATTATGATGAAGCGTAGTAATAAAAGAACAGAAACTGAAGAAGAAAGATTAAAAGAAAGAAGAAAAGCAGAGAGAGTTAACTTCAAAGGTTAGTAATTAGAGTGGAAAGTGGACATAGAAGGCGGTGATGAAGGTAGATTGTAGGCTGGATGAGGAGGTTAGTGAGGATGAGCAACCCTATATTAGACAAAGACGTGATGGGGATCTGTTTAAATACATCCACACACTATCTAAATTTGATGAGAATGATGGGGGAGCCTTTTTAATTTCATTTGAGAAAGTGGCTAAACAAATGCAGTGCCCAGTGACCATGTGGATTTAGTTGATCCAAACAAAGCTGATAGGTATTTGCATCCCTATTGGAGGAGATATCTGGGGAGGAGGAGGAGGTAAAGAAAGCCATCTGAAGTGCATATGAGCTTGTGACAGAAGCCAACAGATAGTGTTTCAGGAATCTAAAATAGCGTCCGTGGTGAAATGCACATTGAGTTTGAAAGAATCTAACAAAGTAATTTTGAAAGGTGGTAAGATTATTAAAAACAGAGCAAAGTTATGGCACTCTTAGAGAGATTCTTATTTTGGAGAAGTTCAACAATTCACTTCCTGTAGTTGTGAGAACTTGAGTGGAAGAGCAGAGTTACATGGCAAGCTGAGAAACTGTAATGGTTGATGATGATTGAGTTCAGACATCAAAGCATCAATCAGTGATTGACAGTGACCCCTTGAAGTTTTTGGAGAAGTTTAGGGAGAAGAATACCAGTCTGTTTCGATTGAGCTTATTATTGCTGTCATTCAATTTGAAATTATACAGGTGACAGGGCGAGAAAACCTAAGTTTGGAGACTTGGATGAAGAAAGACAAAGACACTCTGTGGCCGGAGTGAAATGACTGAAATCGAATCGAGTTGGGAACATTTGTATGCTCAGAGTCAATGTAATATATATATGCACCTCTTCCTCCGCTACATTGATGACTGCATTGGTGCCACCTCGTGCTCCCGCAAGGAGTTTGGGCAATTCATCAAATTCACCAACATATTCCACCCTGGTCTTAAATTTACCTGGACCCTCTCTGACACCTCCCTCCCCTTCCTGGACCTCTCCATCTCCATTAATGATGACTGAATTGACACCGACATTTTTTTACAAACCCACGGACTCCCACAGCTACCTGGATTACACCTCTTCCCACCCTACCTCTTGCAAAAATGCCATCCGGTATTCCCAATTCCTCCGCCTCTGTCCTCTCTGCTCCCAGGACCAGTTCCACCACAGAACACTCCAGATGGCCCCTTTCTTTAGAGACTGCAATTTCCCTTCCTACGTGGTTAAAGATGCCCTCCAACGCATCTCGTCCACATTCCGCACCTCTGCCCTCAGACCTCACCCCTCGAAACGTACCAAGGACAGAACGCCCCTGGTGCTCACCTGCCACCCTAGCAACCTTCGCATAAACCAAATTATCCGCCAACATTTCAGCCATCTCCCAACGGACCCCACCACCAGGGATATATTTCCCTCCCCACCCCTTTCCGCCTTCCGCAAAGACCGTTCCCTCCGTGACTACCTGGTGAGGTCCACGTCCCCCTACAACTCACCTTCCCATCCTGGCACTTTCCCCTGCCACTGCAGGAATTGCAAAACTTGCGCCCACAGCACCTCCTTCACCTCCATCCAAGGCCCTAAAGGAATCTTTGACATGCCATCTCCTCTACATTGGGGAGTCTGGACGTCTCCGAGCAGAGCACTTTAGGGACTATCTCCGGGACACCTGCACCAATCAACCACACCGCCTGTGATTCAACATTTCACCTCCCCCTCCCATTCTGCCGAGGACATGGAGGTCCTGGGCCTTCTTCACCGCCACTCCCTCACCACCAGAAGCCTGGAGGAAGAACACCTCATCTTTCACCTCAACCCCAGGGCATCGATGCAGAGTTGGACAGTTTCCACATTTCCCCTTCCACCACCTCACCCCAGTTCCAAACTTCCAGCTCAGCACTGTCCCCATGACTTGTCTTACCTGCCTATCTGCTTTTCCAACTATCCACTCCACCCTCCTTCCGACCTATTACCTTCATCCCCTCCCCCACTCACCTATTGTACTCTATGCTACTTTCTCCCCACCCCCACCCCACCCCCTCACGTATCTCTTCACCCTTCAGGCTCTCTGCCTGTATTCCTGATGAAGGTTTTTTTGCCCGAAATGTCGACTTTACTACTCCTCTAATGCTGCCTGATCTGCTGGGCTCTTCCAGCACCACTAATCCAGAATCTGGTTTCCAGCATCTGCAGTCATTGGTTTTACCTATATATGCATTTCAGTCTACAAATAGAGGACGATTAGGAGGTCTAAAATTAATCCATCTTTGTATATTGATGGATAATTTTATTAAAGGAGTAGTTGTGAGTACACTATCACTGTAAAGAGGTTATTTTCTCTGAGGTTGTTTTTGAATAGAGATTATAAAGGCAGAGGTGCAGAACTGCTGTCTCAACACAGTTTAAGTAAATAACTGAGGAGTCCTTTAGGTTTCATTAAATGGTGGTAACAATGGAAGGGCAGTGGCCAGCTCTCACAGACCAGGTCTACTCGTTTGGCTTTTAGCTGCAGCATTCAGAATCTGTTGGGGATCCCAGAAGGGTTGGGAGTCTCAATACATGATCCCCAGCTGCTTTTCTCGTTGAGATCTCTTGTTGATGCTGATTTCTCCTGGATTGGAAAATTGCATGTAAGAATCTGTATTTGAATATATCTTTGTGTCAAGCGGTGTATACCAAGAAGGTACGATATCTATTGTTGTGTAAGTGTTCCAATATAAGCTATCCCAAAATGTTCTTTTCTTTGATTGGATTTTAATAGATTATAATATATTTTGCTTAATGTCGAGTGGTTTCACCAGACACAACATATCTGGAACGCACACTTCCCATCGATCTTCAAAATAAGGAAAGCTTTGGGTCTAAGCGGCCTTCTTAAAATATTTTGCGGGGATCTGGTCTGGTCCGCAACACTTGCAGCCGAGGGGTTTTTGATTGACTCCTGTTATTGAAAAGTTGGTGGAGGAATTGGTGAATGGTTTGCTGGAGGTTGTGCTGTGAGCTGCCACAGACATTCAGGGAGAGCTGAAGATTTGCTGACCCAACTCGGGATGGAGCATGGGACTGTAGTTACAACATCTGGGTCTGTAACATGATCCACAAACGGAGCAGAGGCTGCAGAGAGGGGAAGCTCTGAACCACGGAGTGAGTGTGTGTGGGGAAAGGGATCTGCTGTATCTACCCCTGGTTTTCCAGGAACAGCTTCCCAAGCTCCACCTAACCTAGGATCAAAGTGTGAGGGGACCCTAATTGAACAAGGATCTGGTCACAGAGCGGTGCCACCTCCTTCAACACGACCTGCAGCTTCACACCAGGGGGAGGATGGTGCTGCAAGTGGCTGTTAGGGTCACTGTTTCATTCAGCTTCTATGATTTGGAACTTTCCAGGCAGGACTAGGTGACATATCCATCATTTCCCAGTATCTCAACATCAGTGTTAACCATTCGGTGATGGCGGATATATATGGTGGATGAGAAGCATTGTTTCTCCCTCAGCCGGGAACTGCCGGGTGTATCCAGGATAGTGGGATTCCCGATGGTGTACATTGCATCTGCAGAGTACGCATGTCAATGGGGAGAGATAGAGGAACTGAAGGAGTTCTCTCTCTCTTTCTATTAATGTTACAGTGTACCCATGCACAGTACATCATGTTGGTGAATACCCACTGTCCTGGCAGCAGTCACGGCCTCTTCATTCAGAAGAAGTCAGCCATTCCCATCGTCATCGGGTCCCCGCGTAGAAAAGAAATAAATATATCTTGGCTAAAGGCCGTCCCCTTGATGCACGTTTCAAAACACCATCACCACCCCCAATCAACCACGTCAAAGTGTTCCATGTGTACGGAGAGCAATGGGGTCACTTGGAGTGTCTGGGAGCTGACGATCAGGGATGGAGCAAAGCCTCCCATGTCTGAACGGGTCTGAGTGAACCCCCCAGTACACAGTATCATTAAGTCCTGTAATCCCTCTCCATTTCAGTAACATATTGCCTTCCATTATTCCTGTAAATGAAATGACAGGTTATATCATGTTAAATTCCACCTGCCAGACTATTATCTATTGCCTTTACCTCTCTGAATCTATTTGCAGACTCTCCACCTTCTCTTGGTAATTTAATCTCTTGCTTATCACAGCGACATCACCAAACTCAGCATCTGTATATCTGTTCCATCCTCCTGATCATTAATACAGACTGTAAATAGTTGAGAACCCAGCGCTGGTCACTGTGTGACCCTACTGGTTGCATTCTGTCTAACTGATTGAGACTGATTTATCCTGAGTGCCTGCTCCTGTATGATCCCCAATCCTCCCCCATTCCTGGGCAACACAGTCAAAGGGTTGAATAAGAACAAGGAGAGTTTGTGAGGAATCCAACCGCTCGATGAGGCCGATGTCAACGTGGCCTCTGTTCCAATTTCCTGCCATCTCTCCATCCTAAAACTCTAGTCTCTTGTTGTAGATTGCGACACATGAAAAAAAAAATCCGCTCCACATCTACGCATTCAAAGACTTTTAGCATTTTACAGACCTCAGTGAGATCTCCTTTCATTCTTATAAAGTCGACAGAATAGGCCTAAACTGCTCAATTTCTCTTCATAAGACAAACACTTCAAATATGGAATCAATCTAATGAAGCTCTTCTGAATTGCCTCCAATGGAAATACCTCATTCTGCAGGACACCCAAACTGGACTCCAGTTGCAGCCTCACTAATGCCTTGCATAGTTACACCAACACTCCCTACCTTTCTACTCTATCCTTTTATAAGTAAACACTGGCATTATGCTTGCATTTCTCACTTCCTGCAGTAACCGCAAGCAAGTTTTCTGTGATATGCAAGCAGACACCCAGCTCCCTCTGCACCTAAGCACTTTGAACTTTCTCTCCATTTAGGTAATATTTTGTCTTTCTATTATACTGGCCAACTTGAATAGCCCCATATTTATTCACTTTAATTTTCCTTGCCAAATGTTGGCCCATTCATCCAACTTATCCATATAGTTTTAAATCTTTGCATCATCATTCCGAAGTAATTTCCTACCGATGTTAGTGTCATCTGAAAATGTGGCATCACATTTTCTATCCCATCAACCGAGTACAGTAATACCATCGATTGCAAATGGTTGAGGCATGAGTCCTGAAATCAATGGCACCCCACAAATTGCATTTGCCAAAAGAAAATGACACATTTATTCCATCTGACTCCATTTTATTTGTTATCCAATTCTCCATCCAAGCTAAGAAATTACTCCTAAACCCATGTTGTCTGATCTTACCACTTACTCTTTGGAGAAGCGACATAACCGATGCCTTCAGGAAGACCAGATATGTTCCATCTCCAGGATTCCCACGACCCACCTTGTTTGTGACATCTTTAAATAACTCAAGCAAACAATTCAAACACGGTTTAGCCTTCGTAAAACCATGTTGACTCTGATGGATTGTGGTTTAACATGAACAATGGACTCTAAGAATTTGCCTTAAATTACAATAGTTTATTGTTACACTTTAGTACCTAACGTATACCATTATTATAAGTTCTTCCCTTTCGAAAACCTTTACATTTCTTTGAATTCCTGTTTAATGGGCACAAGACTTTAAGAGATGTGCTCCAATTGCTGTGTAAGAGCCATGTGTCACTGAATGGACTCATCATCAAACTCGATGAGCTGACGTCTTTCTGATGTTCCCATGTTGCCATCTCCAAGGCCAGAATGACCTCCTCCTGTTGATGCTTTAGAGGATTGGGTGATTATGGAATCTTCCCGTTGCTGTGTAACATTTTGAGGGGCTGATCGGTCTTCTCATAACAGGTGGAAATACTGAACCGTCTCCTCATGTATCCCGGAGATGGGACTGAGGGAGTGATTGGTCTTCTCCTGATACCATATAACAGACATGTGTCTAAATTACCTCTTCCTTTCTAATGAAAGAAGTCACAGATAGTTTTTTTCATTATCCAATTCCCTTGGAATAGGCTTGGTGAGACTGAATGGCCTCCTGTTATCGCAGTGTAACAATCTCCAGTCACTGTGTGACCGCTTTTAGTTCCTATGTTACAGACTTGAGGAGGCTGAATGGACTGCTCCTGTTGCTGTTTAACAGGATACTGGTGCAGCATGGCCTACTGTTATAGGCTCGACTGGCTGATTGGCCTCCTTCTGTAAATGCATATCAGGCACCACGGGCTGAGTAGCCTCGTCCTGTTTTGGTGTGACAGGGTCGAATGCCTGAATATCATCCTGTTGTTCCTGTGTAACGGGCTGGAGAATGGATTACTCAACTATCTGTGTAATTCACTTCACTCGTTGACTCCTTCTGTCATCTGTGTTCAAATAAGATCTTCTTTATTTTTTGTAAACTCCAATGGCTACTGGATCAACCTGATCATCCTTTCGTTATATGCCAGCACCTTCATTGCAGGAATCAGTTGAGGGAACCATCTCTGAGCTGCTTCCAATATAACAACACCCTTTCTTCATTGAAGAGGCTAAATCTGTACACACTACTCCAGATGTGATCTCCCTGTAGAGCAGCAGCAACACTTTCCCAGCCTACTGTAAGTTTCCCACCCAGGTTAGAGCAGTCTTAGCTCTCTGGGGGAATACAGAGCATTGTTGGAAGATCACTGTCCTTCTCTACTCCACCGCATAATGAGAGATCTGGAGAAATTAAAGTTTGCGAAGATCATAAATGATGTGGCGAGATTATCTCTGCCATTAATCTCCTGAGAGCCCACATCGCCCAGATTCCACAGGATCTAGTAAGGTGGAGAGTAAAAACAGCAAGGAGGAGCAAACATTGATGGGAGTTGTATATCAAAGTGAAAGCTGCAATACAAATGCTGGACATGTTATAAAACAGGAAATGAGATATGCACATTTGTGGGTACTGCAGTAATGATATATGTTTAAATTATATCTAAACTGTGTTAACCCAATTGAATGCTAATGCTGGGAAAATGGATTTCATGACCACGTGTGAGATGGTTTACATGAACATTATGTTGAGCACTGAGCTCGAGATCAGGTTATTTAGGAATTGGTGTTGAGTGATCAGAAGAGCTAATTGAAAATTTTGTCGGAAAGGACCTTTTGGGAACAGTGACCACAATGTATTGGTTTTCTTTTATGCTGTTTGAGTACACGACAGTTTTTGTTGTATTTGAAGTAACCGTTATAAATCTGAGTCTTGCAAGCCATCAAGGTGTGAGGTGGAAGTCGGGACTACAGATGCTGGAGATCAGAGTCGAAGAGTGTGGTACTGAAAAAGCACAGTCAGGCAGCATACCAAGAGCAGAAAAATCGATATGTTGGGCATACGCCCTTCATCAGGAATGAAGCTTATGGGCCGAGGGTGCTGAGAGATAAATGGGAAGAGGATGCGGCAGTGGGGAGGTAGCTGGGATTGCGATAGGTAGATGAAGGTGGGGTTGAAAGTGATAGGTGATAAAGGGAGACAAAACGCCTCATCTACTGCATCCATTAAACCCAATGTGGTCTTCTCTACATTGACGAGGCAGGAGGTCAACTTGTAGATCATTTCAGAGAACATCTCTAGAACAGCCACATTGAACAACTCCATCGCCTTGTGGCTGAGCACTTTAACTCCCCTTCCCACTCTGCCAAGGACATGAGGGTCCTGGACATGTGGCTCCATCACCAAACCCGAGCCACCAGAAGCCTGCAGGAAGAAAGCCTCCTCTTCTGCCTTGGGACCCTCCAAACACAGGGGATCATAGTGGATTTCCCCATTTCCCCTAATCCCACCTTATCCCACTCCAACCTTCCAAGTCAGCACCGCCCTTTTGATTGGTGATATGTGTCCACCTTCCTTCCTATCAATCTGGTCCCCCCTCCTCTCCGACTATCACTTTCAACCCCACCTTCTTCTATCTATTAGATGAAAGGAGGCAGCTTAGAAAAATGCCAGGTGTTGCAGTAAGCCAGTGGACTCACAGAAATGTAGGACCCAGCAAAGGATGACCAAGAAACTGAGAAGAAAAACAAAAAGAGAAAAAGCGTGCAAGCGATAGAAAAACATAAAGACTGCTAAAAAGCATCTATCAATGTATGAAAAAACAATAAGATCAAATGTGGTGCAGTTGGTGTGCGTTCAGGATAAGTTATTGCAGAGAGCAGAGGAATTGCAGGGAAAGGAAACAGTTTCTTTGTTGTCTATCTTCATGGAAGAATGTCCAGAAATTCTTCCAGAAATACCAAGTGACCATGGGACTTGTGTAAGTAAAATCTGAGATCATTCTTATCAGTGTTGAGGTCATCTTTGAAAAGAAAGCTGGATTGAGTATTTATAAATCTGACAGACTAGATGTACTTCATACATGTATTTCAGAGGAAGCAGCAATACACACGTTGATTGCATTGCGGACTGAATATTTTAATTAGAATCTGACCATAGGGGAGGTGCCAGAGAACTGGAGAACTGCTAATACGATTCCACTTCACAGGAAGGGTGGGAGAAATAGACCAGGGAACTATAGAAGAGCGAGTATTAGATCACTATTAAGGAAACTACTGGAGAAAAAAGGGAAGGAAAAAATCGAACTCCAATCAGAGTCGAAAGGTTTGATCAGGGATAATTATCATGACTTTATCAGAAGGAAGTCACATCTCATGGGTTTGATTGAATTAGTTTGAGGAGGTCGATTTTTTTTTTAGAAAGGCCTTTGACAAATTTCCACCTGGGGCACTGAAAAATAAAGTAAAATCTCACAATATGAAGCAAAACTTGACAAGTTACAACGAAAACTGTCTTAGTAGCAGGAGACAGAGGGTGATGAGAGAAGGCTGTTTGTGTGACTGGAGTCCAGTGTCCCCTGGTGTACCACAGGGATCAGAGGTGTATCCCTTATTGTTTGTGTAATTCATATATATATATATATATGTATGTATGAATGTGGAGGGGGCTAGGTGGAGAGTGGGGAAGGTGTGATAAGTAAGTGTATGTTTGATATAACGATTGGCTGAGTGATTCGCAGTGAGGAGGAAGGCCTTAAGTTACAGGAAGGTGCAGGTGGAATGGTCAGATGGGCAGATCAATGGCAGATTGAATGTAACCTTGATAAATAAGAGGTGATGCTCTTTGGGAGAAGGAACCAGGCAGGGGAGGACTCAATGAATGGCAGCACACTGGGAACCTCAGAGTGTGCTTCTCCACACATCCCTGAATGTGACTGGACAGGGTAATGGAATAGTTAAGAATTGGACGTTGGGTGTAGCGTTTCCTAATCAGGGTGTAGATTATAAGAGTAATATAGGGCTTTGGTTCGGCCAAAATGGAATACTGTATGTAGCTCAGGGAGCCACATTGCAGGAAGGATGTGATTGTACTGGAGAGGGTGCAGAGGTGATTCACCAGGATGTTCCCTGGGGTAGAGCATATCAGCTATGGAGAGAAGCTGGATAAGCTCGGGTTGTTTACTTTGGAGCAGAGAAAGCTGAAGGGTCGGTGATTCAGAAGGATAAGATTATGAGCGACATGGACAGGGGGGATAGACAGCAGCTGCTCCTTTTAGTCTGGGTCGAGAACAAAGGAGCACACTTTTAAAGTGAAAAGTTTGAGTTTCAGAGACGATTTAGCTCGAGGATGTTGTGTTCTGGGATTACTACCTGAGAGGGAAATTATCACAGATAACCTCGCAATCGTTAAAACGTACTTGGACGAGCACTTGCAAGTGTCATAACATTCCAGATTATGGGCCTGCAGAAGGGAAGTGTGACTAATATAGATGGTGCTGTACTTCTGTTGGCACAGAGCCTATGTTCCTGAGAGTGTATGTTGTGGAAGGTCAATTATTGAGCAGTTTAAGGCAGGAATTGATGGGTTTCTGAAGAGTATATTCACAATGTTAGTAAGTGTGAACTGTAATAACTTGATAAATCATGTCAATGTGAAAAATATGAGTAACGTGTACAGTTTCCTTACAGTTTGAAACCAGAGAATGGAGAATGGGGAACAGGGAAATGGCAGAACTATGAAGCCACTACTTTCACAGAACTTTCTAACAATACAAGGAAAACCAAGTCTGGTGTGGGAAAATGATAGAGCACATGGAACATAGAACATAGTAAGGAAATTGTTTAGGAGAAATTATTGGGGTTTAAAGTAATGGTCATAGGCAACACTAACATAGATTTATGAAATGAGAATTATGTTTGAGATACAGAATGTGAGACAAATGAAAGAGAAGCAATATATGTTAAACATTTTGATTTTTAGAAAAATTTTGGTACAGCTCCAAGCCCAGTTTGCATAATCAAATCTGAGTGGATTGGGGCTAATGTATGGACATGTTTCTAGAATGGGACAGCTGGCAGGAAACAATGAATAGAAATAACCAGACTCGTCAAGCAACAGCCTGACATTGTCTGTAAGGTATGATTCTGTAAGGTATAAGTCCTTCCACTCTAGTCAAGAAACGTTGGGGTCAATTACACAATTCACTGGAGGAAGAGAGTCCACAAATAACCCCTTCCTCCATGATGTAAGAGCCCAGCACTTTAGTGTATAAGATAAGACTGATTCATGCGTAACAATCCTCAGTCAGAAGTACTAAGTGGATGATCCATTTCAGACTATGTCCCATACTCCCCATCACCTTCCCCGGAAATCTCCTGTCTCATCAGCAGGACGGATACAGCAGGAGTGGCGGCACATTGGGATACAGTTGGAATGGAATTGCTCTTGGAGTCCTCAACAATGACTCCGTATCCCATGAAGTCTCATGGCATTAGTTTACACATGGGAAAGGAAACCTCCTGCTGATTACCATGTTCCAGCCTCTTTCAACTGATGAGTCAGTACTCCTCCATGCTGAACAACACTTGGAGGAAGCACTCAGGGTCGCACGGACGCAAGATGTACTCTGGGTGGGGTATTTCAATGTCCACCTCCAAGAGTAGCTCAGTTACATCATTACTGATCGAGCTGGCCTGGTACTAAAGGATATAACTGCTAGACTGGCAAGTGGTGAAGGAACAATCAAGAGGAAAATACATACTGACCACAGCCTTACTAACCTGCCAGGTGCAGAAGTATCTGTCCATGACAGTATCGGTAAGAATGGCCACCGAATAGTCATTGTGGAGACAAAGTCATACCTGCACATTGAGAATAACCTCCACCATTTTGGGTGGTACTATCACGGTGCTAAATAGGACAGACTTCAAACAGATCTAGCAGCTCAAGTCTGGGTGTCCATAAGGTGCTGTGGTTCATCTATAGGAGCAGAATTGTACACCCACCCAACCTCATGGCCTAGTGTATCCCCCTTACAACAATTACCATCAATCCAGAGGATCAACATTGGTTCAATGGATGTGCAGGATGGCAGGAGCAGCACCAGACAAACCTGACAATGAGGTGTCAGCCTGGTGAAGCCACCAAACAGGACTCCTCGTGGGCCAAACAGCATAAGCAGTAAGTGATAGACAGAGCTAAGTGATCCCACAAGCAAAGGATCAGATCTAAGTTCTGCAGTCCTTCCACACCTTGTAGAGAAACGTTGGGGACAATTAAACAATTCACTGGAGCAAAAGATTCCACAAATAGCCCCTTCCTCCATGATGGAAGAGCCCAGCACTTCAGTGTATAAGATAAGGCTGATGCATTCGCAACAATCTTCAGCCAGAAGTGCTGAGTGGATGATCCATCTCAGCCCCCTCCAGTGGTCCTCAGTAATTCAGTTACCAGTCATCAACCAATTCGATTCAGTCCACGCGATATCCAGAAACGGGTGGAGATACTGGATACTCCAAAGGGTACATACCCTGACAACATTCTGGCAATAGTACCAAAAACTTGTGCTCCATAACTTGCCACTCCCCTAGCCAAACTGCTTCAATATAGTTACAACAATGGCTTTCCCCGATTACCTGAAAATTACCCCAAGTATCTCCTGTATATACAAAGCAGAACAAATCTATTCCGGCCAATTACCACCCCATCAGCCAACATTCGATCATCAGTAAACTGGTGGAAGGTGTCAGTCCTTTTCAGCAGCACTTGCTCAGCAATACCCTGGTCAATGACATCCAGCTTGGGCTCCACCAGGTCCACTCAGCTCCTGACCTCATTACCGTGGTTCAAACATGGACAAAAGAGCTGAATTACAGAGGTGGGGTTAGAGTGACAGCCCTTTAAGTCAAGGCTGCCTTCGACCAAGTGTGGTATCAAGGGGCTTTAGCAACACTGGAATCAATGGGTATCGGGACAAACAACCCGCTGGTTAGAATCATGCCTGACACGTAGGAAGATGGTCATGGTTGATGAAGGACAGTCAACTCAGCTCCATGTCTGTAGGAGTCCCTCGAGCAGTGGCCGAAAACATCTTCAGGGCTTCTTCATCAATAACCTTCCCTCCATGTTAAGGTCAGAAGTGGGAATGTTCGCCAATGATTGTACAATGTTCTGCAACATTTGTGGCTCCTCAGATACTGAAACAGTCCATGTTCAAACACGACAAGATCGGGACAGTATCCAGGCTGGCAAGTGGCAAGTAATGTTCAGGCCACACAAATGCCAGACCGTGACCATCACCAATAAAATACAATCTAACCTGCCCCTTGGCATTCAATGGTGCTACTATCACTGAATCCCCCAGTATCAAATTCCTGGTGGGTAATCATTGCTCAGAAACTCACTGGAGTCGCCACATAAACACAGTAACTACAAGAGCAGGTCAGAAGCTAGAAATACTGCGACGAGTAACTCACATCCTGACTTCCAAAAGTCTGTCCATCATCTAAGTCAGAAGTGTGATAGAAGACTCCTCATTTGCCTGGATGAGTGCAGCCCCAACAACACTCCAGAAGCTTTATACCATCCAGGACAAAGCAGCCAGTTTGACTGTCCCTTCACCCACAATGCTCCACCATCAACGCGCAGCAGCAGCAGCAGTGTTTTACTATCCACATGCTGCAATGAAATGATTCACCAAAGATCCTCAGAGACCATCTTTCCAACTCACAACCACGTCATTTAGAAGGACAAGGGCTGCAGATGTATGGAAAAGTCATCATCTTTAGGTTCCCCTACAAGCCATTCACCATCCTGACTTGGAAATATATCACCGCTCCTTCACAGTCGCTGGGTCAGATTCCTGGGATTCTCTCCCTAATGGAATTGGAGGTCAACCACAGCAGGTGGACTGCAGTGTTCAACAAAGCAGCTCACCACCACCATCTCAAGGGCAACTAGGGACAGGCAATAAATGCTGGCCCAGCCAGTGACACCCAGATTGACGAAATAAATAAATAGAAATTAACAGAGGACGGTTGCTGAGGTGTCGCAGGGATCGGTGCTTGGGATCCAGCCGTTCACAATGCCCTTTAAACATTTGGTTGCTGGAATCATATACAATATATCCCAGCCTGCTGACAGAACTAATGGATGTGGGATTGTGAGTGGGTGAGGAGGTTGTAAAAATGCACAAAGTAGACTGAGACAAGTGGAGAGAATGGGTAAATACGTGACAGATGGAGAACAATATGGATAGAGGTGACAGTGTGCCCGTTGGTGGAAACGATAAATTGGAAGTCTACCATTTGAAAAGGATCGGTTGAAACATGTTGATCTACAAAGGGACTTATGCTCCGTTTTGTTGTTTCCTTCTGCATAAACCTCTGAGGTCCCTGCAGCACAGTGAGTTCTGTAACCAGATGTCAATACTCGGAATGGTATTGGCACGCTGAGCAGTGTATATACAACCAGCAAGTGGGGAGCTATAATACGGAAAAGGATCTGCATCTCCTTGTACACCAGTCGCTGAAAGCAATATTGCAGAAACAGAAAACAGTGAGGAAGATAAATGTTGTGTTGACCTTCATTTTAGTAGGATTTGAGTCAAGGAGTAAGGTTGTTTTACTCCAGCTGTACAGGGCCTGGTGAGACATTAATTCGAACATTGTGCAGCATTATGTGCAGTTTTGGTCTCCTCACCTAATAAAGGACAAACCGGACATTGAGGGAGAGCAGTGAAGGATGACCAGACTGATCTCTGGGATGACAGGCTTGTTGTGGGAACCGAGTTTGGGGCGACTGGGCCAGTATTCAGTGGGGTTTAGGAAAATGAGTGGAGATCGCAGTGAAATATACACAATTCTGACAGGGTGAGACAGATTGGAAGCAGACATGATTATTCCCCTGTCTGAGATGTCTAAAACAAGGGACCACAGCATTAGGTACAGGCAGGTCACACTGCATTGAGATGAGAATAACTGGCTGCATTCAGACATTGGTGACCCTGGGGAATTCGCTCGCACCTGGAAACCAAGACACTGAATATAAGTAAGGATTTAGAGACAGTAAAGGGATGGTGGGAGAGCAGGAGTACGGGATGGAAATGAAGGACAGACCATCATTACATTGAATTGGGTAGCAAACACGGTGGACCAAACATACTACTGCACTTCCTATTTTATAGCTTCCCAAGGTTACTCACATTAACGGATATGTACATCGTGTGAGGTAAGTGCATTGAGGATTTTTTTTTTCCATGAACTAGAATTGGGGAGGCTCAATGTGTTGTATGACCTATTCCTTGTCCGCTGTTTCTGTGCAGTCTGTGGGAAAGCTCTGTAAATGTTGTCACATGCTCTCAGATGTTAGGAAGGAGGACTGTGTTCTCATTCCCTTTTCCGACACTGATGCTGAGGCCAGGTGTTCTGTCCGGTTTCATCCTTTCAGACCTCGGTGCAGTTTGATACAAATGAGTGCCTTGATTGGCAGTTTCAGAGACCATTGAAATGTTTATCACACGTCAGGGTCTTTGGAGCCAGTTTTAGGCCAGCCCAGGAAATCACGGAAGATTCACTTCCAAAAAGTACATTGGAGAAGGAAATTCTGTTTACAATCGAGATTGGCTTCAAGGTCACTGTTACTGACCCCAGATTTTAGATCTCGATATTTTATTAATTGTTTTTAACTTCCACCAGCTGCAAGAGCATTAACCTGGTTTGGATTAGTAATCCAGTGACATTTACACAAAAGCACCATCTCCACATGGGGACCTGTCAGAAACCACACTGAGCAGGATATTTCTGTGCTGCTTGACAGCTCTGTCAAAAACAACTCCACCCAATTTGACTGTCTAGATGGGACTGAGGGGGTGATAATTGGTCAGATTGTAATTATTCCCCTCTTAGGGGACGGGACATAGCTGAGTAATTTTTCACATTACCAGGGAGATGTTAGAGTTGGAGCTGGAAGGAAACAGCTTCCCCAGGGACACGGATTGTTGTGCAGCACAAGGCTTCAGTCCTATTGCAGGAATGGGGTCAGGACCCATTGCCTTTGTTGTATCTACTGTGTTCAGCTGTTTCCTCATCTCACATGCAGCAAATCGAAATAATCACAGACTGGCATCTGTGATTTTGTGGGCATCATGGTGAGGGTGAGATGTATCATCGACTCAACACTTCTGGCAGAGGATGGTGCAGATAAAACATCCTTCTCTTTTACACTGATGTGCAGGTCTGTTCCATTATTTAGGATGGGGATGTTTGTGGAGCCCTCTCCTCCAGTCATTTGTTTAATCGTCCATCACCATTTATAACTGAATGTGGCAGGACTGCAGAGCTTCGTTCAGATCTGTTGGTCAAGTCCGTTAGCTTTAATGAGTTAGCATCAGGTTAAGGTTCATGTGATGCTGACTCCTGACATGTTCACCCACACTCATCACTGAGCCATAGATGGTGTTGATGGTAATGACAGACTGATGTGTTGTCCTGGAAAAAAGTTTCAGGTTATGATTTAATGCATGTCTGCTTCTCCTGCTGCTGTGGTCTACAGCACTACATGAATACGCAGTTTCCAGCTGCAATATCTGCAATGCTGTATGTTCTGTTCCCCAATTCTCACTGTGACCCATTCACCCATCAGCCCTGCACTCAGTGACCTAACCTGGTTTCTGATGTGGAAATACTTCCATTTTCAACTCTAATTCTGCTGAGGGTCTGTCTCCCCGGGTCTTGCTTCCAATCTGACACATTCCGCAGAAGCATTTAACTGATCTTAATACAAATCTTTGATTCACCTGAATCTGTTTCCTTGAGAAATACCATCTTCTGTGTTTCAAGTGAATGTGTTTCCTCTGTTTCTCTCCCTGACCATGATTAAGAGCTCTGCAGTGTCAGTGATGCCAACCTTGTGTAGTTTCAGGGCCAGTTAATTCTCTGGATTCCCAATCATCTTCACCACATTGTATGTTTTCTCTTTTGGTTCGATGCCTTGTCATTCTTGGCTGCCTTGTCCTCCCATGAGTATGTTTCATCAGCTTGGGGCTTCATTTCTGGTATTATCTTCCAAATTATCCCCAGAAACTCCTGCTATTGCTGCTCCATGGTCTTTCCTGCTCAGCTCCCCTTCCAATTAACTCTGGCCAGCTCCTCCCGCCTGTCTTTGTAGTTACATTGCTGAATTATAATCACATTACATCTTGAAGAAAGCATTACGTATAAACTGAAAGAATGAGTTTTGAAAGATGGGCCACGAAGATTGGTGGATTTCTTAACTAGATACAAAGGGAGAACGAGAGAGAGAGAGAGAGGATAGAGATATAGAGATGTAGAAAATGAGATAACTATATTATCAAAAGAAGTAGATGTACTTCCCTCAATCTTTTGGCAATTCCTGTGTGCTGTGGTCCTTTGTACAGTGCACGTACAGCAGAGCAATGTGTTCAAACGCTGGGTCTGATGCCATAACTTTCCTCTCCAATAATATGACAGACACTAGTTTTGGAAAAAACCCAACAGGCCAACATATTTAATTCCTGGTAAAAGGGGATTAACTGAACTAAGTTTGGAAACCAGAAACAAGAATTTCTAACACACATTCTGATAAAAATGAGAGACTAGAGTTGGGAATCCCAGAAAAGGGGGAACGTTGAGAGAAAGGGAAGGCATCACTTCAGATGAGGATCAAATAATGTCTTAATGCTTAAAAAAAAATATTCATCATGTGCATCATTTTTTGTTAACTGCATCTCCGTTGTTCATTCAGATCGTGCTGTACACATATGAAGAGTGTTACTTATCTGAACACACACTGATTAAACAGTGTATATAAAATCTTTTTTTTTCTCCATTTCAGACTGTCCTGTTGTCATGCCAGCAGGATATATGAACACCAACTGGCCACCAAAAGACATGACCCACTATCACTAGTTTCCATACATACAGACAAAGAAGGACACCACGTTGGCTGTGACAATGCACACTTCCTAGGACAAAGCCACGCACGAAAGTTCTAGGAAACATGACATTCTAGCCAGAAGTCCATCAACAAACGCATCAATTTAGATCCTATCTACCTTCCCTTGAACAAAAAACTGGAAATGACATCATGTACCTTAAGAAACCAAGACCTAGAAATAGAAAGACGAGACTTACTACCAGTGTGTCACCAGAGACTCTCACTAATGATATTCCCTAGTCACGGTGACGAAACATCTGAAAACAACCTCCAAGCTCAGCGAGTGAAACTGCATACTTATAAATTGTTCTTTTTCTCCTAATAGTGGAATTTGCGACTACTTTGTCACTCATATTTTAACAGATTATGAGGTGAGGTGAGCTTTTCTCAGTGTGTGGTTTTAATTAACGGAGCGTTCAACATCGACATCATAACAGTTTGAAGGCTTGTCGGATGGGATTTAGACAGATTTGAACAGATGTGGGTACGAAAGGTCCCAGCAGGTTCCATCACTTGGCAGTTAGTGACCTCGATCTTCAAATAAAACAGGTCCAAAATTCATTTGATTTTGTTTCCATGTGGTTGATTAAATTAAAAGAAATGGCTTTTATTATTACTAAAGAGGTTCTGAGGTTTAAAGGTGATTCCCAAATTTGCCAAGGAAGTGTAGAAAGAGAAAGGAAGGGCAGACTTTTAGAATTAACATGTAGATTAGAATTGGGTTTCACCAGAGACAAAAGGAAAGCTGTCATCATAATGGAGTCGGTCAAGCACTTTGGTCTATCAGAGAAGCAGGAAACTGCAGTCGAGTTCGAGAAACTTAAATTGCAAATATGACAACTGGAGTGAGAAGATAAAGAGAGATAGAGAAAGAGAGAGAAGATAGAGAAAGAGAAAGAGAGAAAAAGGAAGAGAGGGAGAATTTGAAATTCTGAAGTTTGGAATTAGATAAGAAAGTTAAATGAGCAGGATGAAGATGAAGCGAGAATGTAGGGATGTATACAACTATGTTAATACATTGCCATATGTCGGTGAGAAAAATGTCCAAACCGTTTTTATTTCATTTGCAAAATTGGCTCAGCAGATGGCATGTCCAGTGAACCTGTATGCGAGGTGAGGGAGAGATTAGACCGAGTAGGTGAGTTATCTAAACAGCAACTGAAGAGGGCACAGAGTGAAGCAGGTGGCAGATAAAAACTCTGAAACTTTGACGATTTCCCGAGGGGATGAGGTATTAGTATTGCCACCAGTGGTAGGAAATACCTTCAAGCCAGGTTTAATGGCCCCTTTCTCAAATTAAAAAAAATGTTGAGTCTAACAGTTAAACTATCTGCTAAAGCTACCGGATCTGACAAAAAATGTTAGAGAATATTATGTGAATGAATAATGCTCCAGACACATTGAAGACTGAGGAACAGAGTTGTGGCCAGATGTACAAATTGTGCAGGTTATCTGTATGATGTAGTGATCTTCAACAAGTGATTGGAAACTCACATGTTACAGTTGGCAGACCATGTTAAACAATTACAAGAAGCAAGCTTGATAATAAACTGAAAGAAAACAGAATTCGCGAAGGCAGAGGACATTACATTGGACATGGAAGGTTGACCCCATGGAAAACAAAGACGAATTTCCACGACCATCCTCGAAGAAAGAGGTGCTTCGACGTTTGGAACTGAATGGATTCTATCGGAAGTTTGTTGCAAACTTCAGCAGCGCATTGGTACCACTGCTGGATTTATTAAAGAAGGAAAGAGAATTGTGGTGGACAGAACAATGCCAGGCGGCATTTGAGAATTTAAGGTTTAATCACCACGCCAGTTTTGAAAATTGTGTGAGATGCTCGGGATATAGGGCTTGGAGATATACTGATACAGAAAGATGATGACGGAATTGAATGGCCAATTGGCTTCTTGTCGATACTTGTCAATATTCACCAGAAAGAAATACAAAGTCTCCATTATTGAAAAAGAATGATTAAGTTTTGCACTGGAGTGACAATATTTTAATATTTATATGCCAAAAAAATGTCGGAGATGATTGTGGATAACGACAAACCTCTCGCATTTTTTTGAATATTTAAAGACCAGAATATGAGAGTATTTAATTGGAGTCTTATCTTACTGACTTTAAATTTACAAAATGAACATGCTGTAGGTCCTAAAATACGATTGCAGATGTGTTTTCACAGATTTAAAGGAAAACGTTTCGATAAGATTTGACTTGTTGCAGTGTTATATATGTGTGCAGAATTAATTGGATGGTATAGCTGGGATTAATGCTTTTGTAATCCATAATAATTACTTAAGAATAATTAGAGGAAGAGAAATGAAGCCATCTTTTCATTCTGCTGGCTCATGTTTATTTTCTCTCTGAAGGGGGGAGATCTTATGAAGCCTAAAGCATGTCCAATCACTTTAAGACAGAACGGATTTTGCTGAATAGAAAGTACAACCACAGATGCCAGCTAAACGTCAGGCTGTTCCACATGTCACCATTAGCTGGGAAATGGATACCTGAGTTTTGGTTGCTGTTTTGACAACAATTCAGATACAACCAAATAGTTTAAATAACGCTCAGGATAACAGAAGCCAACGGAATGTGAATATTAACGTTTGGAAACCTGGAAAGCAATCAAATTAGGGGAATTATTTTATCATGGGAAGTATATAAACCCAGCATTTGGAAACTAGAGGGAGAGTCGCTGCGACCCAACAGCAGAGTAACTGCTGTAGAGCAGGAGTGCTAACTGGCCAACTCAAACACTCTCTATCAAAGATGCATGTCCATGTAAAAGCTATTTGCAGTAAACCAAAACATGACCCAGGGAGATTAGCAGCTGGAAGAGTGAACACAGCGGGGAAGATGAATTCTGTGTGGTCTTGAGATTGTAATCTTTAGTATGTGGATTGTTGGAACAGCATATTTTTACAGAGTTGGAGTCAGATAGTAAGTAGCTCAGAAAAGACGGGCTTGTATTTGTAAATAGTTGTTGTTTAGTGTTCACTATTAAAGTTAAAAACTAACTTGTGACTTTTTGTATAAATAGTGGAATGTACGAGATCTGTGTCACACATATTTTAACAGATTACGAGGTGAGGCGAGCTTTTCTCGGTGTTTGATTTTAATTAAAAGAGGGGTTCGACTCCACCTTGTAAACGCCCAACCACGCTAACCCCATTTCCCTGCAGTTGGCCCATATCCCTCCAGTCCTTTCCTATCCACATATTTATCCAAATGTTTTTGAAATGTTGTTAATGTACCCCCCTCAATTACATCTGCTGGCAGCTCATCCACGTACCAGCCTCTGTGTAAAGAAGTGGCCACTCAGGTTCCCTTTTTCCTTCCCCTCTAACCTTAAACTGATCCTCTCTCATCCTTGATTCTCTCAACCTTGGAAAGAGACTGAGAGTATTAACCCTATCCATGCCCCTCGTGATCTTATACAGCTCCATAAGGACTCCCTCAGTCTCCTACACGCTAAAGAAAATGTCCTAGCTTGTCCAAACTCTCCCTATAACTCAAACCACTGGATCCTGGCAACGTCTTTGTAAATTTCTTGTGCACTCTTTCTAATTTAATAACATTAACCACATAACAAGGTGACAAAACTGAACAGAATACTCCAAGTGCGGCCTTACCAAAGTCCTGTGTAACTGCAACATGACTTCCCAACTTCCGTACTCAATGATGAAGGCCAATGTGCCAATAGTCTTCTTCACTGCCCTGTTTACCTGTGACTCCACTCTCAGGGAACCGTGCACCTGAACACCAAAGTCTCTCTGCCCACTGCAAACCTTAAGGCCCTCCCATTCACCATGAAATTCCTACCTTGATTTGAGTTTCCAAACTGCAAGACCCCACACTTCTATATTAAATTCCATTTGCCATTTCTCGATCCACTTCCCCACCTGATTAAGGTCCTGCTGCAATTTCTGATAAACTTCCTCACTGATCATGCTCCCAATTACTTTAGCGTCATCAGCAAACTAACTAATCATACCGTGTACATTCTCAACCAAATCATAGATAACAAACAACCTTGGACCCAGCCTCCAGTCTGACAAACATCCTTCCACTAAACCCTCTGCTTCCTACCATCAAGCCAACTGTGTATCCAAATGGCCAGTTCCCCCAGCATTCCACATGATGGAACCTTCCAGAGCAGCCTGCCGTGTGGGACTGAAATCCATAGAGACATTGGTTACCGCTCGGCTCTCATCAACGTTCCTGGTCACTTCATCAAAGAACTCTAACAAATTTGGGAAGCATGATCTCCCACTCACAAGTCTATGCTGACCGCTCCGAATCAAACCATGTGTAAGTAATGGGTGCAGTCAATGGTATGCTGTCCTTCATTGTAAGATAATTCGAGTACATAAGTATAGACATCTTCCTGCTGTTGTAGAGCCTTGCTGAGAGAGCATTCTGGGACACTCTGTACAGATTTGATCACCTTTGTAAGGAATGATCTCCTTACCATAGACACGGATGATGGTAACATGAGGATAGAGTGAAGAAGCTGAGTGTTTAATCTGTAGAGCTGTGAGAGACGAAGAAATGGTGACGCTGAAACCCGAGGAGTGGCAGCGATCACTTATTTGCAAAAGAGACATTGACAGGGAGAGAAATTCCATACTTTACCCAGGATTAATTGGTTTGATTTATTGTCACGTGTATCTCAGTACAGGGAAACACTTTATTTATGAGCAGTGGAGGCAGATCATAGTAAACATGGCCAGACAGATCAAAGGGTGGAAGTAGACTTGGACAGAGTAAGGCATACAGGCTACACTGAACAGGACGGGCACTAGACAAGATCAACATGAACAAGATCAGCATTATTTGAACTTAGAGAGTCCATCCATCAGTCTAGCGTGACTTTCCTAATAGTTTATATGCCTAAATTAACTCTCCCCACGTTATTGTGCAGTCGGCATGTGAACCCGTACTGAACATCAGGTTACTCACAATCCCCAACAGCAGCCACATTACCTTCCATCTGAAACATGTAGCCATTCCCACCAGCTTCCACCCTACATAGAGAACACCAGGCTGGCTTCTCGGAGATGGAAGGTGCCTTCTTGAGACTTCACACAAGACATATGGCTTCCCTCCTCACCACTAGAAAACCGTGTTAAAGTCCCACGTGTGTATCATGACAGACGGAGCTACGAGGAACAACATGGAGCAGTCTGTCTGTGCAGCCTCTGCTCCACTTGTTCATAATAGAGCATCAATTAGGAGACAGTGAGGACTGTCGATACTGGAGATCAGAGTAGAGAGTCGATTGCTGGAAAAGCACAGCAGGTCAGGCAGCATCCGAGAAGCAGGAAAATTGATGTTTTGGGCGCAAGCCGTTCATCAGGAATCAGCATCAATTATCTCATCTGTCCCTGTGTAAGTGTGTTGAGGGGGAATGGCCTCCTCCTGTTCTTGTATAAGTGACTCAAGGGGCTGAATGGCTTCCTCTTGTTCCTGTGTAATTGACTTAAGTGGCTGAATGGCCTCATCTTATTGCTGTGTCAGTGACTCAATGGACTGACTGGCTTCTTCCTCATCCGATTGGACAGGGCCAAGGGCCTGACTGGGTTACCCCTCGTTCCTGCATGACAGCTCGATGTATTGACAATTGTGATGATGCTGGAGCGTTAAGAGGTTATTTTGTCCTGGTTTATTTTAAGAGAGAGATTGAATGATCGTTACCAAGCTGGCTAGATAAGATCACTTGAGTAAACAGCGAGGGAGGCCTTGGGTTTATTTTATTGCAGCCTGAATGAGTGTGGCCAGCTCTCACAGATTAGGAGTTTTGGTTTCTCAGTAATATCAGGAACTATAGGGGTATCCACAGAGTTGGAAGCTTCAGTGGATGTCTCCTGGCTGATACTCTCTCTGAATTTTCACTTGATGCTGTTTTTAATTCCTGAATTGGAGAAATGTTTTGTGAAACTCCGTGTCTGAATAGTCCTTTTTGCCAGGGGCTGTTATTATATGATTTTCCTATGTTGGAACAATTCATTAGTAATAGTTCCTAGATCTATTATTCTGTTAATTTGTCCAATAGAAGTAAGTTGTTCTAAATTCCCCTTTCTCTGGTTTCATTTTATCTTCCGTGTTTAAATAAATGGTGTTTTGCTTCACACCAAGTAATTTGACCAGTCACATTGCATCTGGAACAAACATTTTACATTTCCTTTAAAATATGAAAAAAATTAGAGTCTAGACTACCGCCTTCAAATATTTTCCAGGCACTCTGGTGTGGCCCATCACATTAGAATCCCTCTCTTCCTGAGTAATAGGCTGGAGGCACTGAATGGGCTGTCCTTGTTCTTCTCCAATAGTGTCAATGGGCTGAATGGTTTCCTCATATCCCTGTGAAACCAGCGTGAGGTGCTGAATTAACTCTTGTCATACTGTGGCAATGTGCAGTGCCAGGCAGTGCAGTTACATGAATGTTACTGACATGTTAACAGCCTGAGTGGAGTCTGGGTCTTGCTGCACATGGACACAGACCAGTTCAGGAGCTGATGGGAGACAAAATATTCTGAAGATTGTGGAATCTTAAGTGACCATCCCCACTTCTGATCTTATGGTTGGGAGCGGAGAGACATTGATGAAGCAGCTGAAGCTGTTTGTGAAGAGGAAGCTACCCTGAGGATCTCGCACACAAGTGACCCAGGACTGAAATAATGAACATCTTCCTTTGTGCCACGATTGACTCCAAACACTGGAGAGTTTTCTCTGATTCCCATTAAGTCCAGATTTGTTAAGCTCCTTGATGTCAACAGACGTCAACCACTGCCTTGATATCAGGGCCAGTCATTATTACCTGAACCCTTGTGTCAACCTCCTTTGTTCATATCAATAAGCCATGATATAGGAGCAGCAAGGGTTTTCATCAAACAGGTGGCATTGAATGTCAAGATTTCTCTTCTCAACAGTATTCGGGGAGCTCGATGACTGAAAGTATTTGTAGAGGAGGTAGATGGATATTGATCTGTCTGAGAGTTGAGGGCGATGAAGAATTGGGTATGAAAAAGGATTTGAGAACAAGAGCAGATCAGCCATGATCTTAGGTGAAGGGCAGGGCAGGTTTGGGGAGTGAACGACCTGCCCCTGTTTCTGATGTTCTCACATTCTGTTCTTAGAAAGTTAGTGGGTGTTATTTTCATGAATGTTCTGGTATTGAACGTTGCCATCAGGGAGACCAGAGGATTTTGTGAGCCATCTCTCGGTGAGGTATGGGGGCCACAACATGACCAATAAATGGAGCACAAGTTTCAGAGAGGGGAAGCTCTGTAAAGAGAGATGAGGGGCCTCTTTCATACCTATCCTGGGTTTTACGATTACATTTCTCAAATCACCTCAAAGCGTGTGGGACAGTCTTGAAAAACCGAATGATCTCCTCTGTTTCTGTCAACCAGGTGATAGAAGTAAGTATCCTCTAAATGCTCCTGCCTAACAGGTTTAATGGGCTGAATGGAACACAGGAACACGGGATTGAGAGACAGGAGTGGGTCATAAGGTACATTGAACCTTCTCCACCAGGCACTAAGATTGTGGCTGATCAGGTTGTGGTTTCACTTTCCTGTCTGTGTCCCATTATCCATGACTCAGTTCTCCGTCAAATATTTCACTAACGCAACTTTCAATCAATGTGAACATAGAGGCACGATAAACTTCCAGTGAAGAGGATTCTGATTTGAAAGGTACTTTCAGAATTTTTCATCAGCCCTCTTATAGAATCAGAGTCATGCAGAATAGAAACAGACCCGTTAGTCCAATCTGTTCACTCCGATCAGATATCAAATCTGATCCAGTCCCATTTACCAGCATTTGGTCAATATCCCTCCTCTTTCAGATACTTTTTAAATGTGCGATTGTAACTGCCTTCACCACTTTCTCTGACAGCACTTTCTGCACACACACCACTCTCTGTGTGAAACATTTATCTTCAGGTCCCTTCTAAATCATTCGCCCTCTCCCGTCCAACCTATGCTCTCCTGTTCTGGGCTCCCCTCCCCTGGGGAGCAGAACGTGGCTGTTCAGAATATCCATGCCCCTGATGATTTTATAAACCTCTATAATGTCACGCCTCAACCTCTGAAACAGCAGGGGGAAACACTGCAAACTAATCAGCCTCTCCCTAAACCTCAAACCTCCAGTCCTGGGATATCTGTGTAAGTCATTTCTGCAGACAACAGAGTTGTACGCAGTATTCTTAAAGTGGCCTCACCACCATCCTGTACAGATGCAACATGCCACCACAGCTCCTATACTCAATGCTCTGACTGATTAAGGCAAATGTGTAAAATGTGTTATGCACTGCACTGTCTGCATTTGAGTCCACTTTCAAAGAACAAGGTACATGCAGCCCTATGTCCATTTGTTTCACAACACTCACCAGGCCCTAATATAATTTCTGCCCTGATTTGCCTTCCCAAAATGCGTAACCTCATATTTATCTAAGCTAAACTTCATCTCTCAGTCCTTGCCCCTTTGTCACATCTATTTGTGGTCTTTTTGTACTCTGAGATAATCTCCTACACCACCTTTCTGATGTCGTCTGTAACCTTACTAACAATGGCCCCAATATTCACATCTAAATCCTTGACATAAATGATGAAATGCAGTGAACTCAGTCCTGATTCTTACAGCACACTGCTGCTCACAAGCCTCCAGGCTGAAAAATACCCCTCTTCCTTCAAGCCAATCATGATTAGCTTCTTCTGTATCCCATGTGACCGAACCTTACTAATCTATCTACCAATTGGAATGTTATGAACACCTTGCTGAGGTCCATATAGACAACGTCTATCCAACTGCCTTCATCAATCTTCTTTGTCACCTCTTCATAAAACTCAATAAAATTAATGAGACATGATTTCCCATGCAGAAAGCCACGCTGTCTACCCCGATCAGTCCTTACCTTCCCAAATGTATGTAAATGCTATCCCTCAGAATCCCCTCCAACAACTTACCCACCACTGACATCAGGCTCACCAGTCTATAGTTGCCCGGCTTTTTGGGTCACTGTTTCCTTTCCTAGTCCCACTCCTCCACTGCTCACAACAAATGTTAAATGTAACCAGGTCGGTGATATGGCCGATGATATCGGTCTCAGACTGGGTCAGGGTCAGTTTTAGGAACAAGTCAGGCTAGTTTCTGAAATCTGCTAAAACAACACGTTTAAGATCCAGAGCAATGTTACTCAAACTATGATGGAAAGAGGAATGGCAAACTGTTTGGATATTGTAAATAAAGAATCTATATTTCCCTTCCTAAAAACAATGACACACACACACACACACACACACACACACACACACACACACACACACACACACACACACACACACACACACACACACACACACACACACACACACACACACACACACACACGCTCTGAAATTTCACATTGAAAGAACCTTGTCCAAACTTAGTGTAACTCATGACAAAAGGAAAAATTGCAAGATTCTTCAAAATGTGATTCTGCTTCTGAAGATATTGTACTCACACAGCTGCGAGCAATGGGATTTTATCCTGGGAGAGTTGGACTTGGCTGAATTCCCTTTGCATTAGGCAGTGAGGAGGTTCCAGGTTAGCACAGTGGCTCAGTAGTTCGCACTGTTGCCTCACAGCATCAGGGACATGAGTGCAATTCCAGCCTCGGGCGACTATCTGCGTGGAGTTTGCATCTTCTCCCCTTGTCTGCGTGAGCTTCTGATGGGTGGTCCCGTTTCCTCCCACAGTCCAAAGCTGTATAATTCAAGTGGATTGGTTATAGAGTTCAGCGATTTCTACTTTAGGTGCACTAGTCAGTGGTAACTGTAAGGGCATGGGAAGGTTACTCTTCGGAAGGTTGGTATGGACTTGTTGAGCTGAAGGGCTTGGTTCCACACTGCAGGGATTCTATAAAAATAAAAATGGTAATGATGACAGTAGAGTTTTGTTTTAGCTCGTACACGTTACTGTGATGAGGAATAATGAAGGAGAGAGAGTGCAATGGGCCGTTTCTTCTCGGGCAGATGGCATTTTCTCCCTCTCTGAGTTGAATCACACAATAATGTAATTCTCTCCCAAACTGGATCATGCGAGGTCTCCTTGTACATTGTTCAAACTATGTCTCCATCACATTCCCTGTTCCATGTCGGTGCATCATTCCTGCTGTCATACACAGAACCATACCCTGAGCAGAAAATGGTCTCGGTCGATTTGAAGATATGTTTATATGGCCCTGCGTCATTAAAAAATAAAATGTTTAATGTATTGAGAATACATAGAACATAGAACAGTCCAGCACATAACAGGCCCTTCAGCCCACCATGTTGTGCCGAACATTG
Organism: Hemiscyllium ocellatum; assembly: GCF_020745735.1. Taxonomy (NCBI): domain Eukaryota; kingdom Metazoa; phylum Chordata; class Chondrichthyes; order Orectolobiformes; family Hemiscylliidae; genus Hemiscyllium; species Hemiscyllium ocellatum. Next base: position 3,310,594 of record NC_083438.1, read on the forward strand.
ATCCTCATGTATGTACCCTTAAATTTCTGTGACCATACACATATCCAGTAGTCTCTTAAATGTCCCCAATGACTTTGCTCCAACAACTGCTGCTGGCAACGCATTCCATGCTCTCACAACTCTCTGTGTAAAGAACCCGCCTCTGACATCCCCTCTATACTTTCCTCCAACCAGCTTAAAACTATGACCCCTCGTGTTAGCCATTTCTGCCCTGGGAAATAAACTCTAGCTTTCGACTGTATCTATGCCCCTCATTATCTTGTATACCTCAATTAGGTCCCCTCTCCTCCTCCTTTTCTCCAATGAAAAATGTCCGACCTCAGTCACCGTCTGTTCATAAGATAAGCCCTCCAGACCAAGCAGCATTCTGGTAAATTTCCTCTGAAACCTCTCCAAAGCATCCACATCTTTCCTATAATAGGGTGACCAGAACTGGACACAGTATTCCAAGTGCGTTCGAACCAAAGGTTTATCGAGCTGTAACAAGATCTCACGACTATTGAACTCAATCCCCTGTTAATGAAAGCCAAAACACCATATGCTTTCTTAACAACCCTGTCCACTGGGTGGCCATTTTAAGGGATCTATGTACCTGCACACCAAGATCTCTCTGTTCCTTCACACTGCCAAGAATCCTATCCTTAATCCTGTATTCAGCTTTCAAAGTCAACCTTCCAAAATGCGTCACCTCGCTTTTATCCAGGATGAACTCCATCTGCCACCTCTCAGCCCATCTCTGCATCCTGTCAATGTCCCACTGCAGCCTACAACAGCCCTCTATACTGTCAACTACACCTCCAACCTTTGTGTCATCTGCAAACTTGCTGACTCATTCTTCAATCCCTTCATCCAAGTCATTAGAAAAACATTACAAACAGTAGAGGCCCAAGAACAGATCACTGTGGAACACCACTCACCACAGACTTCCAGGCAGAATATTTTCCTTTCACTACTACTCGCTGCCTTCTGTTGGCCAGCCAATTCTGTATCCAGATAGCTAACACAGATACCTGTGTTAAAATAAATGTTTTGTTTTAACAAATACAGAAATTGCTGGAAAAGCTCGGCAGGTCTGTCAGCATCCAGATGCCTTTTACATGATGTAGTTGTACCAGCCTCCACCACTTCCTCTGGCAGCTCATTCCATATGCACACCACCCTCTGTGTGAAAAGGTGCCCCTTAGGCCTCTTCAAAATCTTTCCCCTCTCACTTTCCACCAATGTCCTCGGGTTTTGGACACCCCTAACCTGGGGAAAAACCCTGTCTACTCACCCTATCCATGACCATTCTGATTTTATTAAACTTTACTGTTGTTAAATGTGACTTCAATCAACACAAATGGCTGTACTTTCAATAATCCCGGGCCAAAATGCTGAAATTCAACACTGATACCTGTTCTTTCTCCATCAAGTCACAATTCTAAAACCAGTTTCATCAGTTTGTTCAGATATATTAGGAGACACTTCTGTGGGATTTACATCGAGACCTTTGTGCCCAGAGGTAGGGACACTAGCACCACTCGGCAATACCCATAAAGCTGTAACATTATTCTCCTGTGTGTTTGTCCATCAGCCTGTTATGACATGCTGTGACATACATCTGCAACAGGCAGGACTTCAACCCACACCTTCTGGGCCAGAGCTAGGAACACTACCAAACAATTTCAGGAATTGGAATCAAACCCAGAGCCATGACTCAGAGGCAGGGACACTACCCACTACACTACCATACCCAGATTTTGGGTCACATTTTAAGGGACAGAGTTCAGCTCGGTGTGGATTTAATATAATTAGGTTACTATTACTGAGCTACACAAAACATTTTGTTTTGTTAAACAAGTGCAAGATCGAAATTAACTATGAACATCTTTAATCGCTATTATCTGTAGTCTGCAATATTAGGGAATGAAATACTGCAGACATACTCTGCCCAATGAAGGGTCTCAAATAGATATTTATTACTGAACACCAGGCACGGAGAAAGACCACAATTTCTGGTCCAAAAACACCGATCAGTAGAACCCAACTCTCACGTGTGACTGCCCTCTGCCTAAAACCATGAAATGATACCAGGCCGCTGATTACTGCCCAGCCTCTCCTCCCCACTGACTGTGTCTGCAATCCGTCCCTCCTCCCTCTAACCACACAAGGCAAACCAAGCTCAGGGTATTTGTGAAAATCAAGGCCGGAGTGTGCAGGCCTCCTGGAGAGGGGGGAACATTTTAAAATTAAACGGGGAAGGTGAGGAGGTGGTAATGTCACTCACTGGCCGAGGCGCGGCAGATGGAGTTTAGTTTGGATTAATGCGAGGTATTGGATTTGGTAAATCCAACAAGAGTAGGACTTATCCAATTAAACGTAGGGCCTTTGGCAGTTTTGTAGAACAGAGACCTCGGCCATCAGGTATAATTCTTTAAAAGTTGCATCTCATGTAGATAATGTTGTTAAGAAGGTGTTTTACACACTTGTCTTCATTGGTTAGACCTTTGGGTATTGAAAATGGGACGTCATGTTGAGGTTGCACAGGACATTGATGAGACCTCTTCTGGAATACTGTGTCCAGTCTGGACATCCTGCCCGCTCATTCCATAGGCACACCACCCTCTGGGTGAAACAGCTGCCCCTTAGGTCACTTTTAAATGTTTTCCCCCTTACCTTACATCTATGTCCTCTGGTTTTGGTCTCCACTACCCTTATAAAATACTTTGACTATTCACTTTGATATTATTGACCTTGATATTATTAAGCTGGAGACGGCTCAGAAGAGTTTAACCTGGATGTTTCTGGAAATGGAGGGATTGAGCTATAAGGAGAGGCTAAATAGGCTGGGACATTTTTCACTGGAGAGTATGAGATGGAGGGGTAACTATGCAGAGGTTTATAAAATAGTGAGGGGTACAGATAAGCTGAAGGGCTGATGTCTTTTCCCTAGAGTTGGGGATTCAAAACTGAGGGATATTTTAAGGTGCGAGGAAAAAAGATTTACAAAAGTCATGAGAGGTAATTATTTTAGACAGAAGCTGGCTTGTGTGTGGAATGAACTTGTAGAGCAAGTGGTTAAAGCAGGGACAGTTACAACGTTTAAAGGACATTTAGATCAGTACGTGGATAAGACATCGGTTTGGATGGTGATGTGAGCAGCTGCCCTCCCCGTCCCCCTTTCTGAGTGAATCCCTGTTGGTTTTCACCCTCTGCCAATGCCGGTGCAGTGGCGTGTGGAGGCCAGCAGAGGGAGGCATTGCATCACTTTAAACACCACAGAGACTGCCAGACCTGCCCCACACAGAGACACACAGATACACACACAGCAATTGTTAGGACACGGCATAGATCTCATCTGGTAATTTACTAAACATAAATAATCACTCAATTCGCCTCGTAAGCTGTTAAAATGTGAGTGACAGAGAACTCCCAAATTCCACTGTTTAAATAAAAACAACAATGCAGTTTTTAACACTGAAAGCTCTATCTGTTAACTGCTTATAACCCGACTCCAGCTCTACAGTAATATACTGTTTCTGGGTCTACCATCCTCTCATATCACAGGTACTTGTAAGCTCTCAGTTCAGAGCAGCATTCCCTCTCTCTTAAAGGTACAGTACACACTTTCAACTTCATCACATTATACCTTGATGAATATCGATAAGTGGAACCTATCCCGATTTCTCTTGCTCTGTGATTTGTCAATATTTCATCAACTCTGTCTCGTATATGTCAGGATTTTTGTTGCTCCATTGACAGTACGTCATTATATGACTCTGTCCGTTGGAATATATCAGCATTTCACTTGCTCACACTCGTGTGTGTGGGGCAGGACTTCAGGTGTTTCATGGGGACTGTGACACTATGACAATCTTAATGTTTGTAAATGGTACCAAACCTGCAAGAATTGAAAAGTCTATGGAGGACAGTGTGGAACTCTAACAGGACAGTGACACGCTGGTAGACGGGGATCAATGCAGAGCAGTGTGAGGTGATGCACTTTGGTATGAAAGATTAAGAAAGACAGTTTAAAACGGGCTGTGCCGTTATCAAGGGGCTGCAGGAACAGAGGGTCCTGCGTGTATATGAGCGAGAGCTTTGTTCGGGGGTCGGTGCTATAACAGATATACCGTGAGTGTGATGGGAGCAGAGAGAATACTGTGACCTTTATCCTGACAGAGCGGGGAAGGTTATTGATGCTTGTCCTGTATTGCTGGACATTTCTTCAGACCGCAGATACTGCACTGAGCTGGGTGGGGAGATCAGACCACGCTTGGTGGGTCTGGTGGTGTGGCTCCCTCTGGGAAGAGAATGGTCTCCCTCTGTACTAGCCCATTCACCAGGACCTCCTTGCCCCTGTCGACAAACTGTGGTGTAATTGCCCCTTATCTGCCATGCTCGGGGTAAACTGTACAAGGTAGCTCCAAGCTGAGAAATCTCAACCATGTGCCCATTGGCCTTAAAGATAGCACCAGTGCCGGGGTCATGGAATATCCAGGGGCACCCGGGCGATGGTGAGTCCTTCCAGCCATGATGGGTGGGAGAGTCAGGCTGGTATTGAATGAGAGGGACACCATGGTTGGGGCGGGTAGGGATAGTCAATGAGTTGTGTTTGGTAAGATAGCACCAGGAATCTAGCTTGACTTCGTACAGATAATCTCTCTGTCACACTCAATGACAATGGCACTGAGGCAAATTATTGTTAGAATCAGCCCAGTGAGTCATAGATTCTGTTGAAACTACTCCCATTTCCAAAGCTGTAGAACAAATGTTCATCCATAACTCTCCATCATTTCACCTCACACCAATCTCCCTTTTTCCCATCTTTCCTGGGAAGACTGGCTCATGTTACAGGATGATACCGAAGGGTCTACATTTCAGCATTCCGCAACCTGGGAACACATCCTTCCATGTCACTGTCTCTCAGTCTCCCCGTCTCTGTCTATACCCCAAACCCCTCCCATGTGGTGATATTTAAACTGATTCCCCTGCCACCTCTCTCTGACTGTGATGTTCACACTCACAGCACCCCCTTGTCATGGCACAATGGAGATATGGAGCTGGAAATGGGTGGGAGCTGTACGTACTGCCACTTCCAGCATGGGCTGCAAATTTCTCCACACTGGGCAGGGATCTAACACAGTGTTACTGAGCAATGTACTGGGGTGGTGTACACAGTCCTACATGCTGTGAGGGAAACTGCTCCTGGGTTACAGATCAATTCACTGGGGCGGGGTACACAGCCCTACATGCTGGGAGGGTAACTGCTCCTGTTTACAGATCAATGCACTGGGGCGGGGTACACAGCCCTACATGCTGGGAGGGTAACTGCTCCTGTTTACAGATCAATGCACTGGGGTGGGGTACACAGTCCTACATGCTGGGAGGGTAACTGCTCCTGGGTAACAGATCAATGCACTGGGGCGGGGTACACAGCCCTACATGCTGGGAGGGTAACTGCTCCTGTTTACAGATCAATGCACTGGGGCGGGGTACACAGCCCTACATGCTGGGAGGGTAACTGCTCCTGGTTTACAGATCAATGCACTAGGGTGGGGTACACAGCCCTACATGTTGGGAGGGTAACTGCTCCTGGGTTACAGATCAATGCACCAGTTATCTCTGCACAGGTCTCTGTGCTGGTCAGACTGTCCGGTTGAGGTTTATAGATAATGCAATGGTGTAGTCTGTGCGGATCCCTGTGCTGGATGGATATTTCTTTCAGGTTTACACATTAGTGCACTGCTGTGGTCTCCACAGCTCCCGGTGCTGGACAGATATCTAGTCCGGGGTTATAGATCAATGCACTGCTGTGGTCTGCACAGCTCCCCGTATTCCTGTGTGGCAGCTTTGAAATGCCGAATGTTCCCTTCCATTTCCTGTGTCACAGGTATGAGAGATTAAAGGATCTGCTCCAATCGCTGAGTAACAGCTTCCAATGGCTGAATGGCCTCATTCTGTTCCTGTTTAAAACTCCTGATGGGCTGAATAGCCTGCCTCAGTAACGGTGCAGTTGGGAATGGTGCTGAATATTTTGAAACCATCAGTGAACAGCCCACTTCTGACTTTATGCTGGAGGGAAGGCCATTCATGCTGCAGCTGCTGCTAGCCTACAGTCCCTCATGGATGGCCAGCTTCCATGTGCTCGGTCCTTGAGAAGTATGTCCTACTTCACAGGAGGGAGTGCCACATAACACAGTGAGCAGTACGCCTAAAATGATTTAACTCTCCATCCCGGAGACTCGCAGCCTCATTCGTGATGAAGGTCTGCTGCCCGAAACGGTGGTTTTCCTGCACCTCGGATGCTGCCTGACCTGCTGTGCTGTTCCAGGAACACACTAATCTTGAGTATGTCAAATGTGAGGCTGAGACTGTCCCTCCACCAGGACTGTTTGCTGGCTGCTCCTGCAGATACTGTCAGGGACAGATCCCTCTGGGACAAGGAGTTTGTTGAGTATGTTTCCCCCAGTCTGGCTGTTGTGTAATGAAGCCTCTCCCTGCTCAATCAGAGGGGGGCCCGTGGGGACACTCCTGGTGATGGCCATTGAAGTCCCACACACAGAGGATGCTCTGTGTCCTTGTCACCCTCAGTGCTTCCTCTGATTTGTTTCCAACATCGAGGGGAACTGAGTTATCACCGAGGGGAGGGGAGGGTGGGGGGCAGGAGATAACCATCCTAAGGCGATTTCCTTGACCATGATCTGTTACCATGAGATTTCCTGGGTTCGGGAATCAATGTTGGGGAATCGCAGGGTAACTCCTTCCCTGAATATATCCCAGGGTATCCCCACCACTGGTGGGTCTGTACTGCCGGTGAGACAGGATATACCCAGGGATTTTGATGGGGCTTCATGAAACGTTCTGGGTGGCACAGTGGTTAGCACTGCTGCTTCACAGCACCAGAGAACCAAGTTCAATTCCAGCCTCAGGCTGTGTGGAGTTTGCACGTTCTCCCCGTGTCCTGCGTGGGTTTCCTCCGGGTGCTCCAGTTTCCTCACACAGTCCAAAGATGTGCAGGTTAGGTGAATTGGCCATGCTAAATTGCCCGTAGTGTTAGGTGAAGGGGTAAATGTAGGGGAATGAGTCTGGGTGGTTGCTCTTCGGCGGGTCGGTATGGACTTGTTAGGCTGAAGGGCCTGTTTCCACACTGTAAGTAATCTAATCTAATCTAAATTACCAATCAGGCCCGATCCTGTGAGTATGACGGTGTTGGATTGTTTCCTGACTGGGAATGTGGTGCTGGAAAAGCACAGCAGGTCAGGCAGCATCCGAGAAGCAGGGGAATAAACCCTTCATAAGGAATGAGGCTTCTGGGCTGGGGAGCTGAGAGATAAATGGGAGGGGGCTGTGCAGGAGCTGGGGCTGGGGCTGGGGCTGGGGCTGGGGCTGGGGCTAAGGCTGGGGCTGGGAGGAAGGGAGCTGGGAATGTGATCGGGAGGCGGAAGTGGGGAGAGGTGATAGGTCAGAGAGGAGGGTGGGGTGGATGGGGGCAAGGTCATGGACAGGTCAAAGTGTTCCCCGGAACGTTCTGTCCCCGACATTCTATAACTGCCATTCCCCGGAACGTTCTGTCCCCGACATTCTATAACTGACATTCCCTGGAATGTTCTGTCCCCGATATTCGATAACTGCCATTCCCCGGAACATTCTGTCCCCAACATTCTATAACTGCCATTTCCCGGAACGTTCTGTCACTGATATTCTATAACTGACATTCCCCGGAACGTTCTGTCCCCGACATTCTGTAACTGCCATTCCCCGGAACGTTCTGTCCCCAACATTCTATAACTGACATTCCCCGGAACGTTCTGTCCCTGACGTTGTTTGTTTGTGAACGGCCGGACGTCAGTGAATTGAACAAACGATAAGATCCCGAGGGAAGAGATCCCGTTCCAGGGAGAGGGAGACACTGTTCCGAAGGCCCATCAGGCAGTTAAAGGGGGGAATACGTTTTCCCAGCGTTTACACTTCTTCACGACACAGGATCGACCAAAATTTAAACCAAAATACAGAAATTCTCAAACTCCATTTGTCTTCAGGAAACTGGGAGAGAATCCTTCAGGACAGCAACGTTCCCACCCTCCGTATTAGGAACTGGGAAGGAGTGACCTGTGTCTGTTCTCGAGTGATCGAGTGTGTGGGAATGTTCTAGAAACCATCTGTCCTTATGGATGTGTCTCTGTGTGTTTGGGGAGGGAGGGTTTCTTGTGGTTTATGTCACATTTTTGTCAGTAATTCCGACCTTCCCATTTGTTATTCCAGCTCCAACTATTTTAATAAATCCCTGAATATAGGGACACATTTGAAAATCTCATTGGGTCCCCGATCAAACGGGTCCCTTTGCCTCCAGGCTGATGGATAATGGGTTTGTTTTCCTTCCTCACAGTTAACGTAGTGACCATCTACGTCCTGCTTTATAAAGATTGTGGATTGTCTCCATGTGTCAGACGTTACCTGGGGGCCATGGCAGCGGCGGATCTCCTGGTCATTATCCTCGACCTGATCCTGAGACACATTCCCATTGTTTATCAGGAACAGTTTTATTTCGTGTGGTACTCCGTCCCCGTGTGTAATATCCACGCCGTCCTGCTTTATGCAGCCACTGACTGCTCTGTCTGGTTCACCGTCACTTTCACCTTTGATCGGTTTGTGGCCATTTGTTGCCAGAAGCTGAAAAGTAAATATTGCAGTGAGAAAACGGCGGCTGTGGTTCTGGGAGCAGTGACTGTGCTGAGCTGTTTAAAGAACATTTTCTGGTATTTTATGCTCACGGCTCGGTATCGGCTGGGGAACCAGCCCTGGTTTTGTGAGGTAACAATCGGTGTTTATTCCTCCAGTGTCTGGGTCACAATCGAGTCCCTCCACCACATTCTAACCCCGGGTGTCCCATTTCTCCTGATTCTGCTGCTCAATGTTCTCACTGCCAGACACATTTTAGTGACCAGCAGAGCCCGCAGGAGACTCCGCGCTCACACCAATGGGGACGCTCAGTCTGACACAGAAATGAGAAACCGAAAAAATTCATCATTTTACTGTTTGTGATCTCAGCCAATTTCATCCTGTTATGGTCAATGTTAATACTGTATTCTATATGGTACCGGATGGATGATATTGGGTATGACTCTGTGTATCTCCATCCCTTTGTGGGGGAATTGGGCTTCATGCTGCAGCTCCTCAGTTGCTGCACAAACACCGCGATTTATGCCGTGACCCAGACTAAGTTCAGGCAGCAGCTGAAGAATGTGCTGAAATATCCCTTCACCCAAATCCATCCATCCATCAAATTCCCTCATTAATCACACCATCCGGGATTTTCTCATTTCAGTTCAGTGTTTCAGCGATGGAGCAGCCTGTCGCTATGGTAACAGACTGAGGGGAGCGCTGGTTTGTCCATCCTTATCCCACAGTGGGGTTACAGGGAAACATTTCAATGTTTCTCACAACTCAGGGCCCAGTGAGAAAAGGCATCATCCCACTGACTGTATCCATCACTTCCATTTGTAACCAATAAAAATGCTGATTACAGCGTGCCAAGCAGCAGAGGGACCGATGTTGTTGTGTGTCTTTGCATTGGAGAAGCTGAGCTGGAGAGAGACAGACTCAACCCGAGTCCTGGTCCTCAGGGAAGGGGAGGGCACCGCGCCCTGGGCTCAGGAGATGGGGTTAACTCCCTCTGTCCCCCTCCCCATCCCCTTTCCAACCTGGCCTCCCCATTTCATCTCCCCCACTCTTACTCCACATTTCTCCCTCTCTCTACCTGCACACTCACTCTTTCTCACAATCTCCCCCTCTCACTAACCCTCGTTCTCACTCTCACACCAACCGCCCCAACCCCAGTTTCTCCACCTGCCCCCACTCTTCACTTTCCCCTCACCCTCACCCTCACACTCAATGTCCTGCCCATCTCTGCCTCCTTCAGCAGTTCCATCTCTACCCCACCTCACCCTCACCCACCCACCACACGAGGCCCCACGACCAACCACACCCCACCTCCAGTCTCGGGGTCAGAGGTAGAGAGAAGGAGCAGGGAGAAAGAGTGAGTCTGAGAGAGAGGGAGGGAGGGACAGGAGGGAGAGAGATTCAGTCAGAGAGAAACGGAGGGACGTGGGCAGAGAGAGAGAGAGAGACACCGATTGAGGGCGGTCGAGAGTGAGAGAAAGTAGAGAGAGACAGAGTGAAGGAGCAGGGAGAAGAGGGGGGAAAGTGACAGATAGGGTGAGAGAGGGTAGGGCGAGAGAGGAGAGGGAGAGAGGGAGGGGAAGGGCAAGAGAGGATGAGGGCGAGATAGTGGAGGGCAAGGGGTAAGGGCGAGAAAGGGGAAGGAGAGAAGGGATGGCAAGGGAGGGGAGGAAAGGCGGAGAGGGCGAGACGGAGAGAGAGGGAAGGGAGGGTGAGAGAGGGGGAGCGAGGGAGTGGATGAAGAGAGGGAGGGTTGGGCGAGAGAGGGGAGGGTGAGGGAGGTGATTGAGGGGAGGGCAAGAGGAAGGGAGAGGGCGAGAGAGGGGAGGGCGTGAGAAAGGAGGTAGGAAGGGGAGGAAGACAGGGAGGAGGGGTTGAGAGGGAGAGGGTGGGGAGGGAAGGGAGGGCGAGAGGGGAGAAGGAGGGGGGAGGGCGAGAGAGGGAGGGTGGGGAGGGGAGGGGAGGGGAGGAAAGTCGGGGAGTGTGAGAGGGAGAGAGAGGGCGAGAGAGGTAAGGGAGTGAGGGGAGGGGAGGGCGAGAGAGGGGGAGAGGGAG